>NC_079886.1:11774545-12098409 GCF_029227915.1 Hydractinia symbiolongicarpus
GGCTCCGTGTCAGCAACGGGTACACGGTGGTAATTCATCTCCATCTGCAAGAGCTCTTGGGCCTACCCAACGATCCTAGTAAAAAGCACTACACGAAGGGCGATTACGATTCAGTCTATAAGACTGACGTGTACCAGCGGTTACAACTTGTTTGCCATCAGTTAGATGAGGATGATTGCCTACTAGATGAAAATCGAAACTTTTGGCTTTGCTTTCCACAAAGAGTTAAATGCATGGGGAGACATGCTTACCTGGAGTTTTGACACTCCAATCTACCTTCCCCTGAAGGGCTCCACAGACAGGCTGGAGTTCATGTTGACAGACGAGTATCATCATGAAAAGGACGCCTCTTTCGTGGGAATTATGATACATTTACTCATAGAATAAATGACAGACATTGCAAAGCTTTATCCGAGCTTACCGAGTGCTCCTGGGCACGAGCCTGACGAAAGTTAGGTCTACAGACTGAAGAAGATCGAGGAGATTGAGCGGTTCCTGCGGGGTGAGATCAAAGAGCGCGACAAGCTGGCCAAAAAGTTCAAGATGCATGGCACGTGGGTACGGTTCTGCGATCACGGATTGGTCAGTATCAGCATTATCACCTCAGGTGTCGGAATAGGGGCGCTGGCCTCAGGTCTTGGAGCTCCCCTCTGCATAGCCATGGGAGGTATCACTATTGCCGTGGGAATCGGGCAAGCTAGTCTGCGGAATGCCGGGAAGAGACTTGGTGACAATTCGAAGAAGCATGAGAGCATAAGACTACTGGCAGAGACTAAGCTCAACTCCGTTGTCGACCTGATCAGCAAAGCGGTGGAGAACGGTGTGATTAGCGACTATGAATTCAGCCTGATCATGCAAGAGAAGCAAAAATACATGATGCTCAAGGAGCAGATCCGTCAACGAACAAAAAGGATCGTGGACTCTATCAATGAACGTGAACGTTAGCAGCTGGTTGCAAAGGAGCATGAGGAGGCGAAGGATGAACTGTTGAAAAAACTTCAATATGCACAGTATGTCAGCGGTACTTAGAATCCCCGCCTGTGTATTCGTAGATCTCTCGAGTCTAGTTGGTTGTTCAACACACTAGATCGCCTGCTTACACAATATCGAGCACTTCTCCCGTATCTCGATCTATCAGCATGTCGCCATCGTGTACGACATGTCGCTGAAAAGCAGCGAGCTCTCTCAGGTACTGTTCAAGATTCTTCTGCCAAGCAATCCTAGTACAAGGCTCGCAGTAGGGCCCGTCCGTTTGTGCCGAAGCAGGCTTGTACTTGGCTTTGCAGATTGCCTCAAGAAGAGGGGCCTTATTCATCGTTGAATAACGAGGAATTTGCAGTGCTCTCGCTTCCTTTTTAAGTGCTTCCACGTTTGTTTGTATGGTTGAAGTCAACCATACAACTCTTTACATGCATTCCATCATATAAACCTGAGGGTAGTAGTTCTTACCTTGCACGTACACCGACGATAATGCCATGATGGCATTGGCTTGGCAGAGTTCATTGTAGGGTATCGGCATACCATGGAATTTAGTGGTGATCGAGTCCTTGAAATACCTAAGCTTTGCATTGATATAGCAATCTTTTTTGACTGGTTCTGTCGTCAATTTTTCGGAGATTAACTCCTCGATTTTAGCCCAGATTTGACGATACTCGGTAACCCAATCCGGGTACTCTTCGAAATCAAGACTCATTGCTGGTACTGCATTGGCGTTGTACCTGGTAACCCCGTGTGCTTACCAGATATTTAGTGTTTTTACCCTGAGGGCTACCACAAGGTCCCGTGTATGATATCCAATCACATACTTTTGATCCTTCCCCCATTGACTGGCACAGGATCCGACACGGTCAGATATTCCACATTAATATCGTTAATGTCTGTGAAGGTGGTTGCAAATGAGTAGAATAATTTAGGTTTGACAAGCTTATTTTCAAACTGAAGCATCTTGTTTACTTGGAGACATAACCCCAACTAGGGTCTTCTATGTCGTTGAAGCTTTAGCGCAAGCGCAACTTCCACCATTGTACGTGGTGTACAGTTAGTAGCAGTATCAACAGAGCATTTTGGCGCTTATCAAGGGCTTCCGTCCAGAGTTGCATCTGTCGTACTCGTTAAGCACGCGTTCACATTCGTCACATTGCTCCTTCACAAGAGCTCAAGACCTGCCTTTTCATCCTCTGAGAAGCACCAGTCTACGACTCTGTCAGGATGCCAGGTTATCGGAAGAAGCTGACGGTAGGCAGATAGTACTTCGTATTCATCTTCAGAAACCAAGAGGCACATGTCTCGGGTGACAAACCAGTCCGGAACAAACCCGAATACCACAGGATACTTTTCAACAGCCTTGTTGCATATGCCTCGCGTCTTGAACCTGTCGGCGATATACTTGAATAGGTAGGGATTCCTTCTAACAACCTTGTTGCACATGTCTCGCGTCTTGAATTGATCCGGTACATACCTTAGCACCGGGGGATCCTCCTCAACCAATTTTTTCCATCTATCTTGCCTCCTGAACCAACTCATCTTCTCCCCGCGTACACAATTCAACCTTGAATGGTGGACATTTGGTTAAGGGCTACTGCGCACGCGTTGATTTTTGTTGAGCATTTATTAGGAATTCCCCCTACTCAACTCACGGTATTTGTCGGATTTGTCGGATGTGTCGGCCTTGTTGGCTAGGTCACGTGACTTTCTTACTCGTTTGAGGTATGATGGAATCTGTGACGTCACAAGGTCTTTTGGGGGTATCAAAGGAGTGTTTTTTAGTGGGGGTTTGACCATAGAAAGGTCCCGGTGTACCTTTAGGGACCCCCTACTACTACTTGCTTCAACCGATTCGATGATAAACAACTACCAGATAAAAAAGATTTATACAGTCTATTAAGTGACGAACATATCACCGATTAACAATATCAACATGCTAAAAAAGTGTGGAATGAGTTTGATTTATGGACAATGGGTGATCTTTACCTAAAATTTGATGTATTGATATTGGCTGATATATTTGAAAACTGCAGAAGTACATGTCTGCAATATTATGGACTTAATCCATGCCATTATTATACATCTCCTGGATTATCTTGGAATGCTATGTTGAAAATGACAAAAATAGAACTTGAACTGATGACAAATATTGATATGTTCCAATTCATTCAAAAAGAACCAAGGGGTGGTGTGTCATATATAGCAAACAGATATTCGAAAGCAACAATAAATACATGAAGGACTACTTTAAAGGGATTAATTTTCGCGGGGATTAAATTTCCTCGCAAAAAATTTGAAATTTTCTTTTTTTAACGTTTGCTGAATTTCAGAATCAAAACCAAACAATGCCATTTTTAACACGTAGCAAGCCAATTCGTTATGTAAAAAGTGCACGAAATATTTTTCCTCTTATTGATTATTAGTGGATGGAAAGCGTATGGTATTACTGGTGCAGTTGAAAAGGGGCTGGTAGGTCTTGATTTTCTTGATCCATTCATTGACATTGATCTAATGCTTGATTTTAGGAGTGAGAGGAATAACCACTTTGAGTGAAGAAGAATTAGGTATATGATATTCAAAAAGAAAAAATGATGACGATGTGTATACCTGTTGTCTTCATCGTATAGATCTTGAAATGCTGATCAAGAAAATGTATAGATTCGTGTATCTTTCACAAACAGTTGCAAGAGATATTAGGGTTTAAAGTTTTTTTGGTGACGTCATCAACCTGTTAAACCGAAACATATCCAGGATCCAGGTTTGGGAAACTTACCCAAATCAAATGCGATAAATATATCTAAAAAAGAAGCATATCATTACAATGAAAAAACCACATATAGAACCGGAGACATTAAGCGTGGACAGATAACACTAAACATTTAAAAGTTGACACTACAGTTCTAGAAATAATCAGGATTGAGTTATTGGAGAGCATCTGCTTCTCTTTGCACTAGTTCGATATCGGGCATCTCCATAAATCTCCTCTTTTTGTGCGTACGTAATCCAAGGATGGACAGAATCATCGATCTTAGCAGACTGTAATTAGCTCTTGTTCGTATATAACTAACAGTTGCACTAAATTCGTTGTTCTTCTTTAGCAATATATGATCTGCTAACTTAGCGTAAAATCTACGACACTTGCTTCCCATTCCTCCAGTAGCGCTAAAAAAAGTGGTGTAAACGAACAATTTTCAGTTTGTATGATTCTAACATTATATGCTCTTTTCTTCGACCTTTCGTTCGTGTCATACGCTTTTTCCATAGAAATGTTGCTAGAGCATCGATATTGTGGGTTATATACCCTTACATCGAAATACGCTCTCTGTCCATAGCACCAGAAATCTCTGGCTGCATTGTCAACACGCGCCTTGTCTTGTTGTTTGTTGGATGCATTGCTGACGTCATCAAAATTCATATGACGCTTATGTTTCAATTTTATCCTGCCTCAGTGGATTTTTCCACGGGCTTTATCGACTAGTCTCTATAATAATACGCTAAGTGTGTCTGTCTGTCTGTGACAGGCAAAGTTGATATCGTCATTTTCCTTTGATGTTGCTGAAATTCTCTTTGAAGTCGCCGAAAAAATTATGTCCATTTTGCTAGCGGGTTTACTTTGTTTACATCACGTGATGAAAACGACTCAATTTGATTTGCTGAAATAAATTTAACGGCTAACTTTCGAAAAATGGTGTCCTCTCGCCACCAAAAAAACCCACAAAAGAACAATCTTAAAAAAAGTAACATAAGTGGTTCAAAAAAGAATATTTAAAAAGAAAAAAGTCCAAGTGAAGAAGTAGAAAAGTGAAAGTGGAGCTACGTGGAGCTAGAAGTAAAGTAAATTTAGAAGTAGAAAATAAAGACCACCAAAAAAAGCACAGAAGAACGATCCCTTTACCTTGAAAAAAAGGGGCAAAAGTGGTTTAAAAAAGCATAGCTATGTATTTAAAAAGAAAAGAGACCAAGTGAAGAAGTAGAAAAGTGAAGTGAGAAGTGGAGCTAGATGTAAAGTAAAGTTAGAAGTAGAAAACAAAGGCTAGAGTTTAAAGTGGATTTGAAATCACAAATAGTAAGAGGTAAGAACTTGTCGAGCAGAGGGAATAGCAGTAGCCGACAAGATAACTATAAAACATGTTATAGATGTGGGAACGACTACCCACATTCTCAGGCATGTCCGGCCAAAGGGAAAGAATGTAATAAATGCCACAAGATCGGTCATTTTGCCCGTTGCTCATTAAACAGCAATACGGCTACTTCTGATTCCTCTGACTCTGGTGCTGAAAATGTGAACAGTTTACATCTATTTATGTTATCTACCGCGGGGAATGCTAACAACAACAATAATAATTGTATTGCTAGTGTCCGTTCTAATTCAAATACACACTATGAGTCAAAAGTTTTGGTTTGCGCTAAGAATAGTGAGATCAAAGATATAGAACGATTTTATACAAAAGTGAAGGTAGAAGGGGTCACACCCACACGATTCTTAATAGATACCGGTTCTGCTTTGAATATTTTGAACACAAAAACATTTCACAAAGTGAACGAAAATTGTGGCGAAAAAACTTCGCTTACAAAAGACAGCCACCAAGGTGATCATTGAGCGGGTGATTTCGGCCAAACTTCGGATCCCCTTTCAAATATTTATGATCTCCTTCTCGGAGCTAAAAACTAACCTTTGACTTTTTATTTCTAGAAATTAACGATCTCCTACTCAGAAAACACGCTGTTTTGATACACTTAAAATTTCCCAGAAATCCCGTGCTTTTGCTTTATCAACATGGTAGCAATGATGCTGTGGTTTTGTTCTTACATGTATTTACTGTGTTTATTAGGTATTGGTTGCTTTCTTCCAATAATGTTTGTACCTTGTTGTTGTACCTTATACCTTGTTGTTGTACCTTATACATTGTTGTTGTACCTTATACCTTGTTGTTGTACTTTGTAGTAGTGGTTCCAGTAACATCTGTAGAGCTTTTATTACAAAAAACGAAGTATTTTTTCTCAGGCTGGCTTCAGTGGAATTATTTTTATTTCTTCAAGATACTAAATATGAATATGAATTTCATAACAGTGCAACACAACAACAGAGAAGTGAAACTTCCTAATGAAAGTTTGGATGTTCAAGAGCTTGCAAGAATGTTTAATACAAAAATAGACGGAATGCACATCAAGTATAAAATACTTGGTAGTTGGGAGAATGTATGGCCGATTAATGGCTCTTTTGATGTGCCAGGATCAGTGGGTTTTGCTTTATTGATTGCCTTGGATCATCTTCAAGATGAAATGCCTGGTCCCTCTTCCTCACAGGCACATGTAACTCCAACGTACCATCCTTTGTTTCGGAGAGGAAATAATGCAGTTGGCTCTCGAGCAATCCCAAGCTGTAGTAAAAGAAAAGAATCGTGTGTACCCTTACTACTCAAGAAACGAAAAGTTGATAGTTGCTTTAAGACAATATGTGTAAGCGAGATAGATGATTCTGGTAACCCAATTACTGTGTTTGAAGTTCCCATAGACCTGACCAAACTGGATAATCGATATGGGGACTTCACCACTATTCATATCCAAAATGAGGTGGCGTATCAGTGTGGTGGCACCAGCTTCATACTCACTAATAAAAAAGGGAACCCTATAAGGGATATGCCAAGTACCCGAGGTATGTAAAATTCTTTGATTAAATATTATTTTATCCAGGTTATTTGTTTTTGTATAGTTATGATAAATTATAAATATACAAAAATTCTTGTGACAAACATTTATATATATCCTTTCTTTCATAAAATTAAGCAAGCAATAAACACTATAATTATATTTGTTACTAGGCAAAGATAACTGGAACAATAAGGCTACTGTTAGAGCTATTGCAACATCTATATATACCACATGGAGACCATCCATGTGGAATTTAATAAAAAAAGACTATGGCCATGTGGACAGCATCACCAACATTGATGATGATGATGATGACGATGATTTTCTTATCAGTGCATTCCCTTTAATTTCGGAAGTGAAACATGTTAATGAAGATACGAATCAACCGTCACCATCGACTGAACCTTTAATATCAACTGAACCTTCTACCTCCTCATTAACATATGTCTCAAACACGGAATTAAAGAGTTTGATTGTTGATTTGCAAGAAAAAGTAGCTGCTGGTAAGGAAAATGTCCCACCACGTACACAAGAAGTTTTTAAAAAAATTGGGGACAGCTTACGATGTATAATTTGCATGGAAATCTGTAATTGTGATAATCTGTTTTTCTGTATTCATTGTGGAAGGATGGTTGGGTGTTTTACTTGTTGTGTTGGACTGGACAAGTGTCCAACTTGTCGAGAAGAGTTTGTAAATTGTGAAATTTGTACTAGAAAAGTAGCTTTTAAAATTCCTGGACTAGACGCATTATTAAAACAAGGACAATGAAATAGCATTGACATTACATTGATGTACATATATGAAATATTTTGTTCTTAAGAGATATGCACCAAATAAATTGTCTTATATGCAATTTGTTTTTCACTTAAAAGGATGGTAGCTTGTCAAAATATTTTTTCATATGATGTACAGAACGATTTTGTTTCAAAATTCCAAAGAATGCACGGACAACTTTGTCTCCTCTACAACAATAAGTTCGATGTGCATATATTTTATACAACATATTATATTTTGTTCATATTTTAGCGAAGAAAAGTGCTGGACACATTTTGTTCACAAATCACATTTTGTTTTTCGTTTCTCCTTTTTCATTGTAATGTAGTGGTCAAATGATAGAACAAATCTACTGCTTCTTTTAACGAATCAACGTTACCATGTACAATATGTGAAAAAATTTCTTGTCCTCCAGGTTGATTGGTACTAAACAAAACTTTTCTAGATTCGTTTGCATGATTGATCGCAGCTAGGGGATCATCCCCAAATGAAGAATTCCTTGTGAGGCGCCCCCCAAGTTCTTCATACATTTTGACAGCTTCTTCCGTAGTTGGTATTAGCCCTTCGTCTAGTGCTTTTGTACGTTTTGTTACACGCATATTTTCAATAGGTACGCACCCATTGGAACCAGGAACTCTATGAAAGTTCCAAGATTGAGACAAATGATTAGCTGCATCAGATACTACCATATTACAGATCCAGGAAACGCAAAATTTTAGTACTGGATCGCTCATGTCGTAATCATTTTCCTCTATTATTTTTGCAAATGCACGTTTAATAGGATAATTGACTCTTGAATTCAATTCAGGCCAAAATCGTTCTATAACGTAGTTGTCGGTAGATGCCGTTTGTTTCCACGGGATTCGCGCTTGACTTCTACGATGTTTTTTCAGTAGATCCTGAACAAATATACACAATGAAAATTCCTGACCATGGTCTATACGTAACTGATCCCATAATCCATACTTTATTAGGGCGGGTCTGTAAACTTGTTTATATATGAGAATGGGATTTTTCACTGGCATTGATGAAAAACCAACAAGCATTCTTGAGCACCCGTCTATCAAACCAACATGTGTGCAACCAAAATCCTGGGCAATCTTTTCGTTTTGGTCCATGTGGACTTTATAACCGAAGTAAGGAGCGTAATAAGGGATCGGATTAGTTCTTTCCAAAATGTCACGTGTTCTAGCTTCGAATGCATCTGGAGCAGTCCTTCGTAACGAATCAGATATCCGCCGTTGAGATACAGCACCATATGTTACTCCTAACATAGCGCGAATGCTTCCCTGCATCATAGATCTTCCATAACAGTGTCCATAAAGGTCAATCATTCTAGTGACTTCATTGTCCAGCTCATTAGAAGTTAATCTTGTTAGGTTGTTCTTTTTGCAAAAGCGACGAACACTACGTTCACTGATACCTCTGTGCTCAGGAAAACGACTATAATAATATTCTGAAATACTTTTGTGACTCATTCCTCTCCTGACCATGTTTTGTACCTCTTCTCGGTCAACTAGACCTTCCATAGCCGCCATTTTTAATAAGAATTTAAAAACTGCGTAAATAAAAAAACAAAAATTTGATTAGCTAATATCCGAATAAAATTGAGCGAAAGACAAATCCTAGATTTGAGTAAGACAATAAAAAGAAAACGAGAAGTCGATCTGTGATCTGATAAACTAGATCTAAGAAACTGAGATGCTAATCTGAGAAGCTGAAAACAGATCTGAGAAGCTGAAAACAGATCTGAGAAGCTGAAAACAAATCTGAAAGGCTGAGAGAAAATCTGAGAAGCTGAAAAGTCGATCCAAGAGTACGAGAGGCTGATATTTAATTGGCCGTAATGGTACCGCCATCGTGATCTCATACGGCTCGAACGAACCCAAATTAAAAGTCCTCGGAAAAATTAACCTCGTTATCGAAAATAAGCACCGCCTTACAACAAAAGATTTTTATGTAATTAACACTGACCAGAAAAATCTTTTAAACGGCAAAACTGCCCTCGAATTAAAATTAATAATTATGCCGAAGGATGACGTGATTCCTCAAAAGAAACTAGATAGGTCTAGAAACACAAACAATGCAGCATATAAGAATAACGTTGAAACAAAACACAGTACAAGGGAGAGCAAAACAAAACATGCCCAAAAAGTTCAATCACCTACAAGATTACGTGCGTTGATTGAAGTTTACAAAGAGAAGGTTTTTAGCAATAAGATCGGCAAATTTACGGATTATAAGGTCAAACTACATATCGACGAGAAAGTCACACCGGTCACACAGGCGGAACGACGTATCCCTTTTGCACTAAGACAGAAAGTGAAAGCAGAGATAGAAAAATTACAGCAACAAGATATTATAGAGGAAGTCAAGGGACAACCGACGCCGTGGGTCAACCCAATTGTTGTCGTACCCAAGGGCAATAACGGTATTCGCATATGTCTCGACATGAGATGCGCAAACAGAGCGATAGTAAAGGCGGATTTCCACCAGTGCGAATCTTTCTATCGCTCTAAAATTACACAAAATTTTAGTGCGACAGGAGTTTTACGCTGCAAATGAGTTTCAGTGCGATAGCATGCCAATACAAATTATTTTTTGTGCGAAATTTTCTTATGTGAACACACACATTTCAAGATGGCAGACAGTTCAGAAGAAGAAGAAGCTGTAGCTGCCTTAATAGTCATTAGAAGTATAAGGAAAAAGAGACGAAGAAAATTGTCTATTTTCTTGGGTTCGTCAAATTTATAGAGAAAGAGAATTGAAAGGAGTGTATAATCAACTGCTTCAAGAAATGAAACTGCACGATAGAGAATTTTACTTTAGGTATCTAGTAAATTTTAGTTCCAAGTTTGCTTCCTTTTGATAGTTATGGAGAGCATTTCTATTATTTCTTTCTTTGAAACTTTATTTAATATTTTATTTCATAGATTTCTTCGAATGTCTCCTGATAGATTCGAACATTTATTGTCTCTGGTAGGTCCATCAATCCAAAAAAGAGACACAAATTTTCGAAATTCAATTCCTGCAACTGAACGCTTGGCTCTTACTTTACGTTATCTTGCCTCAGGAGATTCTCAACAATCTCTATCATTCAACTTTCGCATTAGCGCGAGTGCTATTTCACGAATTCTGTCTGAAACAGCTACAGCAATTTGGGAGAACCTAAGCGAATATGTAAGACCCCCTATGTCCAAAGAAGAGTGGTTAAGAATCGAAAATGAATTCGAAGACACGTGGAATTTCACACATTGTATAGGGGCAATCGATTGGAAACATATTGCCATGGAAAACCCTCCCAATTCAGGATCGCTCTATTACAATTACAAGGGGTTCTACAGCATCATACTGTTAGCAGTCTGTGATGCTAAGTACAACTTCATTCTCGTAGATGTAGGAAAATATGGAAGTAACAACGACTGTGGTGTCTTATCAAAGAGTCAAATTGGAATACAACTAGAAAATCAATCCCTTCAAATCCCACCACCTACGTCACTAGCTGGATGTAAATTTGACCCATTACCTTATTTTCTAGTTGGAGATGAAGCTTTCCCCTTAAAGAAAAATATGATGCGCCCATATCCTGGCAAGCTGAACGAGCCTGAGAGAGTATATAACTATCGCCTCTCTCGTGCCAGGCGTGTTATTGAAAACGCGTTCGGCTTATTGCGGGCTAGATGGAGAATATTTAGCCGCCCAATAAAAGCATCGGTAAAAAATGTTGAAAATTTTACGCTCGGAGAAATTGCTTTACACAATTACTTACGCCAAACTGAAGCCGCAATGTATTGTCCAAATGGTTTTGTCGATAGCACAGACACGAATGGGGAGATTACGCCTGGGGAATGGAGAAGACAGGTGGGGCAGAACGAAGGATGTCTTTATGACTTATGTAATGTACGGGGCTCCCGGCCAGAAAGAAGTGCTACAGAAATGCGGGAAGCAATCAAGGATTTTGTGAATAGTGAAGAGGGTGCTGTTGAATGGCAGTACCGACATGAAAGGCGTACATAAATATTTTGAAAAGACCTTTTACAATGTTGTATTTACAGTTTTGTTTTATGCAAAAAAAAACTATTGTTTTTCATTCAACAAATTTGTGTAATACCCTTTATGATCGGTTTTATCTTCATGCAATGGCTGCTGTTGCTGGTATACGGGGCTTCCATAGGCGTTGAAATGGAGAGAATTACCAAAACTAGGAGTTGAGGGTGGGGACATCATGTGTAGCTGTCGTTTAGGCTGCGACCCATTCCAAGCCTCCATTTGACATTCATAGATTGCGGTTTGAATTTTGTGCTTTAGCATAATCTTGCTTCGCCCAGATACTTGTCTTAATTCTTCAGCAACCATTTCCCCAAACAGGCCATCTGCGTCCTTTTTAGCACTACCACGTTGAGTTGCTTTCAATGCAAAAGCCTCGTCGATGCTCTTCAAAGCAAACGTTTCTGTTTCTTCTTTCGTACTCTTGCGCCCGCTCCTCTTTGTCGAAGTAACAGATGGTGGATCAATAGTTGTCATCTTGGCCAAACTTGGTGATTTTGTAGCAGGGTCATTCTCGTTATTTAAATAATCTTCAACCGCTGCCTCCGAATAAGAATCAATATCTTCCTCATCCTCCGGAGCCGCTATATTTGATTTTGTGTCTCTCATTTGATAATGCTTATCAAGCCAAGATAAAAAAGAGTATTCTTTCAAATCTTTGACACATGATTCAACGTCAGCCAAACCTGATCCCGATGCAGATTTCTTTTTTAGGTTATTCTTTTTCTTGCTGTATCTTTTTTTCAAGTTGTCCCATCTTCGAATAGCTTCACCTTAAAACAGTTGAATTTAAAAACATTTTTTTTCCAAATAAGTAATAGAACAAGCTGAATACGCTCAAGTTTTAACAGCGCAAAAATGTAGCGCATTGAACTGACAAACAAGGATAAACTTCACCCTCTTCACATCCTAACTCCTCCTCAACATTCTTCCAAGCATTTGCCACTCGATCTTTTTCTCGATACTCTTTGCAACTTTTGTCGTACAGACATGAAAAATTTCGAACAGCCTCTGCTAAATATTCATCTTCCCTTAAGTCGCACCTATTTGTTTTCCCATTTTATAAAAACTTTTTTTACAACACTGCTCGGTTCACAACACATATGAAACTATTTCTTGTACTCAACACGTGTAAGCATGTGCTGAAGTTAAATTTCAATAGAATCTATTCAATTTTTTTAAATGGACATTCGGTATTTCTTTGAAGTTGCACTTTTGGGCGAAAACTCAGAGCAATAAATATCAAAACTTTTTGATATTTGTCGCTCTGACTATCGCACTGAAATTGGGCGATAAGAGCAAAAAAAGTGTCGCTCTGCAATTTCCACTAGTGCGAAAAAAGATCAATGGGTCAAAAAAGCCAGAGCGATAAGAGAATGCGCACTGATGGAAATCCAGCTTAAGAACACGTTATCCCACGCCTACTGTTGACAACCTACTTGTAAAATTTAGGGACAGCAAACACTTTACTAAACTAGACCTTAACGCAGCATTCCACCAGTTAGAACTAGACGAGTCTTGCAGATATATAACAGCGTTCCGCACACAAGACAAAATTATTCAGTACAAACGATTAATATTTGGTGCAAATAGTCCTTCAGAGGAACTACAACATACAATCCAATCAATACTTTCAGATATAAACGGTGCAGACAATATTGCCGATGACATACTAGTTTACGCAAAAACGACAGAAGAACATGACAGAATCTTGACACAAGTGTTTAAGAGACTACCTTATCGGTAAAAAAAAAGTCGGTGTAAAAAAAAGTCGGCAAAAAATTTAGTCGGCAAAAAAGTTAGTCACTTAGCAAAAATTAGTCACTTTTTACCGGTTAATTTTTTTAATATTAATGGCTTATTAACCGTTTAGCCGGTCTATACGGGAAATTATAGACCGAGGTCATGACGTCATGGACCGAACGCAGTGAGGTCCATGCGAGTGACAGAGGTCTATATTTTCCCGTATAGACAGGCTAATAAGGTTAATAAGTCATTTATTACCCCACTGATTATTTCATAACCATTAATGAAAAAAAGGTTGTAGAGTCCAGGGGTCTTTAACAAAAACAAGGCTTAGGTGGAAACCATGTAACTTTCTTTATATTTCGAACGTACACAGACATTCGATCCACAACTCGTTCAAAAATAAACAATACAATACAAATTTTTTCAAACTAAACAGTTTTAAAATTCAATTCTTTGTCGTTTCGCTGGTGGAGTGTTCGTATTAAAATTAAATGTACAATTGTTAAAATTTCCTCCGGAAAAAAATGAAGAGAGGGTTGAAGACTGCGTGGAACTGGAAGTATTAAGAGCTGTCGATTGGTTATGTACGTCAAGTTGGTTATTATTTGAGCTCAAGGTGTTTGACATTTTGTAACGGTGAGTGGTACTAGCTGATTTGTAATTAACTTTCTTGTTTTGTTTTTGTTTTGATGTCGGTTAATACGGCGTCATATAGACTGGTCACGTGAAAAAAAAACCAATCAAATTTTCCGAGAACGTTCGAATAAACGTAAACATTCGAAAATACTCAACAGTGGGGTAATAATGGTCACTTATTGCCGACTTTTTTGACACCGCTGAATTAAAAGAGAACAAAGATTTTACAACAATCTGATCTTTTCAATAACATCTTTATTAATGATTTTATCAATAATATTTTGGACATCTTCCGGCTCCTTCGCATTATCTTCTTATTCATTTTCATCATTTTTCTCTTCTTCAACACTCCCTTCTGCCTTATCATTGTTAATAACAATATCAATTTCGTCGTCGTCACTCTCGCCGTCGTCATCACTTCCGTCGTTTTTTTTGTCTTCCTTCTCGCCAGTGTAATCATAGTCGTATAGGTTGTTGATAAAGTCTTTCATTAGAAAAAAAATTCTGTCTTCTTTCACTGTAAAAGTAAGTAGAAGCGGTACTTCAAGTCCTCCTGCAGGGATCGGGGACACTTTGTAGTTGGTGGAGAGCAATTGACCAGAAATACTTCCACCTTCTTTGATGAAATAAAAACAGTGGCGTGAAATTTCCCTTGGAATGTGCCCAACAGTCATCCAGTTGTCAAAGAAATTATTCTTTATTTTAATGGCACATGCATAAGGATCACATTCTTTGGACGATTTGTTAGTCTCAATTTGTACTTGGACTTTTTGACCTGCTTCAGCATTTTTCTACGTTGTGTTCTTGTAAACATGATAACCTCTGGCTGCAATCTTTCTGTCGAATGAAGGCATATTTCTACGAACATGAATCAACGAACTTGCCTTGTGAAAAAAATGAGTGCAAAAAAAACACGTTCGAACATTCGAATGCTTTCGAAATCTATCGTGACATAATAAGTTCCTCTCCACCTTTGTTGTTACGTTATAAAAACAAAAGACGATCGATTTCAATCAAGGAGCGAAGGAGGGACTTAAATCAAATTATGTAACTTTTCTGTTTCATCACTTTATCAATCAAAACATTGATAAAAAAGAATAGCAGCAATGGCTAAAGTACGAGATTTGAGAGATTTTTATAAATCTTCATATAGAAGCTGTAATGGGAAATCTCCTGAGAAAGTACCAACGTTTTTAACTTCTGCATCTGGCACTGTTAATGGAGCAGAAATCAACGCGATTAATAAAGAGATGAAAGCGTTTGTTCCACCAAAAACCAAAAAGAAATACTCATCAGTTCCAAGCAACATAAAGAATGAAGTTGGAGAATACGCTCTTTTGAATGGCACCAAATCAGCACTGGAGAAATTCAAGAAAAAGTATCCAAAATATACTTTCTTCCGAACGTCAGTGAATAATTGGAAAAAAAAAGATTCAGAAGAACAAAAATCACTCTGTTTCATCTACTGTACACGAGAAGAAAGGTAGGCCAAACCTCTTACCAGACGAACTTATGCTTAAAGTGAGAGATGTGATAACTGGAGTACGTCTGGCTGGAGGTGCTATTTCAAGAAAAATGGTCATAGCAATTGGTAATGGAGTCGTCAAGGCAAACTGTCCATCAAAACTTAAAGAATTCGGTGGTCATATTGTACTTACAGAAGGCTGGGCTAGAAATGTATTGAAATCAATGGCATGGTCTAAACGAAAAGGAACGACCGGCAAAATCGAGCCAAGTGAACAATTTTTACTTGAAGAAAAGCTCACATTTCAACGACAAATTTCCGCTGTTGTCAGCGACGATGATATTCCTAAGGATCTTATATTAAATTTGGACCAAACTCCTTTATCTTATGTGTCTCCTGGAAAATACACTTTCAATCCAAAAGGAGCAAAAACTGTTCCAATTAAAGGCATCGATGATAAGAGACAAATAACAGCTACTTTTGTTATCAGCATGACTGGTAAGTTTCTCCCGATTCAACTTATCTATGAAGGCAAAACAAAAAGATGCCACCAAAGTTTGATTTTCCAACTGGCTTTAATGTTACATTTTCCAGCAATCATTGGTCAAATACTGAAAAATCAATGGAGCTATTTGAAGATATTATTTTTCCGTACCTGGATAAAGTCAAAGTAAATCTGAATTATCCAAAGGAGCAACTATCGTTAATAATCATGGATACATTCAAGGGGCAGGATAACGAAGCTGTTCTTCAACTTTGCCGAAAGAATTCTTGCAGAGTTATAATAGTGCCCCACAACCTAACAAATAAGTTTCAACCACTGGATATAACCTTGAACAAGCCAGCAAAATCGTTCATTTCCAATTGTTACAATGAATGGTTTTCTCATCAAGTTTCCCAGCAGTTGGAGAAAGGCATAAGACCTGCAGATATTAAAGTGTCGCTTAATCTAACCGAATTAAAGGTGATGCATGCTAAATGGATTTCAAAACTTTATGAATTCTTATGTGCTCAAGATAAAATGATATTAAATGGCTTCAAAGCTGCTGGTATAACAGAAGCAGTGGAATCTGCTAATGCTGTCTTGGAAAGAATTGAAAACCCTTTTCGTTATTAAAATATTTACTTATTTTTCTCTGCTATTTGTATAAACAGTTTGTTGTTGTTGATTATGTTGTTTTTGATGTTTATATTACAAAGATACCATTGTTAGCATTAA
Source organism: Hydractinia symbiolongicarpus (assembly GCF_029227915.1). Taxonomy (NCBI): domain Eukaryota; kingdom Metazoa; phylum Cnidaria; class Hydrozoa; order Anthoathecata; family Hydractiniidae; genus Hydractinia; species Hydractinia symbiolongicarpus. Next base: position 11,791,073 of record NC_079886.1, read on the forward strand.
ATTAAACAGTAGGAATTCAAAAGAACTTCTTTAATTTTCTTTCTCCTTTACCAGGTTTGGTTTTACAGGATCATTATACACTAACTCTGTGAAAAAGCTCTCCATCAAATATGGTCATAAATAATTGAACCAATCATTAACCGAGAAATTATTTGCTTTTATCATCTCACGTGGGTTTAAGAGAAAGCTATTGGTTCAATTGGTTCAAACTTAGTGTATACAAAGACATAATATAGCGGAGCTCCGCTATTTGGTGTATACTCCGTATAATATTGCGGATGAGGCTTCATAAAACGACAAAGTCTAAATTTGATTAGAATCCCTGGAATCACTTTGGAAAGTCAAAAAACTAAAAAATTGGAGGTTAAAAAGTAATTTAAAAAATCGGCAAATATTACTAGTCGGTAAAAAAAAAGTCGGTAAAAATTTTCGGTCGGCAAAAAAAAATGTCGGTAAAAAAATTGGTCGATAAAAAATTTAGTCACCTAGCCAAAATTTGGTCACTTTTTGCCGACTTTTTTTTTACCGATAAGGTATCGGATAAGGGAATAACATTCAACCTACACAAATGCTTGTTTGACCAACATAACCTTGAGTATTTCGGCTATGTGTTTTCAGCAGAGGGGATGAGACCAAGTCCGATAAAAATTAACAGTCTTTTAAACGTCAACCGAACTACAGACGTCAAATCATTAAGAAGCTTTTTGGGGATGATTAATTATTTAAAAAGATTCATTCCGAACTACAGTACCATTACTTATCCTCTCCGACGTTTAACGCGAAAAGATGTAAAATTTGAGTGGAATACAGAATGCCAAGAAGCGTTTATAACTTTGACAGCAACATTATCCGAAAAGTCGTGTAGGTCAAACGTTGACGAAAACAAAGAAACACTCTTGTTCTGCGATGCAAGCCCAGTGGGAATTTCAGCGATCCTACTTCAAAAGAATTGTAAGAAAAATGACATAGATGTGATATCTTACTCTTCAAGATCACTTACGCAACCGGAAATGAATTACTCCCAGATAGAACGGGAATGTTTAGCAGCGACTTATGCATGTGAAAAAAAACAATTTATACCTCTACGGAAAGCACTTCACACTTTTTAGTGACAACAAAGCATTAGTAAATATACTGAACAATCCCAAATCAACACCGCCACCGCGAATTGAACGAATGATGTTGCGCCTACAGAGGTACAACTTTAAAACAGATTACGTCAGTTCTGCAGATAACATATGTGACTACCTAAGCCGAAATCCAACGTCTATTGGCACAGATACAAAATACATCGAAAAACACGTTAATTTTCTCACGTCGTACGCGACACCAAACGCTTTAGACATTAATGATACAAAAACCGCCACACTAGCTGACCTAGCATTAAAACAATTGATATTAATCATTAGTACAAACAAATGGCGACATCTGGAAGAAGCTCCAGAATCAGACTAAAAAAAGTTATTAAAACACTTCCACAAAATGAAAGATTCCTTAACCTTGAATTCAGAACAGAATATAATACTGAAGGAAAAACGCATTGTATTACCAAGAATATACCACCATACAGTAGTTAAACTTGCCCACGTTGGTCATCAGGGATTATCAAACACAAAAGCCCTTCTGCGAAGCAAAGTTTGGTTCACTGGCATGGACAAACTAGTAACAGATGAAGTAAACAACTGCATTCCATGTCAATCTGTTAGCAAGAAATCTACGCTACCACCCATCCAGCCAACAGAATTACCAGCTCGTATATGGCAAACAGTCAACGCAGATTACTTGGGATCGCTCCCTGACAATAAATATGCCTTAGTAATGATAGAGCAGCGGAGTATATATCCTGTCGTGGCATTCACAAACAATACCACAGCAAAGAACTTCACCAACATTTGTAACAATACCTTTGCACACTTTGGAAATCCGGAAACACTTGTTTCCGATAACGGACCACCGTTTCGTTCCAATGAAGTGAAAAGATATATGGAAAAGAGGAGAATATATCATAGGAGGGTTACGCCCCTATGGCCACAAGCGAATGGCGAGGTCGAGAGATTCATGTTGCCATTGACAAAAAAATCTTTACAGCACACATTGAAAACAAGTCGTACGTCGAAGAAGTGCAGAACTTCTTGATGGCGTACCGTATAACACCTCATTCTACAGCAAATATTCCTCCAACCGACCTTATGTATAATCGCAAAATACGATGTGCTATTCCTGACTTTATTAGCAACGTTGACGACTCCATCGAACTACAGCTAAACAAAAATGACCAAGACAGTAAACAAAAAGCAAAAGAATATGCCTATAACAACAGACACACACAAGAACAAGAACTAAACATCGGTGACCGCGTTCTGGTGAAACAGAAAAAGATAAACAAAGCGACACTTTTAATCCGAATCCATACCACGTTACTGATATCAAAGGAACGATGATCACTGCGATGAATAAGGAAACAGAACACCAGATCACCCGCAACATATCTCATTTCAAACCAATTCCAGATACTGCCAAACATGTGCCAATAAAAATAGACACTGAGGATGAGGATGATGAGGAACACCACGTTACCGTTCACAGACCTGAACTTGAGAATAGCGGCCCCGAATCTACCTCTAAAACAACCATGACAAACACCTCTGCGTCACAGCGAACGTCGAAAGAACCGCAGTCGAGAAAGACATATCCAAAACGATATAGAAGACCAATACAAGAATGGATAACACACTAACCAATGAACTTTCAAGACATCTGTAGATAGCAATTCGACAGACCTTTAGACAGACACGGCGGAGATCGAAGCCTTCATGGAAGAATGCGAGATGAAGCGGCTTGATGTGGAAGATACAGAGTTCTGGACCAAAGCCTACTTACCACCCGACGGAACTATCGAGATCCCCGGGGCATACGAAGGCAAGATAGTCTTCAAGCATGTACAGGTCAAGATCATATCCACGAGAGAGCCCCTACTTGGATGTGGACCTTTGCCCGATTGGCTGCGGGGCAAAAGGTGCATCTACAGCTTTGACAAAGATGATGAAAGAACGGACAGCTTGTGCTTCTGGAGATGTCTTGCCGTTCACTATCGCGGAGAGCGAAACAGCGCGAAAAGCATATAACACAAGAATCCCTCACCCTAGCACGCGAGTACTACTAGAGCCACAAGCTAAAGCGGGAAGAGGTACGTGCTACGAAGCTGGTGGATCTGGAGGGTATCGCCAAGCACTTCAAGATTAACGTCCGAGTTTTCGAACCTATGGTCAAAACCAACACAATAAAGGGGTAGACATGATCGACCTCGGTATGCTGGATGGTCACTGCTTCTACATCATGAAGATGGATGTTTTGACCCAAAGTTGAGAATGCGAGGCCTGTACCCAAATCTTCACCAGATCCGAAAACCTCACGCGACACAAGAATAATTTGCAAGGGTAAAAAAGTCCAGCGCATGCCTAGCAAATCGGAAAAGGTCTTCTACGAGCAATATGCATTCAGCTATGCGGCATTCGAATGGATTGAAGCATTGGCGGAGCAGGCGGAAATGCACATGCATCACGCGCTCTGCGGGCATGGAGGGGAACGTGTGATTCGTGTGATGGGTCAGGAAGCCTATAGGATAGATGGCTACGAACCCCATACTAAGACAGTCTATGAATATCACGGCTGCAAGTGGCATGGATGCCCATGCCAACCGCAGCGAGCCAACGCCGATAAGAATAATTTCAAGCTCACCAAATTCAGGGAGAATCACATCCAAAAACTCGGCTACAACCTGGTCACCACATGGGAGTGCAAGAACCCCCCAAATGTTAAGAGGATTTTCAAGAAAGAATTTCGGCCATATCCCCACTTCATTGTCTTTGACTTTAAAGCTCTTCTGCAACATTACACCAGCAGCAAACACCCAATCTAACATACCTTTCAGAGCATATCCCGGTAAGTGTTGCCATTCATGATAGTCTACAGGAACATCTAACGTTCATCATGCACGAATACCCAAGGCGTTGGTGCGGAAATTCGTTGAGCAACTCGAGCAGAGGCAAGCCTGCATCGTCAAAGAGGTCGAAAGGCTGCACGCCAAGCCCGATGATTTTGATATGCTCCCAAACCAAACCCAAAAAGCTGGGAACGAGTGGTTAAACCAAGCGACGGTGATGGCAAGTATGATATCAAGCTGATCAAGCAGTACTTTGTCGAGCGAATTGAGGATGATGACGATGATAAGATCAAAGTTGCTAAGAAGGATAGCGACTATATGTTCCTCACCACTTCAAAGTTCAAATTCCTAGACATTAAAAACTTTCTGGCGCCCGGGATGAGCTATAAAGGTTGGTGCAATTCGCTGGATTGCAATCTCAAAAAGCTCGTGTTCCTGTACGAGAGATAGGGAAATGCCGATGTTAGGACAAAATCCCTTAGCACTTTACCATTTTACGTCAGAAGAATAGATCATACCCGTTAAATCAACGATAGAAGAATTTCTGTCCCCAATCCCCCAATCCCCGCTATCTAAACAAATACCATTTGAAATAACCTGTTGTCATAGCCATCACAAGAGCGATCTTCTCCTCTTCGTGTGTAGGAGTTTCATCAGGAGTATCTTTGTGGTAAGGTGCAGTAATATGCTGATCGGTAATGTGTTTATTAGGACCGGGGGTCCTAGGCACAGTAATAGGACTGGATCTTTTTATGTGATTCAGCTGTTTTTTCAATCACATTGACTTTTAGATTAATCCCAATCGTCAGATCTTCACCCGATATCAAAATCTTGTTGTTGTAACCTACCACCCCTGTTTTAATTTTGAGATTCATGTCACTAGGTAACATATAAATGCCTTGTCCAACCGAATAATCAACCTTACTTGAAGCGTAGTTTAACGTATCCTGATAACGTTTAATGTCCTCCTGAATATCAACCCTACGGTTAACAATGTCTTCAAGGTTGTTCATAAAAACTCTTTGAGCCGTCAAAGCGCTTGAATCATTACCCAAGATAGAAGAACGGGCTGAGGCTTGCGAACTAAGAACAAGATAAGCATACGCCCTAACACTGCTTGAAATCTTTACAAGGCCTGTTTTTGTAAAGCCATTAGATTTTTCCACAATCCATCGTGTCATGGAGTCGTCTGTGAAATAACTCAACCCAGGAGTTGGATAGTTTTTACGTCTTTTTTGATATGAGCTGAAAAAGTATTGACCTCTGTATTTCATAGGATTAGAATCGACGTCATATTCACCACATATTTTTTGGAATTCTTCGTTTGAATAAGGATTGTCATATTGATTAAAACTATCTTCAAAAGGTAGAGGTGTCTGCAAGCGTTTAATGATTCGTCTAATGTGATAATAGACATGAAAACGATATACCGATCTGATCATAGATCTACCTTCTTTCAGGTGTTCGGAACTGACTCCGCAAGCACTTGAAGCACCCCAAGTGGCAAAATTGAGTTGGGTTTGCCATAATTTAAACGGTTGCTCATTCCAAATTTTCATACGTTTTTTTCGTTTTGATTCAGTTCGTAATTAGTAAAAATATTAGGAAAGACAACAGGAAAAGAGCCATTTTCAGAGACAATAATGGTCTGTTTATATAGATCCTTCCCATCCAATATCTGAAGGCCCAGTCCTCCATTTGGCTTATAGGTCGCATTTGGGTTGTATTTGAAAATTCTATCCATTCTTTTTTTGATTTAAATAATTCCATTCTCTAATATAAGAATGTATATCACAATAAATGACGTAAATAGTGAAAAGACAATATATTTGTATTACACTATATACAACGAGACTGGCACAAAAGAAGTTGCGATCATAGAAACGTTTTCGGACAATGTTACATATGAAATCACAGATCCACTAAAAGTGACCATTGGAAAAGACGAAAAGTTGCTACCTAAAGGAAAATACACCGGCAGGGAGTTGAACGCATCTTTAGCGGGTGATGTCATATCCACACCATTAATCAAAGACCCTCGAGTAATCAAAACAAATAAGCTAACCAACATAACAGAATTACATTTCAATCTGAATGAATTGGAGGATGCATTAAATCTTAAAAATGGTAGATATAACGATAACCTGCTAACATAACATATATCTGAGTATGGTGATGTTACACATATTGAGCCAAAAAACCCACAATATAAGAAACTAAAGGGTGGTTACCTTCAATCACTTACTTTGAAAATAACTGATCAAAATGGAGATCTGGTAAAAGATAGTCTGGGAACAACAGTTGTCCTTCACATAAGAGATACGGGAAAAAAAGAAATTTAGGTTTGAATAAAAGATCATAGGTCTAATGAAGTATACGCTAACTGAGATAAAAGTAAAAATAAAATAAAAGTAATAACAAACATGGAATACGGAAAAAGGTTAAATCCTGAACGTTCTCTTAGAACTGCTCATGGTGTAAAAGGATCACACCAAAAAGTAATTGTGACACACAATCCAAGTGAGATTGATCAAAACCAGTTGCTTTTGATTAGGTTTCCTAATTTAGGTAGCGATGATGTTATTGTTCCAGGGACTTCAAAAATAAGTTTCGACGTTGAACTCGAGTCAAAAGCCGACACGAAAAGAACATTAGTCTCTAACATTGGAAGAGCTATTGTTAAAAAGTTGGCCATCAAGTTTGAGGGTACCGAGATTTTGAGCATTGATGACTTTGATCTTTTAGGATGCTACAGAGATTTATGGCTAACCAAGTATGAAAAGAGAAATGCAATCAGACAAGGCATCATATCCAATGATGGGTGTACGGAAAACTGTATGAAATTGAGGGTAAGCGCTTCGGATAAAGACGCATCTGATGTCTCAGACGAAGCCATTGCCGATGCATACAAAAACAAGTTCAACATACCACTAGATTTTGAAATGTTAGACAGCACGATCCCATATTATCAAGCTGGATTAGGTAATAGGTTATGTTATGAGATCACATTCAATAATTACGACAGGGTTGTATTATCAACTCCAACCAAACCTTCGGGTTCTGCCACGGCACCAGCACCGGATGCTAAATACAAAATAACTAACATATCTCTCGAATATGAGATTGTGACACAACCCACCTTAGCCAGATTCATTTCAAATGAATACGAAAACATGGCTTTACTATACGACAGGTTTTTAAGACGTAGACAAATTAGAGTGGATAAGTCGGACACAACGTGGAATTGGTCATTCAATACACCTTGTAAATCTTTAAAGGGTATATTGGTTTTGTTTGAAGACGAACAAGCCTTCAAACGAGATACCGGTAAGTTCTACAATCCGAAAATTAAAAAGGTATCCGTCATAGTTGAGGGTAAGCCTAACCAACTTTTTGCTCAAGGTATGCAGCCGTTTGAACATTACAATAAAATTTGTAAGTATTTTGCTGAGGGTAAACCGAAGGATGGCAATGCCGGCGAAATCAAAAAACATCTGCAATTACACGATGTAAAAGTCTCCGATTACTTAACTAACAAATATGCTCTATGGTTAGATTTCAGAACGATAGATGAAAACTCCCTGCATGGGACCGGTCGACGGATTGAAAATGCAAGTGAGGGGATCACCCTACAAATTGAAAAGACAGCAGAAACCGCAGGATCCTTAAACGCCTATATATATCTAATCATGGACGCTCAACTAAACATTCAAAACGGTGAAATTATGGATGAACTTTATTAAGATAGAATGGTGAAAAACACACTTTACATGAAAGAGCCCCTCACACAGCATTATTCGTTGGTCCTACGGGATGCGGAAAATCCAAACGTGTTGTAAAATTATTAGAGAATGAATACTTTGATCACTTCGATTTCATCGTGATTATATGCCCAACATTAAGATGAAATAAGACATATAGGGACCAAAAATGGTTTTGGAACGACAGATATGTGAGCCGGGAGGTATGTTATATGAATGGATTCGAAAGATGACGGATTTCTGTGCCGGATACAAAACCTTATTCCTGATCGACGATATCATCGCATATGAGAAACTAGACAAAAAGAGACAGCCATTGCTAGAGTTGGCCATTAGCGGACGACATCGAAACCACACTATGTGGCTACTCACACAATCATACACCGCTATACCAAAAAATTTACGAAGGCAAGCTAAAATGTTATATGTGTGGTATCCAAAAGACAGACAAGATCTCGCAACTATTCATGAAGAGAATGATGTCATTGAATCACGATCAGAGATCCAGACGGTTAAGGAAAGGCTAAAAGATGGCAAATACACACATTTAGTCATGAGAATGGAACATCCAAGAACTTACGTGATTTGCTAGATTGGACGTTTTTTTGTTACAAGTGTAACAAAAGTATAAGAAGAATCTAACAGATCTATAGATTTCTTGAAATCTCCTATAAGACTCCTATAAGACTCCTATAAGACTACTGTACAGCAAATTACAACAGATTTTTAGAAATCTACAAGAAGATAGCAAACTCTTGTCCAGCAAATTACAGCAGATTTTTAGAAATCTACAAGAAGATATAAGAAAATTACAACAAATCTAACAAAATGATAGAATATATCCATTTCATAATAGTATTACTAGTACTAGTAGTACTACTAGTAGTACTTAGTTTTTGCTATTTTTGTGTTAAAAAATACCTATCGCTATTGAAAATGGCTGAAACGGCAATTGATAACTTAATTGCTCTTCCGGGTCCTCCATCCGAGGATGGTAAGAGACAAAAATTGCTGGAGTGTGTGTTAACCGGAAATAGCAAGCTATACCTGGGTAAAATGTATACGGACGATCAAATTCAAAAGCTCAAAGATGATGAGGTGAAGAAACTATTTAGTATATATGAAGCTAAACTATCAGGTCAGATGGTGAAGTCATTGGGACAATCAATCATTCACATGTATTCCATGGGAGCTTGTACAGTTTTGGGAATAAATTCTCAAGATGCATTGAGCAATGACCTGGAAAATGACCCCTTCTTAAACTCTGCTCTTCAAAGATTCACATGTGACTTGTATTATAAATTCGGCTCATTGTTAGCACCACTCAGTGTTGGTCTCATTACGGGTAGGCATTATATCGCTGGAAGAAATTTAAACGCAAATAATAATACTACTAGTAGTACAAAAGATAATAAAGATGTCAGAGGAACAGACTCCTATTCAGGTGACAACGAAGAACCCTAAAAAGGTTGAAGCGGGTAAGAGGTTGGCGGAATACAACCGTAAAAAGCGGGAAGAATATAAAAAAGCGGTCATGGCACAAACACAGCCGACGCCTCAGACACAGCCGACTCAAGAATACAATGCCGGAGAGGCAGAACCTACCATCGTCCAAAATGAAAAACCTATGAACTACGCTATAGGGGGAATAATAATAGCCATCGTTTTGGTTGGTGGCTTTGTTTATTTTGTGTATAAAAAGAAAGACAATGTACTATTTGCTATAACTGGGCCGAAGGGTACCCCACCACAAAAATCCAAAACACCTGTGAGAATAAGTAAACTTGAAATGGAATAAAGGGATAATATCGCGATATTATAATCTCGCAGTATAGAAATAACATGGACAAGAAAAGTATAATCAACGATATATATAAAGCATCAGTCGTCTGCGTTTTCGCTGTCGGCTATTCGATGCTAGGAAAAAAGGTGTTAAAAATGTCACCACCATCAATTCAAAAGTTTGACTTGGAAGATACCGGAAAGCTAGTCGCCATCGTCGCCGCTAGTGAAATGTCAAGGGAATACTTAATTAAGCAAAAGATTATACCTGAAACTATCAATATCTAAACATGGCTTCAATTGCAATGATGTTGGAAGGAGCCTTAGCCAACGCTTTGGCTTTTACAGGCTCAAGCTATCTCTTTTCAAGCTTATCAAAAGACAGAATAGATAAGGAAAGAAAGCGTCATGATCTAGGCATAGAACAGTTGCAAAAAGCTCAGGTTTTGTGGCAACGTAAAAGACAAGAGAGAATAGACTTTATTAATAAGCAGCTCAGACTTGAAAAGAAAGCTGAAGGTAAATTCATAGAGCTAAACGATGCAATGCGTGAATATAGAAGAGTGTTTGGAGATAGATCAGATCTTACAGATCTTACGGATCTACCGCGGGAACCTGTATTGAGCGATTTTTATACACCTAGTAAGGATCAACATGAAAGGGAATTGGCCTTTATCGCGCTAAGTATGAGCGGTGTCGGTGGTGCTGTGTGGTATTTTGAAAGATAGTACTCCTAGTACTCTATGTTACATGATGCGTGTAACATATAATCTATACAAGGATCTAACGCTTTGTCACGAGATAGGTGTATATCAGACCTCTGATTCCAACTATCAAAGCCCACAAGTTTTGACTCAACCAACCAACGGCTTCTTTCGCTCTATTGAGTATCCATGATACGATGGATCCTAATATACCCGGTAGAGCTGCAGCGGCCGTCCCCGCCAACCTTCCCAATAGGGATCCCAACGCATTCAACTTGTTTTTTATCCAGGACCGGAGGTCCTTTTCACCTTCATCACCACCCTTTTCATGATTTTGTGTGTTACCGGTGGATGACCCCCTACCCCCAGGCGTCAAAGTTTCTACGAGAAGGCCGATAACCATACCAAATGCCGTTAGTAAGTTGACAACAGTGATACCTTGTTCACGGAATAGTGTTCGTATCTTTTCACCCAATGTTGTATCTTTGTCAAGGAGTTTAGTAATCGTCTCCTTGATGCTTTTTATTTGACTGTTAAGTTTACCTTTGAGAATATCGATAATCTCTTGCCGACCTTTCAACTCATTTTGCAAACCTTTCAACTTTTCTTTCGCTTCATTTTGTTGTTCCTCGATCATATTTGGTGTGTTTTCCATCTCTTCCAACTTGTTTTTTTCTCTGTCAATATGCTGTTCTAGCTGAACCTTTTTTGCAACTTCATCCTGAAGACTTCCTCTTATGTTTCTCAATGATCTATCCAATCCTAGCAATTCACGCATAGGATATTCAAATAGATCACCGGTCTGGGTTGCTTCATGGTCTACAGATTGTTTTACCAATGAAATTAAATCTTCCGTACTGTTTACCACATCCCCAGATATAGCTTCTAATTCTACATCACTTGCTGTTGTTATTTTAGATGACGAGGGTAGTTCTTCTTGTATTTTGTTTAGCTTAGCTGCCTGTCGGGCTGTAATCTTACCTTTTGGTATGTCAAAGCCTAAATTACGCAGCCTTCTCTTGCCTAATATATCTGATATAGTACCGGTGGCCCTTAGTCTTCCATTGTTTGTCAAAGGTTCGTTTTTACCTCTGTAGTATAATTCACCATCCTTAATTTCAAAAAGGTCTGTATGTAGCACCTCAGGTTTTGACAGGGATCCTTCAGATAATCTATCATACAACACGTCAACCATTTCCCGCAAAACTCTGGTACGTTGAGTGGAACCTCCTCCGAATGATGTTTCTTCTTCACCCGGTGTATGTATTTGCACATGCGTACGGTCTCCTGTGGGTATGAGAGGAAACGTTTCATCGGTACCTTCATCCGGTCTCCCATGGTCTCCAAAAGGGTCAATGTCAATGTCCGCCATTTTTTATTATTTAGAGGATAGTTTTTTTCTTTTTAATAAGATAATAACTAAAATGGCCGAGCTTAATATTCATCCAACTCCCGATTATTCGAGTGATCAAGACAAGCTAGTTAATTCTCAACTTGAAGATTTGATAAAATTACGAAATAAATTCGACAGCAAGTTGTATAAATATAACAAAGCATTAGACCGAATAACGATTGCACTCCGCATCTCGGAAAACTTGGCCGTTACCACCGGTATTGGTACGATAGTCTGGAGCGCTACCATCATTAGAATTCCCATTTATATGAGATTTTCCGGTATAGGGCCATCCAGCTCTGTTTCCCGTGAAATTATCTCGGAATATATTAATAAATATAGAAAGAAACTCAACAAAGTTGAGAAATTATACGATACTACAGTATCGTATATTGATGAGCTTAGAAACTCTTCCTATTTCTGTGCATTGAATGATGATAATATTAGCCAAATGGAATTTCAAACTTTGTGTGGTATATACTACGAAGCTCTTGAAAAGATAAGTAAAATAGATGGAGAGTGAAACATTCTCAAAAGAATCATGAAAGGCGTTTTTATTATTTAGAGGATAGTTTTCTTTGTAATAATTAAAAAATGGCCGATCTTAAGATTTATCCGAAGTTACCCACCGCTCCTGAGTATTCGAGTGAGCAAGACAAGTTTAACACAAATACAGTTAATTCCCAACTTGATGAGTTGGTAAAATTACAAAAGAAATTCCGGGACAAGAAGTGTAAATACAGCAAAGCACTAGACCGACTAGCGATTTCACTCTACATCTCAGAAACCTTAGCCATTTCCACCGGTATTGGTACGATAGCAACCAGCGCTACCCTTGTTGGAATTCCCATTTCTATAGGACTTTCCAGTGTATCCATAGGTGGAGCTATATCCTGTACCATTATCTCGGCATCGATTAAGAGATATCAAAAGAAACTAAACAAAGTCATGAAATTATGTGATGTTGTAACATCTGCTATTGCTGTGTTTGAAAACTCTTTCTCACGAGCATTGAATGATGATAATATTAGCCACATGGAATTTCAAACTTTGTGTGGTATATACTACGAAGCTCTGGAAAAGATGACCAAAACAGATAGAAAGATGGAGAGTGAAACACGCAATCAGTTTGAAAAAAGTTTAATGGCGGAAGTTCAAAGTCTAAAAAAGACGTTAAATCAGGAACAAAGTTAGTAATGTGTGCCTGTATACCACTCACATATTTCATGTGCTATTTGAAAAATTAATATTTGAAAGTAAGGCGGTTATGACATTATGTGGCGCGATCGTCCCTTTTTTCCCCAAGACTGAGCCATAGCGGCCCTACCTGCCGACCGCCCCGCGCGATCCCAGGCACAATCATCTTTACCAGAAACAGGTAAAGATACTTTTTGTCATTGTCATGACTTCGTCCCCCCTTTTCACCAACCTTGCACATAATCAGGAGGTAAATCTGTATCTTCAGGTATTAACATCAATTCCTCTTTTACAAAAGCCCGTCTAGGTCCGTCTTAAACATAGTACATTACACGGTTACCTGGTTGCACTATTACCTCACGCAATCTATATGTGTTTTTCGACCATATTCTATCGGTTGCCCGTCTCCGCCCATCATCATGCTCTTCACCGGGTTGCAGTAGATATCTATACAAGCCATCTTTAGGTAATTCTACTTCATAAGGATAACTCTCTTGATTAACCAAAGGCACCTCTTTCATTATAATAGCATCTTTTGGTTTCATACCAATCATCTGCGTCTTTGTATCGTTTAGCCTATCAATCAGTTTATACAGATGCTTAACCCATGTGGATGATACCTTTTCCGAATCATTCAGTTCTTGGGCATCTTGTATTTTGAATACATTTTCCGCAAGTATCTTGTTCAACGCCTCAACAAAAGCTGTGTGCGTATGCTTATATTTTGTAGTCGCCCTTTTAATTTCAACCTTATGCTTCTCCAACAATTTTGATACATCTGCTTTGAATTCTGAACCGTTATCACATTGGAAAGTTTTCGGATAAGTTAATGGTCCTGCCTTGTAGATGTCCTCAATCATAGCGGCAACCTCTTTGGCTTTCTTACTCCTCAAAGGTCGGGCTACTTTGTATCTGGAAGCAGCATCGATTCCCGACAAAATGTACTTATATTTATTACCATACAGTATGTCACCGGGCATGTACAATAAATCGAATTGATGTAAATCATTAGGGGTGGTAACTTCATAATGTGGTCTTTCAACATGTTTTGGAGCGGGTAAATGTACTTGCCAAAATGCTTGTTTTGATAGCCACTTCTTAATCTCCTTTGGCCTGAAGCCGAATCCTCTTAAATTCTGAACAGCCTTTTGTCCTTTCCATAAATTTTGAGGTTGATAGTAAGTCTCTTGAAGTTTAGAGTTTGACATGTTTTATTTATGCACACCTTTATTTATCTCCTTTTTGTTATGATGTAGCACGATAAAAGTGCTTAAAAGTATTTTTACTGATTATATATAAAGATGTCTGACAAATCAAACGGATCTACATTGTGATACCACCGATGGTGGTGTATCCGACTACAAATTAATGAAATTGGCTAAATCCCGTGGGGTGAAGTATATTTGTGGAATGAATAAAGCTAAATTGATTGAGGTGATTGAGAGGAATGATATGGATCCATCCTACACCATCGACCTAGATACCAAACAAGAATGGTATGGATACTGTTCCAACTGGAGGGTAAACAACAGAGAAGCATATCTAAGATGTCAAAAACGTTATAACGATAAGAGATCTTCCAAAAGGTGATTGGACCTCGATTGTTACTCGCGCGAGTAACAAATGTTATGAATCTTTTTTTTAGTTTCACGATTATAAAACTATCTTAAAGGTTCATAAATCGTATATCATAAACCGGCATGGCTACACTTTCTTACTCAGACTTTTTTGACTCAGACTTTTTTTACATCCGACAGGGGACGATTCCCCAATTAAGAAAACTCGCTAGAGAACTCGGCCTACATGGCTACTCAAGGCTCAGAAAGGCCGAGCTGATCGAATTATTGACACCCACTATCGTGTCAGCACCGGTACCCGTGCCGAGACCAAATGGATCAGCACCGATACCCATGAATCCAATCGATGAGGATAATGTTGAGCCGCATCAGCCGGCTATCCCAGACTACGACATTGATACCTTGGATGAATCGGAAAAATGTATAATTTGCTATTCAAAACGAAAGGACGCGACCATTGTTCATGGGACCACCGGGCATTTTTGCTGCTGTTTATTGTGCGCATCTATATTGAAATCGGAGGGAGATAAATACCCCATATGTCGCGCATCCATCGATCTTTTCATTAAACAATATAATTGAGGGGTCAGATTGCAAACTAAAAATTGAATCCTATCACTGTAATGTGAAGGTGGGGGCCACCTAGATTGTTTTTTTGTTACTCGCGCGAGTAACAAATGTTATGAACCTTTTTTTTAGTTGCATGATTATAAAAAACTATCTTAAAGGTCCATAGATCGTATATCACAACCCGATATGACTTCGAGAAATACAGTTTCCGAATTAAGGGATCTCGCTAGAGAACGCGGCCTACATGGCTACTCAAGGCTCAGAAAGACCGATCTAATTGAATTATTGACACCCACTACCGTGTCAGCACCGGTACCCGTGCCGAGACCCACCAGACCAGTACCAGCGCCGAGACCAAATAGACCAATACCGATGCCTAGACCCGTACCAGCACCGAGACCCTCGAGATCCGGTACTAGCCAACAAGACATGGATTTGTTTGAGCGGCAAGAAATGGCTAAAACTAGACCTCAGATAAAAAGTAAGTTGAATGAATGGAGGGAATGGTTGATAAATCATGTACCTAAGGCTATTAAGGATAAAACAACAAAAGCTTTCAAAACCATGAAGGATAAGATCATGGGTTTGTATAAAAAGGTAGGTGAGGGACCGGCTGTACCGAAAGAGGAAAAACCATATACCCCTATTGAAGAAGCGTTTGTAGGTTCATACAAACGCTTCAAGATAAACTCGGATGGTAAGAAGAATGTTAGGGTAGTTTTGAAAAAGGTTCATCCTATCGTTAAGAGGTTGATGAAGGACTTGCTCGAACAGAAGAAGTCTTTGAAGACTCAGGCGACATTGTGGGTGAGGTACCCACCTTACCCACTCAAGGGATGATTTATCCAATGAGGATTTATCCAATCCTAAATCCATAGTAATGTATGTTGATAAAGCTTTCAACAGCTATATGGAGATACTGCACGCCCACGATGACATTTCTGATGTTTTCGATCGGATGTGTAATAAGATAATCGAGCAGATTGAAAACCCTGCTCTACCCGCCAGCGGGTTCACAATCGAAAGGATCCTACATATGCATGTGGACTTTCATAGACTGAAATTAACCAGAGGTAGTTCTTACTTGCCGCTACCCAAGAATTTCAGTGGAAAGCGATCTGTGATTAACCCTCATAACGAGGATGATGATGAATGTTTCAAATGGGCCGTTTTAGCTGCCATATATCATGATGAGATCAATAATCATCCTGAACGAATCTCAAACCTTAAGAAGTTTGAAGGCAAGTGTAATTGGAATGGTATATCTTTCCCAATGGCACTAAACAAGATTGATTTGTTTGAGAGAAGGAACCCCGATGTCGCTGTGCATGTTTTGACAAAGGATGAGGGAGAAGGTATCTACATGTGTCGCAAGTGGAAGCATCTGGATCGTAAGGAGACGGTTGTTTTGTTTTTACTGTGTGAGGGGGATAAGAGACATTATATCGCTGTTAAGAACTTGAGCGGTGTCCTGAGCAAGGCCAACTCAAAGCATGAACATAAGGAGTATTATTGCTTGAATTGTCTAAATGGATTCTTAAGCGAACAGAAAAGGGATGAGCACTTTGAATATTGTAAATATAACGATGCTGCTAAGATTCAACTCCCTGAAGAGGGTAGCACCGTTAAATTTCACAATGGTCAGTACCAGCTCAAAGCCCCATTTATCATGTATGCCGATTTCGAAGCCTTCACAAAAGATTTGCCTGAGGAAGAGAGAAAATGCGGATCATCCACGGAGAAAGTTGGTAAGCATATCCCTACAGGTTTCTGTTGTTATAGCAAATTTGCTCATGGTGAAGTTTCGAACCCTCTGACGCTTTACCGCGGTGAGGACTGTGTTTCACGATTTGTTGATCATGTAGTTTCTGAGTCTAAAAGGTTATATAATATGTTTCCAAAAATAAGTATGCAAGATCTCACCGATGAAGAACTTGATGGCTATAAAAATGCCACCAAATGCCACATCTGCATGGGAGAATTTAGTGAATATGACGTCAAGGTTAGAGATCACTGTCATTTTACAGGTAAGTTTCGTGGATCTGCCCATAGAGAATGTAATCTCCGATATAAGGTACCCAATTATATTCCAGTTGTCTTCCATAATCTTAGCGGATATGATGCACATCTATTTATCAAAGAGCTTGCGAAGCAGTATGGAGAAGGGGGTATGAGTGTAATCGCTGAAAATAAAGAGAAATATATCTCTTTCTCGACTGATGTTAAGGTTGGTGAAAAAAATGGGGAGACCAAAGACAAAAAGATACAGCTGAGATTCATAGACTCATTCAGATTTATGGCAAGCGGCTTGAATTCGTTGGTAAACAATCTATCTGATGATCAGTGTAAAAATCTTCGAAAATTCTTCAATGATGATGAGCAATTCAAAATAATGAGAAGAAAGGGTGTATACCCCTATGAATATGTTGATTCATTCGATAGGTTTAATGAAACTAAGCTTCCGTTGAAAGATGACTTTTATAGCAAGTTGAACATGAATGGTATCAGTGATGCCGATTATGCGCATGCCCAGAAGGTGTGGAAGGACATGGAAGTTGAAAATATGGGTGCTTATCATGATATCTATCTCAAGACAGACGTTCTATTACTTGCCGATGTTTTTGAGACTTTTAGGGAAACATGTTTGACAAACTATAAACTGGATCCTTCACATTTTTACACGGCTCCGGGATTAGCCTGGCAGGCCTGTCTGAAAAAGACAGATGTTGAGCTAGATTTGTTGTCCGATATAGATATGTTACTGTTTGTGGAGAGGGGTATTAGGGGCGGTCTCTGTCAGGCTGTTCATAGACACGCCAAGGCCAATAACCCATATATGGGTGAGATGTATAATACTTCTGAAGAGACCACCTATCTACAATACCTAGATGCTAACAATCTGTATGGATGGGCTATGATACAGAAGCTGCCGACCGGAGGTTTTGAGTGGGATGATGCTAGTAAATTTATCGCTAAACTCATTTCAAAGTTGGCTTCGGAAAATGGTGAATATGGTTACTTACTTGAGGTTGATGCAAGATATCCGCGGGAGCTTCATGATACTCATAACGATCTTCCTTTCATGCCTGAGAGGAAGGTGATTAATGGCGTCGAAAAGCTGACACCGCGTCTTTCAGACAAGAAGAACTATGTCATTCACATCCGTGCACTTGATCAAGCGTTGAAGCACGGTCTCATTCTTGAGAAGGTTCATAGGGTACTGAGGTTTAAGCAAAGCGCATGGTTGAAACCTTATATCGATTTTAATACCGATCTGCGTACCAAATCAACGAATGACTTCGAAAAGGACTTTTTCAAGCTGATGAACAATTCAGTCTTTGGTAAAACTATGGAGAATCAACGTAGACACAAAGACATACGCTTGGCTACCAAGAAAGAACAATATGAGAAGCTGGTGAAGAAGCTCAACTTCAAGGGTGGTGCTATCTGTTTCTCGGAAACACTGATGGGCATAGAGATGTCCAAGATCAAGATCAAACTGAACAAGCCAATCTACCTAGGAACGGCGATCCTCCATCTATCTAAGTTGGTTATGTATGAGTTCCACTATGATTACATGAGACCGAAATATGGTAATGATGTAAAGCTTTGCTACATGGATATAGATTCATTCGTGTACCACATCAAAACCAACGACTTCTACAAAGATATCGCTGATGATGTGCCGACGAGATTTGACACATCAGGGTACGATAGGAGAGATGGTAGACCTCTACCATTAGGTTTGAATAAAAAGATCATAGGTCTGATGAAGGATGAGTTAGGTAGTAAGGTAATGACGGAGTTTGTCGCTCTTAGAGCGAAGAATTATGCTTATAAACAGCTAGACGGAAAAGAAGACAAGAAGTGCAAAGGAGTCAAGAAATGTGTGGTGAAGAAGACCATAGGGTTTGATGATTATAAGAGATGCTTGTTCGATGGTGTGAATATTTACAGAGAACAGATTACCTTCCAATCGATTATGCATGATATTCACTCGGTAAAAACAAATAAACTCGCACTCAATGCGGATGATGATAAGCGCATAATTTTAGAAGATGGTATTACTACGTACGCTAGAGGCCATTATAAACACAGTTGAATCCTATCACTGTAATGGGGGGACACGGCAGGGGTGGGGGCCCAGGGGGTGGGGGGGACACGGCGGGGATTGGGGGATTGGGGAGAGAAATTCTTCTATCGTTGATTTAACGGGTATGATCTATTCTTCTGACGTAAAATGGTAAAGTGCTAAGGGATTTTGTCCTAACATTGGCATTTCCCTATCTCTGTACGCGTGGTTGTCGAGCTATGACCAGCTGAATCATGTCGGCCCCGTCGATCATGAGGCCTTCTATAGCAGCTTCAGTGGTAAAAACACTCTCTGGCCTGAAGATTACCAGGCGTTCCGAGATGAGTTCTACAAGAGGGGCTGCGTCACAATGATGGATTGGCTAGCCGAGTACAACTTGGTGGACGTAGTACCCTTTGTCGAGGCTGTCAACAAGACTCGCAACACGTACTATGAAGATGAGATTGACATTTTGAAAGACGCCGTGAGTATACCAGGCGTATCAATGCGCTATGTCCTGAACAAGTCCCTGCGCTTGAACCCCGAAAAAGAGCTGTATGCACCGGGGGACCCCTGCACGCACAAATGTCAAGACAATTGCATCAAAGCTCGGTGTAAGGCCTGCATAGAGGTTAAAAAAGCGTGCGATGAGTGTACCAAGAACTAGGCCTATGAGCTCCTACAAACGGGCATGGTAGGTGGCCCCGCTATCGTCTTCTGCAGATACCACGAGAGGGATGTGACAGCCATCAGATCTCACATCCATGACAACCCCCGCAAGTGCAAGACCATACTAGGCTACGATACGAACATGCTCTACCCGAGCACCCTGCTGGAGGATTTCCCTTGTGGTAAGGAGAAGCTGATAAAGGTCGCCAAACCTACCGAGGGGTTGGAGGCACTGGAGCAAGGCGTTTTAGACGGCTCGCTCTTCGGTTTTGCGCAAGTAGATATCGAAGTGCCCGCCGAGCTGTATGACAAGTTCAGCGAAATGTCCCCGCTATTCGTGGTGAAGGAGATACCCGATAGCCAAATACCGCAGCACATACACGAGTATTTGACTAAGACCGGGCGCGAACGTATCCCTGGTACCAGGAAGCTCCTGGGGTTGATGAAAGCGGAGAAGATCCTGCTGTGTACAGCCCTGCTAAAATGGTACCTAGAGCATGGGTTAAAAGTCACCGGCTTTTACCAGTTCCTCACGTACTCACGAGGTTAGCCATTCGCGTGGTTCCCGGAAGAGATTGCGGATGCACGACGCCAAGCTGATAAAGACTCTGATAAGCGCATCGCGGGAGATACAGCCAAGCTGAAATGTAACAGCTTCTATGGAAAAATGATCGAAGACCTGGCAAGGCACGCCAACACCAGCTTTACCAGGGACGAGAAGGTGGTAGATGCGGCAATGAGGAGCCCATACCTGGAGGATTTGGAAGAGGTTGGAGACGTGTACGAGGTGAGAAGGGGGAAGCAAAGGGTGGCCATCGATCCATATGTTTACCAATTAGCCAAGTTGCGCATGCTGGATTTCTATTATGATTTTCTGGATCGGTACGTCGATCGCCGAGACTTTGAATACGTGTACATGGATACAGATAGCGCGTATTTTGCAATCTCTGGAGAAGAATTGCGAGATGTCGTTCGCCCCGAAACTCTCGAGTGGTATGACGCTGATGTTCCGAAATGGCTCGTCACCGACAAACACTCCAGTCGAACGGGAGGGTTGTTCAAACCTGAATTCATCGAGTCTAGGATGATTGCATTGATGGCGAAGTGCTATTTCGTTGAAGGTAAGGAAGGTACAAAATTCTCGTGTAAAGGAACGTCAAAGAGGCAGAATGAAGTAACTTGGCATAGGTATATGAGCACGTTAAAGGGTGAGATTGACACTGCCAAAAATTTAGGTTTCCGGGTTCCAGGTTCACAAACAAGGCATGGTGACGTATGAGCAAAACAAGCTGGGGCTATCGGCGTTCTATGACAAAAGAGTTGTGCATGAGGATGACGTGCACACATCCCCATTCATGTTGTAAAATAGCGAGGTTATCCTGTCCAGATTCTGTGAAGTAGTACCTCACAGAAATTAACAAAAAAAATGGAGGAGACCAGGAAATGTTCAAATCGTAAACGCTTTTTATTTTTAGAGGATTTCAAGATTCAGAGGAATGGTCAACGTACAAAAACGTGCCTATAATGTCTAGATAGTAACAAAGCGTCGCAAGAACGTAATAGATGCAAACCGCATGGCAGGATAAAAAACCAAATGCAAAGACTGTGGAGGCGGAGGTATATGCAAACCGCACGGCAGGCGAAAATCCCAATGCAAGGACTGTGGAGGTGGAACTATATGTAAACCGCATGGCAGGATAAAATCCATATGCAAGGACTGTGGAGGTGGAGCTATATGCAAACCGCATGACAGGCGAAGATCCACCTGCAAAGACTGTGGGGGTGGAGCTAGATGCAAACCACATGGCAGGATAAAATCCCGATGTGGGGACTGCAATCCGACCGGACATCTGGCCCATGTTGTAAGCAATAGAGCATACCAGGCCCTGAAGGAAAACAAGGAACTCGGTTCCCAGGAATATCTTGGATGTAATATCGATACGTTGCGGGCACATATTGAAGCGCAATTTTTAGAGGGTATGACATGGGGTAATTATGGTGAATGGTATATCGATCATAAGGTGCCAATTCAATATAAGGCAAACGGTGTTGCTCCATCGCTTGGTGAGGTCAGCAGAAGGCTGCACTATCTTAATACTCAACCCATGTGGGCAAGTGAAAACATGCCCAAAGGGAACCGATATATCTCCAATTAAACTATAGTTTTGTGTGCCTGATCAAGTACACAGGACAAATGGAATTATGCCTATGTATCGCCGTGCTACTCCCATATATCTTGGTCATCTACACTTTCTCGCGCTACCGGTGTGTAATAAATATGGCTCAAGATCTCGCTGAAATATTTGATGAAGTGGACACACCAGCGCCGGAGCAACGCGACAAACCTCTGGATAAACGTCAAGCTTTGAAGAACGCTATACGTCGAGGGCAAAAGCACTTGCTGCCGAAAAAATGCACAGAGGCCTCTCTCGACAAAGCTTCACCAGAAGCTATCGAGAAAATCCATAACGAGTTCGTTCAACGTGAGCTCCGGGAGAAGGGTGAAAAGACGGTGAAAGCCCTATCGTCACAAGCCATTAGCATGTATGCCAAAGGCGTAGGGAGGGTGGTGCAGCTCGATAGCGCAGAGGCCTTATCGAAAGATATTAAAAAAGATCTTATTATCAAGGACTCTATGGCGGACTTGGGTCTACTCGTCTACTCCGCTTTTAGAAAGTTTCTAACGCCCCTTCTAGTGACTGCACACACTATCAACCACTGCCAACTATCTACGTCCAAAGCGGTTGAAGAGATCAAAGAGAAGCTTGAACAATCGTGACCTTTACGAGAGACTTCGTGCTAGGACCAGCGGCGGCCTTATCCGATATTCGGATTTGTGCAGCATAGGGAGAGACCATGGCTCATATGGTCCAGAAATCCTAACACCTGCTGCGGCGCGCTTCCCACCTCACGTCTGACGGCTCCGCAGTAGTACACACAGCTCCCAAGCCCGCGCGAAAGCTGGTTATTGATCTTTTCAACATAAAAGAAACCCTCTAATTAACATGTCAACAAACGTGACACCTCACCAAAAAG
Source organism: Hydractinia symbiolongicarpus (assembly GCF_029227915.1). Lineage (NCBI taxonomy): Eukaryota > Metazoa > Cnidaria > Hydrozoa > Anthoathecata > Hydractiniidae > Hydractinia > Hydractinia symbiolongicarpus. The sequence goes on from NC_079886.1 coordinate 11,813,777, forward strand.
AGATCATCGATATGATCTACGAAACAGTCGTGGACCTTGGGTTCACCTTTGCTTATGCCATGGCGGGGAAGAAATTCCTCGGGATCTCGAGCCCCAGCACCAAGATGGATACTAACGATGTTATGAAAATGGTGGTATACTTCACAGCAGGTAGAGGTTCAAGAGAGGACGGTAGCAAAGGTTTGGATCCCCGCATATATGCTCTACGGCTAACTATAAACTCCATGCTCTCAGATTAAGACAATATTTAACACTGAATAAGGCTAAAGTCTTAGCCTCTGCATTCATCAAAAGTCAATTCAGTTATGCTCCGATAATCTGGATGTTTTGTAGAAAAACGTCTTATAAAAAAATTGAGAAAATTCATCGTAGGACACTAAAAGTCGTTTACAACATTGACTTATCATATGGTGATTTACTTGCCACATTTAACGAAATATCTATCCACCAGCTACATTTACAAACACTAGCCATTGAAATTTTTAAGTCGATAATGCACCTAAACCCTGAGTTCATGTGGTCATACTTTAATCTTGACTCGAAACCCTTAAACTATGAACTTAGAACGGGACGAACGTTAGCTCTCCCTCCTGCCAAATCGACCTATTTTGGTACAAACTCTGTTTTATATAGAGGTTGTTGGCTATGGAATAAATTGCTGCAAAATGTAAAATTATGCCAAACTGTCGAAGAATTTAAAAAGCAACTTGTGTCACAAGGAATTATCCATTGTAGTTGTTTAATTTGTTTATAAATTAAAATAAAATTGTAAAAAAATATTTAATATAATCTTGGTCACAGGTTCTCTCGCCTTTCTTTAAAAGAAAGCATAAAGCTGGATCGCCTGGTGACTAGGTTAGTTGGTTTTTATTAGTCTAGGCTACCCATTGTAACCAACTTAAAATAAAGAATACATACATACATACATACATACATACATAGTTCCAAAGCCGAAATAAGCAGCTATACGGCGATCTTCACAGGGCCTACAAGCTGCGGGAAAACTAAGCGCGTCTTAGATCTGCTTGAGAACGAGTACAGGCAGCACTCGAACAATGTTGTGATTTTTTGTCCAACGATCCGCTGGAATATGACCTACCTAGATAGAGCATCGCTTTGGAAGGATGACTATGTGTTCCTGATAGAGCCAGGTGATCAACTATTTTACTGGATCGAGCAACTATCAAAGCTCCTAGCAGGGAGAGAGACTCTGTTTATCGTTGATGATATGATCGCTGATGAGACTCTCGACAAAAAGCGTCAACCCTTGCTTGAGCTCGCCATTAGTAGGAGGCACAGAAGGCACAGCTTGTGGTTATTAACGCAGTCATACACGGCTTTACCTAAAAATCTCCGTCGACAGAAGAAGCAGCTGTTCATATGGTACCCCCACGAAAGGAGTGACATGAAGCTGGTGGATAAAGAAACCAACATGATCTCGGATTGGGAGAGCATCAACACCCAGCTCATGAAGTCCAAGCATGCGTGCTTGTATGTGAGATTAAAACACCCTCGGCCTGGAAAATTTTGGAGTGACGCGGACATCAGTTGTACCCGACGGGTACAACTGAAATTGGAGCATTTTTTGCCTTGCCTTTCAACTAAATAAATGACTTGTATTGAGAAATTACGAGAGGAAGAGATCTAGAAATTGGAGGAAACAATTGAGGACTTGGAAGCAGATCTTGAGGAAAGAAATTGGGGGCTGTATAGGATGAATTTGAGGGATAAATACAACAGCCGGATCGCTTTAATCGCCTGCGTCACGACGTCCCATTAGATGGTGCCCTGGGGTAAGGTAAGTATTAAGATGAACCTGTGGCTCACTTTTTCTGTCAGCAAAAATCACGAGCACCGTCCGTGCATATACGATCCCCGGATCCAAAACTGTAAGATAAAATATCTTGTCTTGTAAAATTACAGAGGAAACTTGAGGAGCAGCGCAAGTTAATCAGACAAAAGGACGCGACCCTCGCAACGCAGGAGGGTGAGCTCGGAGATATGGATCAATACATTTTAGAACAGTCCCGGCAAATTGAGACACTTCGAAAGAGGTGCCGCGCGCAGGATCTAAGGCAGGATAATGTTATTATGATTTTTCGTAAGCATACGACACCTGACGATGATAAGTACCACGATTTCCCATACCATGAAGCGTGTATTCCAAGACGTGATATCCCTAGGATGAGGAGTTGGTTTAAAGAGAAATTTCCAAAGTCCGAAGAGATTGTCGTTATCGACAACCCCAACTGTATACAGATCTTTAATAGATTCATCAAAGAAGGACACGTGGAGCGATACATATGTAACTTCAAACTGATCGATTTGGGTAGAGGCGACTTGTACGATCTAGGTGTTCCAGCGCTATATGACCAAGTGACATGTTTTTGTTGCTCTTCTCGAGCAACAAAAACACGCCTGATGATGCTGCTTGACCACTTCAGATGTATGTTATAAGATAGTTAAATGTTAAAGAAAAAGATGAAAGCCTATATACAGAGCCAACAATTTAAAAACCTTTACGATATTCGAGTTCCCGTGCTACGATGCTGCATCAAGGCAGTGTCTACTACTGGTTATTGTTCACAGTGTTTGGAGAATTTTAGATTTCGAATGGGGCCATACTATGAAGGGTTTCAATATCCAGATGATGACGAACTTCTGGAGAGAGTAGCATCTGGTGAAAAGCCGTGGGCAACAATTGCATGTGAGGAGGATGACGAAGTGCTCGAAGTTGATATTGAAGACCAGAGCCTGCATATTGTTTACCCTGAATTGAACAAATGGGGCATGCTCTGCTATGAGATTATCAAATTATCTTATCGAATTAAAGCTCTTGGATCTAGCAGACCTAAAGAAAATAAGCGACATACTCAACATTCAAATCGATGACAGGGCATTGGTTGACATCATCGACCTTGATAGCGAGCCAAATGTTATCAAGGGAATCGTCTATGGCTATCCATTCTACACCCTAGATCCTTATAATTATACGCGCCTCCATCCGATTGACTCCAGCGTTGATGACTCCGACGATGATTAAAAGGATGTTACTCGGGTGGGTATTAACGTGAACCACAGGTTCACGTTAACTACCACAAAAACAACAAATTTACCACTCTTTAACATGCTCCGGAGGTACTTCAACACCCTCTGGTACTAGCAACAACTTCTCCGAGACGAAGCTTAGATCAGGCCCGTCTTTCAAATAGTACAGGAGACGTGTACCTGTCACAATACGGTCGAGTCTATACGTCTTTTTGCTCCACCAAGCGTCTGTTGCACGCCTTTTAGCATCACCGTGCTCTTCTCCAGGTTGCAGCAAGTACAAGTAGAGGTTGTCATCCGGTAGAGGTTTTTCCTCCGGGTGCTGCTCACTTTTCATAAGCGGGACTTCATCCAGCTTGATGGCTTTCGAAGGCTTTATGTTGATCATAACGGTCTTGGTGTTGTTCATGCTTTTCACGATAGTGTACAAGTGTTTGACCCATGTGGTACTAGTTTCGTCAGAGGCAAGCTCGTGCGCATCTTGAGGTTTGAACAATCTCTGCACGAGCACCTTGTTGTAGGACTCGACAAAAGCCGTAAAAGTGTGGTGGTACTTCGTAGTTGCACGCTTTAGCTTGACCCTTTTGCCCTCCAGCAGCTTTGTCACATCTGACTTGAACACACTACCGTAGTCTCATTGTAATGTCTTCGGATAGCGGAGATGTCCCGCTTTGTAAATATCCTTGAGCATATCAGCGACTTCGCTGGCTTTCTTGGTTCTAGGGTCTAGCTACTTTGTAGCGCGAAGCTGCATATACCCGTCAAAATGTATTTGTAGGTGCTTCCATATAACTTTTCATGGGGCATATACAGCAAATCAAACTGATGCATCTCATTGGGTTTCGTAATGGTGAAATGATGGTAGTCGATACGTTTAGGGCCTCGACTATGTCTGAGCCAAGCGAGTTAACAAGTCAGCCAAAGGGTAACCCGCTTCTTAGAGAGACCACCCTCCTCGGCGAGCAGTTTGATAGCCTTTCGGCCAGTCCAGAGATGTTCCGATATAATAGATTTGGCTCAATTTCCCCGCTTCTTTCTCGGTAACGATATGTGCGTTTGACATATTTATTATATCTCAAAATGCTTAAGCATACTTGTACACCACGAAACCTAGTATAGCCAGAGAGCCCACGATGAACGTCAGTTCGCCGTCCTTCTGTTGCTGCGAAGGTTCGCAATAGTCCGAGAGCTGCGGAGCCTTCTCGATCGTTGCGATATAATACTCTCGCATGCCTTCATCGAGCTCTTTCAAGCTCTCACCCGCTTACGCTTGAGCTCACGCTGCTTGTTGTACCAATCGATTTTGGCCTGTCTGTCACGGACCCACCGTGCTTGAGCCGCTTGCAATTGTTCCACGGCCTTATCATGCCTTTTCCTCTCTTCTTCGCCGTGGCCCATCAATGTACCAAATAAGTAATTCGACCCGCTAAACGCCAGCGCATTAATCAATGCCCCTCCTACCATAACTACCAGAGTTGCCATTTATTCTAATACATCACATCTTCTAGCCTACCATCCAAAATGTTTAACTGCGCGTCTTGGAGCAAGTATACATAACATGTAATATCACCGGTTCCGTCACCGGTTTATTATCGTTGGAGACTCTAAAGTCTATGAAGAGGGCGCACCTCTCGTTGAAGAACTGGCCTATTGTTACTGTAGAGTGCGCACTTCCAAACAGCCCCGCCACTTGCTTGAAATGGTCCTTGGGTAGCATGGTGTGACTATACAGTTCATTCGGCTCACCTTCTACCGTGATCGTGATTTTCTTGATCTTGGGGTTGTAGAACGTCTCGTTTACGCCAGAGTATGGCTTCACTTCAGCAGGGTCTTGAAACAGTAATAGCACGCCCTTTAAAGACTGGTGTATCGATCTGGAGATTATAGCTGGTATCCGCCTTTTGCATTTTTACAACTTTGCTGCGTAGCACCCGCTCATACGGCAGCGCTAGCCTCGAATACCTTGACAACATAGCACTAGCCAGGCCTTCGTGGTATACCTTGTCAAACTCGAGCGCAATATTGGTAATTTTGTAGGTTGCATCAGCAGGTTTAGCTTCTACTACACTAGATCCAGACCCCGACCGGGGTGTGCCTGCATCTTTGATGACGGCGCTATGTGGCGCAAAGTGCAGCACAAACTGTAGTCTGTCGTGAAGGCCTGCTTGATAGAAGGGCAAGTCCCTCGTCAGCTCAAACATCTTGCCCAGGGATAAGGTGTTGCCGTAGGCCTTCGCGATGCCCATATTGGGAATGTCCACGTACAAGTCCTCCTTCTGGTTAATCGTGCTGGGTGTGTGCGATACTTTCACACGCTGCCTCTTCCCCTTTATGGAGAGCATAGTCCTCGTTTTTGCATATGGATCAAGCTCAGTTCCGTACATATTTATTAGTAGCGTTATGAGAGTGGAATAAATGGCAGATAATCCGGGATACGAATGAGACTTTGAAGGTATTCAGATGGATGATCTCCGACCCGAGAATGTCCCTTGTGAACTCCTTGTGCCGCAGGAGTTCCGTGGGCTCGAAGACGTGCAGGGATCCAGCACAGCGGGAGATACCACGACGGAGCAGCAGGGAGATACACTTGATAGAATAACAAAATCTATACTAGAGGAAGAGGTAAGTGCTTTCTACACACATCTAAATAATCAAGTCCTGGCACCTCTGGATAAAACCCGAATAGATATCAATATAACCAGGGGTCGCTTTAGACGTGAAGGGCAACAGCTTTTTTTCAAAGGTATAAGGGGTACGAAGGAGAATGGGACAGGGTTCCTCGCATTAAGTACATTACACAAATACGGCCTTACGGCTCAAGATATTTGCGATATGGGTTCACCAAGTATGTCTCTACCCCCAATAATGGTGGTCGCGCACAGGCTCAGAACCTTGCGCTGGAGGTTGATGTTCTTGTTAAGAAGGGTGAGGAGACTTTGGATAAAGAGGATGGTGAGATGGTGATTGAATAATGAAAACAATCGATAGCATTCAAAATTTTGCTCGTGATATAGAGGGTTATGCAGATACTTTGTTCGCGGGCATCGACGATGAAATCGAGATCCCTGATATTAGAAAGTTAAAGCTCGACATTGAAAACCTGCAGAAGACAATTAAGGGGGTGAGGGATAAACTTGTACAATATAAAAGCGAGATAAATACGAAAGAGGGTAAGTTGAAAGAACTTATAAAGTAGAAGGCTTCAGGATATTAATGATCTTGAGAAGGAATTAAGGAAATTGAAGGAGGATAAGAAGGATGAACTGGGTAGGCACGGTCTTTTCTCCGAGGTTTTTAAGCAACTGAGGTCCATTCAGTCCGAGCTGATGAAGATTGCCGGAGACGATAAAACCCTGCTCGAAAGACTTAAAACCCTTTCCGGGAGCAGGGCCTGACTATTGCGAGCATCGTTTCTGCTGTTGGCTTGCTGGTCTCTACCATCGCCCTGGCAGTTACAGGAGGCACTGCCGGAGGAGCTGCTGGTGGAAGTACAGGTGGGAAAGGTTTTGTACGGAAACAGCTTGAAAGACTCGGGAGATTTTTGAAGTATTTGGCAGGCAAAGCAAGTGCAGCTCTTCCTGGCATCATTGGCAGCGTGGTGTTGTTCTTTTTCAGAATTGCAGCAAGAGTTGTTGAATTCGCGGCAAAGCATTTATACATGGCCATGACTGCTGCTGTGGGTATTGTTATTGCGTATGTAGGTAACAGGCGGAGTAAGGGTGGAAAGAATCGATGAGAGTCTAGTATGTCGACAAAACACATTAGACCTATTTCATCATCCAGATGTATACGAGTATCAGTCCTACTACCAACGTGATAACGGTAGCCTTGGTATTCTCATGCTGAATTGCATCGACTCCTGGCGCAGTGTGCGACTCTGATCGTGGAAGGATGGCACCCTCCTCTTTAATTTCTTGCCTTGTTGCCTTGCTGTTGAAACTGGGCTCCTGCTTCGCGTTAATCTGCGGGTTAACACCAATCGAGAAGAACTCCTTGCTGATGAGTATCTTGTTCGTGAAATTCACGACACTCCCGACACTCATGTTGCTAGGAATCATGTAGACTCCATGAGCAACCGGGAAGTCGTCTTTAGATCGCGCATACTTGAGCACAATATGGAATCGCCTTATTTCCTTACCCGTGTCACTAGGTCGGAGGATCAGCTCTTCGAGGGTCGTCAAGTAGAAGCGTTGGGCATCGATCGAACTACCTTGATTGCCTATAATGTTGGACCTCGCGTTAGTTGGGCTCTGAAGTATGAGGTAAGCGTAAAATCTTACGCTTTGGAAAAGCTTTTCTATGCCTATACGCGTGAGACCTTGGGAGGTTTCGATAATCCATCGAATCCATGAATCTTCATCGAAATAGCTAGACCCGCTGCCGGGATAGTCTTTGCGAATAGCTTGCCAGCTACTGAACAAGGTCTCGTTCCTCCACTCGCTCTTGCCCCTTCGCGTCAATAACGATGTCTTGGATTGAGATATCATCACCCTTGAGTCTCTCGAGATATCGCCCATGTGTAGAAGCATACTTTGCCTTTGTGTTATGCGAGTAAATGCTCATGTTTCTTTAAAGAAACATGAGGCAACTGTATATCACTGATATTGAAAAGCCTATGATATTTGCGGACTACCTAGGCCAGGACACGAGGATCGCTCTGAGGTCTATCAGTATCCAACCCAGGTGGTGAAATCTCTACAAAAAGAGCGAGTTCAACATATATAAAGCGAGGACCGATATAAATATCGAACTGTTGGAAGTCCTCATCTCAATCGAGCCGGGTTGTATAGAATCGAGGATCTAGCGGTCATAGTCAACAGTCAATCTGATGCATTATGCATTAGATAATCATGCTCCTCGAAAGAAAAGGTATGTACGTCATAACCAGGCAGCTTTTATGAGTAAAGAAATAAACAAGGCAATTATGAAGAGATCAAAACTTTTAAATAAGCATAGGAAGGATACAACTCCAGAGAGTAAATTAGCATACAATAAACAAAGGAATTTTTGTGTTTCACTAATAAGAAAAAGTAAATACAAATTCTTCAACAACCGTAATGTTAAAAATATAACTGAGAATAGGTTATTCTGGAAAACAGTAAAACCATGTTTCTCTAACAAGACAGTTACAAGTGAAAATATTACCTTAGTTGAAAATGGGACTACAATATCTCATGATAAAGATATTACTGAAATATTCAACAATTATTTTGGCAGTGTTGTTGAAAATTTAGGCATAAAGTCATCAAATATACAACCTTCAAGTAATGAAAACAGACACAAAGATCAAATAAATTCGATAATATATAAATATAAATCTCATCCTAGTGTAGAAAAGATAAGAAAAAACGCAAAAAGCAGCACAAAATTTTCTTTTAAACAAATTGCATTTGAAGATGTTGAAAAATACATTCGAAAACTTGATCCAAAAAAGGCGCAGCAGAAAGATGATATTCCTACTAACATCATCAAAGAAAACAGTGATATTTTTAGCCAATTCATTACTGAAAATTTTACTCAATCGTTAAAAAGTTCTGAATTTCCAACATCTTTGAAAAACGCAGATAATACTCCTACACACAAGAAAGGACTGCGCACTGAAAAGGCGAACTATAGACCTGTGTCCTATCGAACATCTCAAAAATCTATGAAAGATGCATGTATGACCAAATATACACCTTCTTCAAGCCATTATTTTCGAAACTTCAATTTGGTTTTCGCAAGGGGCACAGTTCCCAACAATGCTTCATAAGTATGATTGAAAAATGGAAAAACAGTCTTGACAAAGGTGGCACATTTGGAGCGCTTTTAACTGATTTGTCTAAGGCATTTGACTGCATACCACACGAGCTCTTACTAGCAAAACTTCATGCATATGGCCTGATATGAACTCTTTGCTGTTTATAAAATCGTACCTAATTGACAGGAAACAGCGAGTACGTATAAACAACAATTATAGTACATGGACAAAAATCAATTTTGGGTCCTTTGCTTTTCAATATATTTTTATGCGACCTTTTTCTTTTTGTCCCATATATGGACATTGTCAACTATGCTGATGATACAACCCCATTTTCAATACGAAAGAATATCAACGAAGTTATTGAAAAGATTGAATATGCAGCAATTATAATATTTACTTGGTTTGAAAATAACGGTATGAAACCCAACCCAGAAAAATCACATTTTTTTACTAACAAAACTGATCTACGGTTAAAAGTTGTGATGAACTTCTAAACAATTCTCAAACTGAGAAACTGCTTGGTATAACCATAGACCACAAACTTTCTTTCGAGGAACATGTTAATCAGCTCTGTAACAAGGCAGGCCAGAAAGTTAGTGCGCTTGCAAAGTTATCTTCCTTAATGACATTAGACCAGCGAAAGCTGATTATTAATGCTTTTGTCACTAGTCATTTTTCGTACTGTCCATTAGTATGGATGTTTCACAGTCGTAAATTAAACAATAGGATAAACCATATACATGAAAGAGCACTAAGAATTAGCTATCAAGACTATCAATCCTCATTTGAAGAGCTTTTATCAAAAAATGGAAGCGTTAAAATTCACCAGACGAACTTACGCATCCTTGTTACTGAGCTGTATATAGCTAAAACAAAAACAGGTCCAGAAATGTTGTATGAACTTTTTATTTTTCCTGAACCAGTGTATAATTTGAGGAAGGACAAACTCAAGAGTAACAAAATATTTTCAGTGAAATATGGGATCGAAACAGTGATCGAAATGTTGGGTTAAAGCTTTGGAACTCTTTGCCTAACAAGTATCGGAACGCTGGTACTTTAATTGAGTTTAGAAACAAAATAGGAAACTGGATTCCAAACCATTGTCCTTGCAGAATATGCAAAACTTTTATACCTGAATTAGGTTTTCTTTAGTTTCCTAGTTGTCTTCCTTTGTCAGTTGTGGAGCGGGAACTCAGTTAAACATGTCTTGCGGTGCGACGGTTCAAGTGGGGTGGTATCATATAAGGATATTCTAGCCTTGTTATCTGGTTGCATATTATTTTCTCTCGGCCCCCTGCCTGGGAAGTTTGACTGAGTTCCTGGAACCACCACTACATAGTCTATCCTTTGACATATTATTTAAAATATTTAAAAAATGGTATATACGGTATTCTTTATAGATTTTTTATATTTAGTAATTTATTGTTTTTAATGTTTTTAAAGTTGACTTTAATTAGCCTCAGAGCTACATTTTCTTGTAAACTTGTCAACTATAAATAAATTAATAATAATAATAATAATAATAATAATAATAATAATAATAATAATAATAATAATAATAATAATAATAATAATAATAATAAAAATAAAAATAATAATAATAATAATAATAATAATAATAATAATAATAATAATAATAATAATAATAATGGTACGTGGGTTAAATACACTGATCAAGGATTACTCGCTGTAAGTGTATAACTTCGGGTGTTGGTATCGGCAGTATGTTATCCGGAATTGGTGTACCACTCTCCGTAGCAATGGGGGGAAACACGATCCCTGTGAGGTTGGGGCAAGCAGGTCTGAGGAATACGGGGAAGAGGCTAGATGTCAAAAGCGAAAAGCACGAAAGCATCCGGCTGCTGGCAGAGACCAAACTTAACTCTGTTGTCGACCTTATCAGTAGAGCTGTGGAAAATGGGGTGATTAGCGATTATGAATTCAGCTTGATTATGCAGGAAAAGCAACGCTATATGCTACTCAAGGAGCAAATACGTCAACGAACCAGAAAGATCGTAGATTCGCTTAATGATCGGGAGAGACAACAGTTAGTTCAGAAGGGGCGTGAAGAGGGCAAGCAGGAGCTTATGAAAAAAATTCAATCTGTACAGTATGTCAGCGGTACCTAGATGAGCCACCGGCTTATAATGTCTAATGTGTTGTTCAACATACTAGTCGAGAACTTCTCCAGTGTTTCAATCAAAGGTGTGATCACCATCATGCGCTACGCGTTCCTTCTTTTCGAATAGTGGTCGCGCATACTGCTCTAGGTTCTTCTCCCAAGCTATGGTACTTCGCCTTGCGGATTGCCTCGATAAGGGCGGCCTTGTTCATGGTTGAAGTGTTACGGATACCTAACGATTTAGCTTCCCTTTTTAATTCGTTAAAAAACATATCTTATTTATATGGTTGGAGAACAACCACATAACGCATTTTTGGATCTAAGTAAGGAATTCATTGTCATCACCCGAGTCGTCATCCGAATCCAGGTTGGCTTGAAATCCTCGATTTTATACTTGCATTCTTCCAGGGTAATCTGCATGTGATGGTTCGAGCTGTGCTTGTAAATGCTCGCCATTTTGAAAATAGCCTGGCACCTGCAGCTTTTCCCTAAAGAGACTTCTTTGGGGTTGAAAGCCGTTCTGACCTTGCCTTCCCACTCTTTCACTTTTGAGGTAATATACTTACCCTCTTTAACGGGTTGGCTAGCAAAGTTTGCCCTTTTCAAGGCTTGTACTTTATCCATGATGCTATTAAACTTCCCCAGCCAACAAGATTTATCGTATATGTGGAATGACATGATGAGTGATGCGTCTTTATCGTAGCGCGAGGCGCCATTGGAATATAGTTCCTTGCGTGTTTTGATCCGTAGATGCCTGATCTTGCCATCGTTATTATATCCAATTAAAGTGCGCTAATTCCTGTCCTTGTTGGCGCTAAAGGGATCACTTAGCACGATATTCTCAATGTTTACATCCTTGATATTTAATGGAGCCGCCTTGGCATAAAAGTCTTTTGAATTAACATTCCCGGTACGAAATTTTAACTTCCTTTTATTTTAGTAATATGGGGGTTCCCTGTATAATGAGTCTCCGTTGGCATTAAAGGCATATGTCGTAGTCGTCGAGGGTCACTTCACAGTCGTCGCATTGTTCCTTCATCGTTTATTTGACACCCCCCACAAGATCTCAAGACTGACCTTTTCATCCTCGGAGAAACACCAATCCCTGTCGGGATGCTATGCCATTGGAAGCAACTCCTCCATAATTCTGACCTTTGTCGCTTTCCGCTGACGATAGGCCTCGAGCAGCCGGGGATACCTCTCCACCACCCTGTTACACATGTCCCGGTCAACGAACCAATCCGGAACATATTCGAACAGCCATGGGTACTCCAGAACCGCCTCGGCACACATTTCCTGGGTCTTGAAATGATCCGGAACAAACTCCAGCACCCAGAGCTCTGCTTGAACTGCCCTAATACATATTTCCTGGGTCTTGAAATGGTCCGGCATATAATGAAGCACATCGGGTGCCTCTCGAACTGCCAGGATACACATATCCCATGTCTTGATATGTTCCGGAATATGCGGGAGCGCCCAGGGATAGCTTCGAACCGCCCTGGTACACAATTCCCGAGTCTTGAAAATTTCTGGAACATATAGGAGCATCACGAGGTCCTCTTGAAGCGTCCCGGTACACATTTCTTGCGTCTTGAAATGGTCCATTTTCTAGGATGTATCTTTTGTCATCAAAGCAACTTAGCGATACTTTGCTTATCTCATAACTTCCCGACATATGATCTTTATTTCTAATTGTTTTCATAGTATGACACATTGGTTTGTTTTCAAATAATACATTACTCTCGTCTTCATGTCTGATGTTGTTTCTAATAATGTTCTTCTTAATACCTTCAGAAGTTTTACCACATTTGTCATTATCCTTAATATAGCGATACATCTTAGACTTCAATTGTACAAATTCAAGTATTGGCACACCTGCTGCTTCATCTTTCATTTTACCAATAACTTTCTTGTTTGATGTGTTATAGAATAGTGACGTCTTAGGGTAGTCACCATTGTCGAACATGTGTTTATCATTTTGGAAATCCTTGTATGCGTCATTGGCTTTAATTTCTTATGTTAGTGAGTCAGTATCTGTGAATAGTAGTTTGGCCATGTTATTATATTTTTTCGTTACATAATTATAGTGGAAGTCATACATTAGTGTTTTAGATAAATTTATTCCACATTTACCCGTTTTCTAACGTTTTCCATAGTCTTTCCGAATACACTGTTGTTCGTAAGTTTGAAGAAGTCCTTTTCAAAAGCATTTTTAGCGTCTGTTCTCTTGCTGGTATTGAAATCAATACATTTTTTCAACCATGGGATTTGATTGAATTCTAATACACTATGTAACTTTGTTATTTTTAATCCTAATGATATGTATAATTGTAGATTTCGATGGTGCAATACGTATTTCAACTTTTTTGTTTAATACCAATTTATGTACATCACCTATTGATATCTTATATCTCTTCTGTATTTTTTTACAATAGTCTGATAGCATATTAAGGCCAACATTGGTTTTCTACGGAGCTAACGGATAATCATTGTGTAGATCGTGTAGTTCATTCGGATATTCTAGATCAACTTCCAGTATCAGTCCTTTATCACATTCATCTGTATGTTTAGCTAGATTGCAATTGTTTTCTTCTTTTTCAGATAGCCATCTAAATCCACCAGTTGGTAGATATTGTGACATGCCATAACTATATAGATTGTTGGTATCAAGATACATTATATATTTTGATGGTAGCTCTTTAATATACTTTAATGGGATTAATTTTCGCGGGGATTAAATTTCGCGAGCTCGAAAATTCGCGAAATGCAGGGGATTGATTTTTGCGAATTTTCGCGAATGAGCTATTTTTGAATATTTCGCGAGGACTTAATTTTGCGAAGACGGCCTTTTTAAATAATTCGCGAGGACTTATTTTCGCGAATGAATGAAATTAAAAAGATTTTTTTTATTTATTTCATTTTTATTGATGTAACATCTTTATTCACCTCACCATATACAAAAAAACCGAAAAACTATCAATCGTCGTCCTCGTCAGTAATGAATGCATCAAATGCATTACGTTCCATTTCTTCACATTCCCATTCAGAGTCTGAATCGTCATCGTCATCATTTGTTTTTTGTGAATATCGTATACGTAATTCTTCTTTACTCAAAGTGGTTATTCCTCTCACCCCATCGTTGTTGACGGTAAAATCAAGCATTGGAACAATGTCATTGAATGGATCAAGAAAATCAAGACCTACCAGCCCCTTTTCAACTGCACCAGTAATCCCATACGCTTTCCATCCACTAATAATCAATAAGAGAAAAATTATTTCGTGCGCTTTTTACATAACGAAATGGCTTGCTACGTGTTAAAAATGGCATTGTTTGGTTTTGATTCTGAAATTCAGCAAACGTTAAAAAAAGAAAATTTCAAATTTTTTGCGAGGAAATTTAATCCCTGCGAAAATTAACCCCTTTAAAGTAGTCCTTCATGTATTTATTGTTGCTTTCGAATATCTGTTTGCTATATATGACACACCACCCCTTGGTTCTTTTTGAATGAATTGGAACATATCAATATTTGTCATCAGTTCAAGTTCTATTTTTGTCATTTTCAACATAGCATTCCAAGATAATCCAGGAGATGTATAATAATGGCATGGATTAAGTCCATAATATTGCAGACATGTACTTCTGCAGTTTTCAAATATATCAGCCAATATCAATACATCAAATTTTAGGTAAAGATCACCCATTGTCCATAAATCAAACTCATTCCACACTTTTTTAGCATGTTGATATTGTTAATTGGTGATATGTTCATCATTTAATAGACTGTATAAATCCTTTTTATCTGGTAGCTGTTTATCATCGAATCGGTTGAAGCAATCCATGTAATCAGAAGGATATACACCCTTTTTAGTCATTAGATCAAATCTGTTACTCTTTTCGAATTCTTCTTTTGTATATTTGAAGGACTTTTCTGTTAGGTTATCTACCAATTTCTCCAGACTTGAACTGATGAACTGGAAACTATCGATAAATGTAAGATTATTACTCAACATGAATACCATGTACTTTTCCATACTGTTTAGAATTACAATAATATCCATTTCCTTTTGTTCTCCATTTTTAGTTTTATAGGAGTGTTTTTTAACAATTTTACCAATCTGTTGCATAATAAAATGACTATCATATCCTCTCAAATTATGGAAAATCAATGGTATTTTGTCTGTTATGCTATGGTTAGAATTACAATCTTTATGTGCTGATCCTCTATAATTACCTGTTACATGGCAGTGATGCCTAACTCTAATATCTGTATCTATATATTTTTTACTGCATATGTGACAACTATCTGCATGTTTGAAATTGGATCTATCTTCTTTAGTCATTTTCATGTCCTTAGTGAAATGTTTGTTTTTAATGCCTTTACAATATCTGACTTCCTTACTACTATGTAGGGAGGCATGATGAGTAGGTTTTGTGTTTTACTCAAATGAGTTAAACAAGTCACGTGATCTTTTTTCGACGCATGCGCACAACCTTCAAAGAGCGATAGTCTTCGGTCTGGCAAAATCCCACGGTATTTTGAGTAGTGGGGGAATTCCCTACTCAAAGTTCTGTCCACTTCAGAAAAAATTCGAAAGCTACTGATAATAAAGAGAAATGAGTTGGTTCAAGAATGCAATCAGCAAACTATACAGCACTGTATCAGCGCCAGTAGCAGCAACTCGCGACGCTCTTGCAGGTCGATTGCAGAGTGTACGGGATACTGTTAGTCTTTGTTACAACAGGGCAAAGGAACAAATTTCGGGAGAGACAACGCTTTACGATGAGGTCGAACAGGAAGCACAGGAGGACTACTACAACACAGAGGACATCCAAGACGTATATCAGGGAATTGAAGACCTCAAACACATGTTCCCTAGAGAGAAGAAGCAGGCCACGAACCTAGAGGGAATCGAAGACATTCAGCATATTTTTGATGAAAATGACGCAGAACTCTTGGAAGACGGAAATCGCGTCTAGACGTGGCGGTTCAACAAGAATCTGAACCAACCGCTGACAGATGCGATCATATAAAGAATCACGCCTCGTATAGACATGCGCGTTAATGTTGTGTACAGTTTCAGCTGTGATATTTACCGAGGTGGAGGTGGTGTGTCTTCCTATCACAAAACTAAGAGCTCCAAGTCGCTATCAAGCATCACGGAAATCGAAGCTTTCATAGAAGAATGTGAAATGAAGCGTCTGGATCTGGAGAATGCTGAGTTTTGGAATAAGGTATCACCAGAGCGAACCATCGAGACTCCTGGAGCATATGTAGGGAAGCTTGTGTTTAAACACGTGCAAATTAAGTTCATCTCTACAAGAGAGCCTCTGTTGGGATGCGGCCCTCTTCCAGATTGGCTGCGAAAGAAGAGGAGCATCTACGCTATGGATGGAAAAACGGAAAGGACCGACAATTTGTGCCAGTGGCGATGGCTTGCAATGCACTATCGTGAGGCTAAAAAGCAAATGGAGAAGTTCCTAACAAGGCCAGTCCTCACATTAGCTCGAGAGTACTATGAGGACTCCATGCTAAAGCGTGAAGATGTGCGCCCTACAAAGCTTGTAGATTTCGAGGGCATTGCCAAACACTTCAAGATCAACATCAGAGTCTTTGAGCCCAAGAAAAACTCTGATAAGGCACCGGGGAGACTTGTTTATGGACAAAATCAGTACAAAAAAAGTTTAGACACAATCAATCTTGGTATGCTGGACGGGCACTGTTTCTACATCAAGGATTTAGACGTACTGGCGCAACAGAAATGGGAATGTGATGCATGCAAACAACTCTTCAGAAAAGCCTGCAATTTGGCATCAAAATTTTGTTTTTTTTGTCAACTAAATGCCGTTTAAGACCATACACGTTTCAATCGGAAGACTTTCAATCATGAATGATAGGCTATAATTTTTGTTCGCAATTTCTTTTCGTTTTGTTTGCGTTTGTTGTAAGATGTAATGTCACTTGTGTGTTTTATCTTCAGAGCTTCAAGCACCAAACCTCTTCGAATGTTTGGCACGATAACACAACGAATTTAGCAGGTTGTCATCAAATATTTTGGTAGCGAGCGGAAATTCTTAGAGCCCCCAGGGCTTCTTGTTCAAATTTGTTCTAGTAAAAACAAATAAAAACACAGAAGTTAAAATTACCAGAAGCTTTTCGGTTTATATTTACTTTTATTTGTTTTATTATTACCCTATGGCAAATGTTGATAATAAATTTTTGTTCTGACACACTGATTTATAACACATCGCGATTTCGAAATGCAGTAGCTACATGTGGGAACAGGTTATAGTATTATTATTTCCGCACTTACTTAAGCATGATAATCTTGTTTCCTAGCCACAAACACGAATTTATTCACAGTGGAGAAAAATCGAAAACAATTTTCCCTTAACATTTTTTGTGATTATGCGAGAATAGATGGACTTTACGTTTTAATTTTTTTGGATAAATATAAGACATGACTCTCTTCATTATAACGAAAACAATTTATTTGTTAAAAAACACTTCTATATCATAAAAATAATAACTTTAATGATTACTATTCTAAACTTCTTATGAAACTTTGCTTAATATGTGCAATGTGAAATTGAGTTGTGCACGGTCAGAAAAAAGAACAATAGAATAACGTTCTGAATAAGATATGAATGAGAAACTCGAAAGTTTCTAAACCAGGGTTTTTGTCTATCAAGTATGGTTTACCAGAGATGAAGGAAAGTTCGATGCAGCCATGAGATCCCCGTACCTCGAAGACCCTGAAGAGATTGGAGATGCGTATGAGCTCAGAAGGGGCAAGCACAAGGAGCCGTCTATCAGCTGGCGAAGTTGCGCATGCTAGCATTCTACTACGACTTCCTGGACAAGTACGTACACCGTCGAGACTTTGAGTATTGCTTCATGGATACGGACCCGGCGTATTTTGCCATCTCTGGGGAAGAGTTGCGAGATGTCATTCGCCCTGAACTGCTCGACGAGTACGACAAAGACGTGAAAAACTGGCTTGTTACCGATAAGTACTCGAGTCGAACGGGAGGGTTATTCAAAGCAGAATTCATCGGGTCTCGGATGATTGCCCTGACAGCCAAGTGCTATTTCGTCGAAGGGAAAGGAGGCACAAAGTTTTCGTGCAAAGGGATGTCAAAGAAACAGAATGCGGTGAGTTGGTCTAGGTACATGAGCACGTTAAAGGGAAGTTTAGACACTGCGAAAAACGTAGTTTTCCGGGTGCACAACCAGGGGATGGTCACGTACGAACAAAACAAGCTGGGACTCTCAGCGTTCTACGATAAGCGGAAGGTACTCGAGGATGGTATACATACGGTGCCTTTGAAATTGTAAGTCGCGTTGAATAGATTTGTGTTTTTCAAATTTTCTCACAACTTTGAGTCACTCTTCATCAGTATGAAGCGGTAGCAACAAGATCAAACTCATTTGCCTCATCTATTCAGAAATGATAAACTTTTTTCTAAACTTTGAAAATGTAAACAAACAATAAAACTTGCACACATCTCTTTTATTGCTTTGCGACTCGAAAAAATGTAAACAAACCAAAAGATTACACACGTCTCTTATGAATCGAAAAAATGCAAAACAAATCAAAAAATGTAAAACAAAATGATGTGCGGTTTTCTTGTTGCTATTATATTTAACTAGTTGTTGCCCGTGGAAAAATCCACCGGTTCGCCCGTCCTTTATATTTAACCGTCGCAACAAAGAGACAGACAGACGGAATACGGCTATTATTATAGAGATAGCCGGGAAATAATATTGAAAAATATTGACCGATTGTTTTTGCTATGACAGAGTCACAACGGTTGTAAACTGTGTTTTTATTTCAGCCTTTGTTGCGGGAAAGTTATTTTTTGAAAAATATGTTACAGTCGCAACACTATAATGGTGTGTGCGCTTCACTTGATTTACGACATACTGCATACCTGTACTAAGGCGCTCCACCTGACTGTGTCGCACAGTTTGCAGTTCTTTTTAAATGCTCCTTAGGGCGTTCAACAACAGTTAATTGTGGCTCATCCCGGCGATTCGACGCCGGGTTTCCCGGCTATCTCTATAATAATAGCCGTATTCCGTCTGTCTGTCTCTTTGTTGCGACGGTTAAATATAAAGGACGGGCGAACCGGTGGATTTTTCCACGGGCAACAACTAGTTAAATATAATAGCAACAAGAAAACCGCACATCATTTTGTTTTACATTTTTTGATTTGTTTTGCATTTTTTCGATTCATAAGAGACGTGTGTAATCTTTTGGTTTGTTTACATTTTTTCGAGTCGCAAAGCAATAAAAGAGATGTGTGCAAGTTTTATTGTTTGTTTACATTTTCAAAGTTTAGAAAAAAGTTTATCATTTCTGAATAGATGAGGCAAATGAGTTTGATCTTGTTGCTACCGCTTCATACTGATGAAGAGTGACTCAAAGTTGTGAGAAAATTTGAAAAACACAAATCTATTCAACGCGACTTACAATTTCAAAGGCACCGTATGTATACCATCCTCGAGTACCTTCCGCTTATCGTAGAACGCTGAGAGTCCCAGCTTGTTTTGTTCGTACGTGACCATCCCCTGGTTGTGCACCCGGAAAACTACGTTTTTCGCAGTGTCTAAACTTCCCTTTAACGTGCTCATGTACCTAGACCAACTCACCGCATTCTGTTTCTTTGACATCCCTTTGCACGAAAACTTTGTGCCTCCTTTCCCTTCGACGAAATAGCACTTGGCTGTCAGGGCAATCATCCGAGACCCGATGAATTCTGCTTTGAATAACCCTCCCGTTCGACTCGAGTACTTATCGGTAACAAGCCAGTTTTTCACGTCTTTGTCGTACTCGTCGAGCAGTTCAGGGCGAATGACATCTCGCAACTCTTCCCCAGAGATGGCAAAATACGCCGGGTCCGTATCCATGAAGCAATACTCAAAGTCTCGACGGTGTACGTACTTGTCCAGGAAGTCGTAGTAGAATGCTAGCATGCGCAACTTCGCCAGCTGATAGACGGCTCCTTGTGCTTGCCCCTTCTGAGCTCATACGCATCTCCAATCTCTTCAGGGTCTTCGAGGTACGGGGATCTCATGGCTGCATCGAACTTTCCTTCATCTCTGGTAAACCATACTTGATAGACAAAAACCCTGGTTTAGAAACTTTCGAGTTTCTCATTCATATCTTATTCAGAACGTTATTCTATTGTTCTTTTTTCTGACCGTGCACAACTCAATTTCACATTGCACATATTAAGCAAAGTTTCATAAGAAGTTTAGAATAGTAATCATTAAAGTTATTATTTTTATGATATAGAAGTGTTTTTTAACAAATAAATTGTTTTCGTTATAATGAAGAGAGTCATGTCTTATATTTATCCAAAAAAATTAAAACGTAAAGTCCATCTATTCTCGCATAATCACAAAAAATGTTAAGGGAAAATTGTTTTCGATTTTTCTCCACTGTGAATAAATTCGTGTTTGTGGCTAGGAAACAAGATTATCATGCTTAAGTAAGTGCGGAAATAATAATACTATAACCTGTTCCCACATGTAGCTACTGCATTTCGAAATCGCGATGTGTTATAAATCAGTGTGTCAGAACAAAAATTTATTATCAACATTTGCCATAGGGTAATAATAAAACAAATAAAAGTAAATATAAACCGAAAAGCTTCTGGTAATTTTAACTTCTGTGTTTTTATTTGTTTTTACTAGAACAAATTTGAACAAGAAGCCCTGGGGGCTCTAAGAATTTCCGCTCGCTACCAAAATATTTGATGACAACCTGCTAAATTCGTTGTGTTATCGTGCCAAACATTCGAAGAGGTTTGGTGCTTGAAGCTCTGAAGATAAAACACACAAGTGACATTACATCTTACAACAAACGCAAACAAAACGAAAAGAAATTGCGAACAAAAATTATAGCCTATCATTCATGATTGAAAGTCTTCCGATTGAAACGTGTATGGTCTTAAACGGCATTTAGTTGACAAAAAAAACAAAATTTTGATGCCAAATTGCAGGCTTTTCTGAAGAGTTGTTTGCATGCATCACATTCCCATTTCTGTTGCGCCAGTACGTCTAAATCCTTGATGTAGAAACAGTGCCCGTCCAGCATACCAAGATTGATTGTGTCTAAACTTTTTTTGTACTGATTTTGTCCATAAACAAGTCTCCCCGGTGCCTTATCAGAGTTTTTCTTGGGCTCAAAGACTCTGATGTTGATCTTGAAGTGTTTGGCAATGCCCTCGAAATCTACAAGCTTTGTAGGGCGCACATCTTCACGCTTTAGCATGGAGTCCTCATAGTACTCTCGAGCTAATGTGAGGACTGGCCTTGTTAGGAACTTCTCCATTTGCTTTTTAGCCTCACGATAGTGCATTGCAAGCCATCGCCACTGGCACAAATTGTCGGTCCTTTCCGTTTTTCCATCCATAGCGTAGATGCTCCTCTTCTTTCGCAGCCAATCTGGAAGAGGGCCGCATCCCAACAGAGGCTCTCTTGTAGAGATGAACTTAATTTGCACGTGTTTAAACACAAGCTTCCCTACATATGCTCCAGGAGTCTCGATGGTTCGCTCTGGTGATACCTTATTCCAAAACTCAGCATTCTCCAGATCCAGACGCTTCATTTCACATTCTTCTATGAAAGCTTCGATTTCCGTGATGCTTGATAGCGACTTGGAGCTCTTAGTTTTGTGATAGGAAGACACACCACCTCCACCTCGGTAAATATCACAGCTGAAACTGTACACAACATTAACGCGCATGTCTATACGAGGCGTGATTCTTTATATGATCGCATCTGTCAGCGGTTGGTTCAGATTCTTGTTGAACCGCCACGTCTAGACGCGATTTCCGTCTTCCAAGAGTTCTGCGTCATTTTCATCAAAAATATGCTGAATGTCTTCGATTCCCTCTAGGTTCGTGGCCTGCTTCTTCTCTCTAGGGAACATGTGTTTGAGGTCTTCAATTCCCTGATATACGTCTTGGATGTCCTCTGTGTTGTAGTAGTCCTCCTGTGCTTCCTGTTCGACCTCATCGTAAAGCGTTGTCTCTCCCGAAATTTGTTCCTTTGCCCTGTTGTAACAAAGACTAACAGTATCCCGTACACTCTGCAATCGACCTGCAAGAGCGTCGCGAGTTGCTGCTACTGGCGCTGATACAGTGCTGTATAGTTTGCTGATTGCATTCTTGAACCAACTCATTTCTCTTTATTATCAGTAGCTTTCGAATTTTTTCTGAAGTGGACAGAACTTTGAGTAGGGAATTCCCCCACTACTCAAAATACCGTGGGATTTTGCCAGACCGAAGACTATCGCTCTTTGAAGGTTGTGCGCATGCGTCGAAAAAAGATCACGTGACTTGTTTAACTCATTTGAGTAAAACACAAAACCTACTCATCATGCCTCCCTACATAGTAGTAAGGAAGTCAGATATTGTAAAGGCATTAAAAACAAACATTTCACTAAGGACATGAAAATGACTAAAGAAGATAGATCCAATTTCAAACATGCAGATAGTTGTCACATATGCAGTAAAAAATATATAGATACAGATATTAGAGTTAGGCATCACTGCCATGTAACAGGTAATTATAGAGGATCAGCACATAAAGATTGTAATTCTAACCATAGCATAACAGACAAAATACCATTGATTTTCCATAATTTGAGAGGATATGATAGTCATTTTATTATGCAACAGATTGGTAAAATTGTTAAAAAACACTCCTATAAAACTAAAAATGGAGAACAAAAGGAAATGGATATTATTGTAATTCTAAACAGTATGGAAAAGTACATGGTATTCATGTTGAGTAATAATCTTACATTTATCGATAGTTTCCAGTTCATCAGTTCAAGTCTGGAGAAATTGGTAGATAACCTAACAGAAAAGTCCTTCAAATATACAAAAGAAGAATTCGAAAAGAGTAACAGATTTGATCTAATGACTAAAAAGGGTGTATATCCTTCTGATTACATGGATTGCTTCAACCGATTCGATGATAAACAGCTACCAGATAAAAAGGATTTATACAGTCTATTAAATGATGAACATATCACCAATTAACAATATCAACATGCTAAAAAAGTGTGGAATGAGTTTGATTTATGGACAATGGGTGATCTTTACCTAAAATTTGATGTATTGATATTGGCTGATATATTTGAAAACTGCAGAAGTACATGTCTGCAATATTATGGACTTAATCCATGCCATTATTATACATCTCCTGGATTATCTTGGAATGCTATGTTGAAAATGACAAAAATAGAACTTGAACTGATGACAAATATTGATATGTTCCAATTCATTCAAAAAGAACCAAGGGGTGGTGTGTCATATATAGCAAACAGATATTCGAAAGCAACAATAAATACATGAAGGACTACTTTAAAGGGGTTAATTTTCGCAGGGATTAAATTTCCTCGCAAAAAATTTGAAATTTTCTTTTTTTAACGTTTGCTGAATTTCAGAATCAAAACCAAACAATGCCATTTTTAACACGTAGCAAGCCATTTCGTTATGTAAAAAGCGCACGAAATAATTTTTCTCTTATTGATTATTAGTGGATGGAAAGCGTATGGGATTACTGGTGCAGTTGAAAAGGGGCTGGTAGGTCTTGATTTTCTTGATCCATTCAATGACATTGTTCCAATGCTTGATTTTACCGTCAACAACGATGGGGTGAGAGGAATAACCACTTTGAGTAAAGAAGAATTACGTATACGATATTCACAAAAAACAAATGATGACGATGACGATTCAGACTCTGAATGGGAATGTGAAGAAATGGAACGTAATGCATTTGATGCATTCATTACTGACGAGGACGACGATTGATAGTTTTTCGGTTTTTTTGTATATGGTGAGGTGAATAAAGATGTTACATCAATAAAAATGAAATAAATAAAAAAAATCTTTTTAATTTCATTCATTCGCGAAAATAAGTCCTCGCGAATTATTTAAAAAGGCCGTCTTCGCAAAATTAAGTCCTCGCGAAATATTCAAAAATAGCTCATTCGCGAAAATTCGCAAAAATCAATCCCCTGCATTTCGCGAATTTTCGAGCTCGCGAAATTTAATCCCCGCGAAAATTAATCCCATTAAAGTATATTAAAGAGCTACCATCAAAATATATAATGTATCTTGATACCAACAATCTATATAGTTATGGCATGTCACAATATCTACCAACTGGTGGATTTAGATGGCTATCTGAAAAAGAAGAAAACAATTGCAATCTAGCTAAACATACAGATGAATGTGATAAAGGACTGATACTGGAAGTTGATCTAGAATATCCGAATGAACTACACGATCTACACAATGATTATCCGTTAGCTCCGTAGAAAACCAATGTTGGCCTTAATATGCTATCAGACTATTGTAAAAAAATACAGAAGAGATATAAGATATCAATAGGTGATGTACATAAATTGGTATTAAACAAAAAAGTTGAAATACGTATTGCACCATCGAAATCTACAATTATACATATCATTAGGATTAAAAATAACAAAGTTACATAGTGTATTAGAATTCAATCAAATCCCATGGTTGAAAAAATGTATTGATTTCAATACCAGCAAGAGAACAGACGCTAAAAATGCTTTTGAAAAGGACTTCTTCAAACTTACGAACAACAGTGTATTCGGAAAGACTATGGAAAACGTTAGAAAACGGGTAAATGTGGAATAAATTTATCTAAAACACTAATGTATGACTTCCACTATAATTATGTAACGAAAAAATATAATAACATGGCCAAACTACTATTCACAGATACTGACTCACTAACATAAGAAATTAAAGCCAATGACGCATACAAGGATTTCCAAAATGATAAACACATGTTCGACAATGGTGACTACCCTAAGACGTCACTATTCTATAACACATCAAACAAGAAAGTTATTGGTAAAATGAAAGATGAAGCAGCAGGTGTGCCAATACTTGAATTTGTACAATTGAAGTCTAAGATGTATCGCTATATTAAGGATAATGACAAATGTGGTAAAACTTCTGAAGGTATTAAGAAGAACATTATTAGAAACAACATCAGACATGAAGACGAGAGTAATGTATTATTTGAAAACAAACCAATGTGTCATACTATGAAAACAATTAGAAATAAAGATCATATGTCGGGAAGTTATGAGATAAGCAAAGTATCGCTAAGTTGCTTTGATGACAAAAGATACATCCTAGAAAATGGACCATTTCAAGACGCAAGAAATGTGTACCGGGACGCTTCAAGAGGACCTCGTGATGCTCCTATATGTTCCAGAAATTTTCAAGACTCGGGAATTGTGTACCAGGGCGGTTCGAAGCTATCCCTGGGCGCTCCCGCATATTCCGGAACATATCAAGACATGGGATATGTGTATCCTGGCAGTTCGAGAGGCACCCGATGTGCTTCATTATATGCCGGACCATTTCAAGACCCAGGAAATATGTATGAGCCACAATTAACTGTTGTTGAACGCCCTAAGGAGCATTTAAAAAGAACTGCAAACTGTGCGACACAGTCAGGTGGAGCGCCTTAGTACAGGTATGCAGTATGTCGTAAATCAAGTGAAGCGCACACACCATTATAGTGTTGCGACTGTAACATATTTTTCAAAAAATAACTTTCCCGCAACAAAGGCTGAAATAAAAACACAGTTTACAACCGTTGTGACTCTGTCATAGCAAAAACAATCGGTCAATATTATTTTATTTTGCGGAATATGTTTTTGTAAAAGTTAAAAAATTAATCATGACACTGGACTGAGCGCTTAGTACAGTTAAATGGTGTTACACAGCTGTATAGGGATAATACCCTTTTGAAAAAAACTTTCTTGTAGACTCTATTTAAATGAAAACACAAGAAACAGTCATTCGCTTCTTGCACAGGGCTAAGCGGTTAGTCCAGGTAAATATTGTTAGACATTCGTACAGGCGTGATTCCCAAGAAAGTTTAAAAATTAATTGTCACAGTGGGCTGACCCGCATAGGCGTAACAGCCTTTTCCAAAAAACAGGCTATTGTTAACACTGAGCTGACCGCTTATTACAGACTTGAACAGTACCCTTCTCCAAAAAAACTTTATCAAAACTTCGGTTTAAATGACAACACAGGAAACAGCCTGTCGTTACCCCTCCAGCTAAAGCAATCGCTCAGCCAATTTATTTGCAAAAAATTTTTTTAAGAAAATAAATAAAGACTAGCTGTTTCCCGTGGAAGAATCCACTGTATTCCATTTAATTTATGTAGCAGATATATGTCCATCAAAAAACAAACAATACAGCAGTGCGCATCTTCCATCTGCATTATTATATAAATGACCAAAAAAATTAAAGGTTTTCAACAACTGCAGTATGTATGTGACGTTTAAAATCTAAATCTACTAAAATTACTTGCTCTGACCATCTGACAAATGCGAAAATTATTCGGAAAAAAGTTTTTAAAAGCATTTCAACATACATCTCACCCATAAAATTTAAATCACTCAAAACGCCACATATATACAAAAAAGCTGATCAATGTCAAACACAAATCTCTCTCATTGTATATGTTAAAATCAGTTAGTTTATTGCAAACCCTGCCAAAGGTTGACACAAAATGTGAAAAATAAACAATAAATTTTGCCTAAGTAGAAATT
This sequence comes from Hydractinia symbiolongicarpus, assembly GCF_029227915.1. Taxonomy (NCBI): domain Eukaryota; kingdom Metazoa; phylum Cnidaria; class Hydrozoa; order Anthoathecata; family Hydractiniidae; genus Hydractinia; species Hydractinia symbiolongicarpus. Next base: position 11,840,325 of record NC_079886.1, read on the forward strand.
TTTATCTAAGGTGTTAAAAAGGGATTGCAAGGATAAATTATAATGCAATAAAACATTATTTGATATATTGCATACGGTCCTTCCTCACCAAACTTTAGACAAAATGCCAACAAAATAACGGTGTTTAAATCTAAAATTAATAAAGTCCTTTTAGCAATTTGCATGCTGTTTTACCATCAATAAAATAAACAAAATTTCAAATCTCACATAGTATTCTGTCACAAATTTTCATAAAATATATATATAAGTCATAATGAGTCATGTTAAACAACAGCAATCAATCTTTATATAAGTTCATTTTATGTCAATTTTTGCACCAATTTTGCAACACAAAATACAAATTCTAAATAATACTAAAATCTCTTATTTTGGTCCTTCGCATACCGGCGGTCTCCCACAAAAGTTTAATCAAAATGTAAAAAATGAGAGGTAACGACAAAATCAAAGTTTGCAAAATTTAATTATTTCGGTACATATATCTACTGCATATGCCCTCTAAAACAATATTTTAATCCAAAATGCCAATGAAAAACAGTTTGCAACAAAAATCAGTTATTTCGATAATATTGCATACACTCTTTCCTCACAAAAGCTTCACAAACTGTAAAAAAAAGAATGGTTGTAGGGAGTGCTTCTGATTCAACAAAAAAAGTTTTTTTGACATATTGCATCTAGCCCTTACCCATTAAATCTTACACAAAATTTCCAAAACTATATACGATTTAGAACACATCAAATTTAAATCGAGAAGGATCAGTCATTTCGATATATTACACGGAGTCCTACACAGTAAGAATTTATACAAAACATAGAAAAACAAAGCTTGCAAGGTGTAAAATTGAATTCTTCTTCTGTGTATATATATATGGTCCTTCCTCGCAAAATTAACATAAAATGTCAAAAAGGTTCAGATATAACATCTAACACAACAAAAATCAGTTCTATCAGTATATGTCATGCCATTGTCTTCCACCAAATGTTCCCCTTAAAGGTTACACAGACACAGCCTGCAAATTAAAAACAACTAAGATCAGGTATTTCGGTCTATTTCATACCATTCTGTTCCAAATAACTTATAAAATGTAAAAAGTGAGTGGTAAAACAGAAATTTGCAAAATTCCATTTTTTTATATGCATGTATATTATATGCCTTCTACAACAATAAGTTAATTCAAAATGTCAAAAAGAAGAAAAAAATAGCTTACAAAGAGTATAAAATTGAAATCAACAAAGTAGCTCTTTTGGTGTATTAAATATAAGCCATACGCACAAAAGTTTACACTAAATGTAAGAAAATGGTTGTGTTTAGTAATTCTAAATTAAGAAAAGTCAGTTCTTTTAGCATGCTGATTAAGGTTTTTGCCCACAAATTCTTACATGAAAATGTCAAAACCACAATTTGAAGCAAATTAAATTTACATTTTAAAAATAAGTAATTTCTGAACTTTATTTTCAGAATATTTGGAGGAAAAGAACTTCGCAAACCAAAAAAAACCAGGAAAATGTTTAAAATTTTCAGGGTTAATAACGTTTGATGGGTTTTGTGGGAATATATATACTGGGAATCTTTAGTTTAAAGCTAGCATTAGCTAGCTACAGCAGCTAATAGCTAGTCACTTAAATATAAACTGGAGACTTAGCTAGGTATAAAGAACATGGCTACATATATATATATTCCTAGCTAGCTAGTTGTTGGTGGTGGTTGGCTTTTTATGATGCTAGCTATAAAACATGTCTGGCAACAATAATATAATCAAAACTGAAAATAAAACATGAAAAAACCTTACAGAACCTTGCTATGATTAATTTATAAAACCATGCTCTTCTTCAAATGTTTTTTTAAAGATTTATTTTGAATGAAAGAGTAGAGAATACTCAAAAAGAACAGCCATCTTTTTCGTAAACACAATTTCCGTTTTATGCTAGGAACTTCATTTAACAGTCCGTATGCTTTGTTAATATCTAATACCGTTTCATATGTAGCGATACCTATATATATATGCTAACATAGAGTTTTTTGGCATAAGGGTATATATTTATATCGTTATTAGCAGCGGGTTATATATTTACACCTTATGTGCGATTTCTATGAAGTACATCCCTAATCTTTTTAGTTAAATTTAAGCGTACATCCACGTCATAAGAAAGTGACCCGTGATTTCCGTGTCGTGGACTCACAGTTTTACTCACGCAAGGGAATTAATATATAAGATGTATAGCTACCTAGATAAACTGCATTTAGCATAAGATTTATTGCTGAGAATATTGCGATATTGATAGCCAAACTGAATTTTTATACTATCACTTTTTAGGTAAATATATGAGATAGCTAAATGGCTATATCCTCGACATAAAAATAAATGTTGGGTTGGAGAAAAACCTCTTATACCAAACAAAATTAGTAAAAAGTAAAGAGATTAGCTAATAGCATATTCGTTCCTAGGCAAAAATCCTAAAACTGGTGCGTTTAAGATTGTACGTAGCTAAAAAACGTGACAATATATTATTCTTAACACTTTAGAACATACAAAAAACCAACGTTATAAGCCTATAAAAGACAAAAAGGTGAAACAGATTTACAAACAGCACTGACCAGCATTACTTTAAAGACTGAAATAGCCATCATGTTTCGGCCTCATGTTTCTTCGTTTGCCCAGGCCGCGAAAGTCTTGGATTGGTTTTTCAAAGAGAATCAAGCGTTTTGATAAGTGTATTGTGTGCTAGCGGTCAAAACAAAGTCAGTAAAACTATCAGTAAAATGTCCCATTTGTTTTCTGTAGCTCTGGAGCGAAAACGGCGATTGAGGTCACGGGGGTAACTATTATTAAAAGTGGCGTATTAAATAATGCATTCATTTTAATCACTTAATTTGTTTTTTAAATTAGAGGGTTATCAATTAAATTAATTAAATTATGTTAGGAAATATATTCATTTCTGTAATTTATTTTGATAAATTATAAAATTTCCAATTAAACAACCCCTTGGTTTCTAAAAATCGCGGAAAGATCAAAGGAATATCGGTAACCCTTTTGAACAGACAAAATACGGCTATTATTATAGAGATTGCTTAGTAATCATTAATTAAACATAAGTAGGCTGAAAAAACATATTATATACAAGGTAGCGTAGTCTAGTGATTAAGAACTTGAACTTGTAATGTCGTGTGTTCGAAACTCACGCAGTTCGTCTGAGAGTAAGTTTATACTTCCGCGGTTGTAGATCTCTCATGTTCTGGTTGTGAAACTTGCATGAGTGCGCACTTCCCCGCAGTTAAGTTGAATATATCGGTTAGCAATCCGTCTGGGTGATTTATCACTGTCAGGTGGCTCTGGTCCATAGAGACATTCAGGTTACCGTCAAAGCGATCGAAATTCAACAAAACGTCAGGGATTAGAGGTGTTAGCATGTATCTGCAACGCTGGCTATAATTGCACACTATATGCATTGCTAACTCTTCATGATGAAGAGTTTTGCAAAAATTTACTTAATGTAAAAACTCTAGTCCAAGATCAGATTTTTTGCTTTTGAAAGAAAAATGCTACTTGAAGTATTGGGTTCTCTTCAAGATGAAGAGTTTTGCAAAAATTTAATTAATTTGCGGTAGGGATGTGTGTTTGATATTGGGATTTAGCAACATAAAATCGACACTCTTTACGAAAGTCAAGCAAATCTACAAAACTCCGCTAAGTTCGGTAGTTGCGCAAAATACCGCAAAAGAAGTCAACTACAACCAGGGCAGAGCCGTCTACATTTCGGAAAACAACAACAAACACCCAGAGAGTTCCCTTACGAGGGTTTTGTTTTGAATAATAAACATGCTGAGCGAGATATGGCTATGTTTTGCAATAATTCTTCCGTACTTCTTGATAGTGCTCTGCTTTTTGCGATATAGAAGGCTATTAATAAAGATGAGTGAGATTACAGCTATATTTGACGAAGTCGACACGCCAGCAGAAGCTTTCGAGCATCGCGAAAAACCTATCGACAAACGTCAAGCTTTAAAATATGCTATACGCAAAGGCAAACAGCATCTCTTACCGAAGAAATGTACTGAAACCTTTGTTGACAAGGCATCAGATGAGGTGATCGAAAAAGTCTCTGCCTTTGGAAAATTTCTAGCGCCACTATTGGTTGCTGCTCATACCATTAATCACACTCAGCTCTCCGTGAGGCATGTGCCAAGACAGATTCAAAGCAAAATGATGAAAAGCAAGAAAAAGATGGGGAGCAGTCTTTCGAAGTTTCACATGAGCAATCGTGAAATAATTGATAGGGTAAGCAATGGGAAAATGGACAGAATAAGAGCACGGTATACAGATTGGTGCAGCATTTACGGAGACTTTTCGGCACGCGATCAAATGATTTTGACACCGGTAGCAGATCACTTTCCGTCTCAAGCATGTAATTTAGTGGTGGCTTAACGGATAAATTTGATAGGATACGCTGGCAGAAACGGTTGGCCCCCAACATGCATTTGTAATCCTTGAAGATCAAGGCCTATCTATGAGTAAAAAGGAAGTGATTATTTTATGTCTCGCGACTTAAAAGAAATGACTGCAGAACAGAGACAAGAAGAGAAACTTATCGCGAGTCCAGTAAAGCATCCGGGAGGAGTTGCGCAGGGTCACAAGTTGGCGGCACTGATGAAAAAGAGGAAGGAAGAAATGAAATAACAAGAGGGTACCCTAGAATCTACAGTCAAAACCTCTTCTGGGGGCAGATCTGGAGCCACTTCTGGAGCCAGTTCTGTACAGTCAGGCGATGTATATCTATATGGCGGGGGTCTTGCTGTACTTGCTTGCGTTGGAGTTTGGGTCTATATTTTCCGTAAGAGGCAGGGTGTAACTAAGCAGCCTGCTGAAATCCCAGAGCTCGTGCTAGCGTCGGCCTACGCAAAAATGTTCAACCTGATATTGACATTTTCAAAATGCGGTAAACACATAATATAAATGAGCAAGGAGTATCAGAAAGAAGTCGTTGATTCATTATGGGAATCCGTCAGACTAGTATCATATACTATTCTTTTAGTGCTAGGTGCAAAAAAGACGCTGGGAGTTTCTAGACTAGGGGCCAAGATGGACCTGGAGGACAGTTTAAAGCTTGCTGGCTATATGACGGGAGCGGTATTATTCGACGATTATGCGATAAAACAAGGGTGGTATAAACTTTCCCTAATGCCTCCGACATAACTGTCCAGCGAAATAGCCGTGTTTGTCGTGGAGGGCAAACACGGCTTTGAATAAAATGCTAGACATCGTAAAAGACCCACATACGACAATCTTTACTGGGGCAACAAGCTGTGGCAAAACGCAGCGTGTCCTGGATTTGCTTGAGAACGAGTATAGGCAGCACTACTACAACATAGTCATACTATGTCCAACCATCCGATGGAACAACACCTATCAAGAGAGATCCTCGCTATGGAGGGATGACTATGTCTTTCTAATAGACCCCAAGTGGTTAGTGGTAGACATCGCAAACACAGTCTCTGGCTACTAACGCAGTCGTATACCGCCTTGCCGAAGAACCTTCGAAGGCAAAAAAGCAGTTGTTCATGTGGTACCCCCACGAACGATCGGATTTGAAATTGATCGACGAGGAAACAAACACGATATCCGATTGGGAGACTATCAACACTGAATTGAAAAAGTCCAAGCATGCTTGCTTGTATGTGAGACTGGAGCACCCTAGAAGCTATAAAATTCTCGATTGATCAGGCACTCACAGGCTGACTTTGCCGCTTCTCCTTGGTGGTGCGGATGTAATGTGCTTTAAGGTACTCCTTCACGGCATCTGAGTAGGCTACATGGCGTACTTTTGGCTGTCAGATGTGTCTCACAGACCCTTTAGCACCCACTGCCTAGCGTACTTTAGGATGAGCGCTTCATCGAGCTTTGTCGCGTCGTCTTCCAAGTGCACCATGTAATTTTCGACGACGACCGGAGAGAGGGTCCTGTCTGGCTGCCGCGCCGTAGAAAGTAACGCTAATTTTGTATAGATTCGTCCATACAAAAAGATTTTCAGATTCCAAAAATTACAAGTAAAAGATGTCTTCTCAAATTACCCTGTTTAACGCCGTATGCTAAAGGCTGTGAACGTATGATGATATTTGGTGATTGCCCGCTTAATCTCGACGTCTTTTGCTTCTACCAGCTTCGTTACGTCTGACTTGAATTCTGACCCGTTGTCGCACTGGAAGGTCTTTGGGTATCGTAAAGGTCCTGCCTTATAAATGTCCTTGATCATGTCCGCAACATCGCTGGCTTTTTTCGTACGTAGGGGTCTCGCTACCTTGTACCTCAAGGCCACATCGATCCCTGTGAAGATGTATTTGTACACGTTGCGGTAGAGTTTGTCATGAGGCATGTAAAGCAAGTCAAAATGGTGCATTTCATTAGGTTTTTTAATGGTAAAATGCGGGTAATCAATCCTTTTAGGCCCTCGAATATGTCTAAGCCATAAGAGTTGCCTAGACAGCCAATGGGTGACCTTCTTTTTAGATAGGTCACTCTGCTCAGCGAGCAATTTAACGGCTTTTCGTCCAGTCCAGAGATGTTTAGGGGTATAGTAAATACTGCTCAATTTTTCTACCTCCTTCTCTGTGGAAGTATGTGTTTCTCCTTTTGACATGTTTATTACATATCAAAAAACTTTCTGTTAGCGCAGTCTGACTTTACATATACTTGTACGCGACCACCCCCAGAAGGGCTAAGGATCCAACGATAAACGTCAGCTCGCCGTCTTGTTGTTGCTTGGAAGGTATGTAAAATCGGATAGTTTTGGAGCTTTTTCGATCGTTGCGATATACTACTTCCTCATGCCTATTCTATCCTCTATCTACTTCCTCATGCCTCATTCTATCGAGACTGAAGAGAGGTTGAAAGATGGCGGCAAAAGATATCTTAGTAAATTACGCCGAGGATATGGAAGTATTAGAAGAAAGCGTTTTGCAATCTTTTAAAAATATTCATGGCAGAAAGAAACGTGCAGATATGGACAGTATTATTGTTCAGTCGAAAGAATTCAGTCCAGAAAAGGTAAAATATACTGTTCAACGACTTTGCGATGCTGATAAACTTTTTCTCATAAACAGACGAGGATTACCTAGCTATAGGATAAGTAAACCCATTTTTACTGGGGAAATTACGAGTGTTGTCGGGAAGAAGGGGAAGATGATATCCAAGAACCAGATGAAAAAGTAGAGCACCTCGATCTTCTCGCTCAGGAACTACAACAGCTTAAAAACTTTGAAGTTTTAAAAGAAATAGTTAAAACGGTATCGGACCTGAAAGAATACGTCTCGTATGAAGTCGGTAAATTAAGAAGCAATATGGTAAATGATTTGGTTGTTCACTTAAAGGAAGAAGACGATTTTTTAAAAAACGAGATAAAAGAATCTCAAAGTTTGTTGAGGGACGTTTTGTTACAAGACGTAAACAAAAATAATCATGAAAAAATTAAAAACAAATCAGAAACCAATGAATGGAACGATGTAAAGGTCCCTCAGGAAAAATAGAGAAACGAAATAATAATAGATTCAGTCTTTCAAATCGGTTTAGTACACTTCAGAACGAATAAAACAACAATAATCACTATGACGCACAACCACTTACGAATAATCAAAGTTACGCACCACCAACCTTAGTAGATGAGAATCCAGAAATAATAGTTGTCCATGTTGGAATAAACGACTTGCTGGATATAAAGAGAAATAAATCATCAGTTAATGAAATTGCAGAAAAAATAATCAAACTATCACGCGTATACATCGATCATGGCGTCAAAAAAGTTTTTATTTCAAGTGTTGTTATCTGTACTCGTATTGATTTTGAGTTTATCAAATCGTTCAATCATATACTGGAGAACGAGGCAACGAAATATGGCTATATTTCTATCGACAATAAGTAATATTATGGAATCTAATTTATGGAGAGATGGATTACATCTAATGGAAAGTGGTAAAGTTTTGTTAGCTAATAATTTCTTATTTTATATAAATAATTTTTTAGGTCTGGATTTTATAGAAACGAATGTATACTGATTTCTGATAGGATAAGCACTGAACTTACGGCATCCTGCTCCCAGGGTGTAACACATCCATATGGGGTTACTTCTTCTGAATGCAATGAGGAATTAAATGATCAATTTGAGACTGACCAATCACATGATTCTACATATAATTTACAAAATTCTCTGAAAAATGTCTGTGATATTAGAATCAAAAATCCTTTCAATCTATTGATAGGATATTTAAACATAAATAGTTTGAGGAAAAAATAATTGACTTTGAAAAATAATTTGACTTTAGGGAAATCTTTGTAAAATTTGCTCCAGATTATTTTGTATTATCTGAAACAAAATTAGATAGTACTTTTCCAAATAGTCAATTTATTATTGATGATTATGAATTAAGATCTAGAAAGATCGGGATAAAAATGGGGGTGGGCTAATTGAGTATGTAAAAAAGGGAGTGGTTTGTAAGCAAATAAACATAGCTAACCTGACAAGTAATGAAATTATATGTTCTGAGCTAAACATCAGAAACAAAAAATGAACTATTATCACCCTTTATCGTCCACCACGTCATTCTAATCTTCAAAGTTTCTTTGAAGATTTGAGAAAATTCTAAACAAAACACTCTCATTTTGTGATAACATCATTGTGATGGGGACATAAACATTGATACTCATAATAAAAACGAAATAATAAATTATCATTACATAATTTCTCTTTGCGATACTTTTGACCTAAAAAACTTAGTCAAAGACAAAACATGTTTTGCAAGTGAACAAGGAACATCAATTGATGTTATTTTAGCAAATAAACAAAGTTCAAAACACTATGGTTACTGAGACTGGACTCAGTGACCATCATCTGATGATTACAACTTTCCTAAGATCTCATCTGGTAAGATTGAAACCAAAACTAATTGTTTATAGAAGTAACAGAAAGTTTGATGAGAGAAAGTTTCTTTCTGATGTTAAGAATACACGTTTTGATTTTAATGAAGACCCTGCTTCAAAAAACGATCACTTGACAAAAACGTTTAGTTCTATTATTGAAAAGCATGCCCCTTTAAAACAGAAACTGCTCAGGGGAAATGAAGCACCTTTTATGAATAAAGAACTTAAGCAAGCCATTTATACCAGGTCAAGATCTAAAAATCGATACAATAAAGATCCTACTGAAGAAAACAAGATTAAACATAAAAAACAACAAAATAAGTGTGTTGGCCTCAGAAAGAAAGCCATAAAAATGTATTTTAAAAATGTTATAGATTCTGGGATTGTAAAAAATAAAACTTTTTGGAAAACTATTAAGCCGTTTATAACCAATAAAAGTGGTTTAAACAATGATAACATTATGATTATCAAAGATGGTGCTCAGATAACCAATGACAGTGAGCTTGCTGAATTATTTAATGATCACTATATAAACATTGTAGAAAAAAGTAGTGGAACCAAGGCAATATCAATTGATTATCGAAATTCCTTAGACAAAGAGAGACTAATTAATGAGATAATTAAAACATACGAGAGTCATCCGAGTATTGTCAAAATTAAAGCCTGCAACGAAAATATAAATTTTTTTAACTTTGAGGAGGTAGATGACAACACAATCAAAAAACTTTTTACTAATTGAATTTCCGCGCCCGAAGGCGTAGGAAATTCTTTAAAACCGTCGTTTTTTTCTTTTGGAGCATTTTTTGAGAAAAAATCGACCCTGGGATTTCACGTTCCTCTGAGAGGAGGATAGTATTGGTATAACTGTCTAACTAACTAACCCTGTCCCAAATGGTCAAGCTCCCTAAGTAATTGGAAGTCATCTAAATGACGTTTCAGGCCAAAATTCGTATTTGTTTTCGACAAAATTTGGCACAGTTAACAAAAAAAGTATGCTGAACATAATGGTGACTCCAAATTTTTGATTTCTTGTTACCTAAATGTCAATTTAGGCCAAAATTGGTCCAATAATTAAAACTACTTTATTTCATCAAAATTTGGTACAGTTAACAAATAAAGTATGCTGAACATGATGGTGACACCAAAATTTTTGGTTTTTTGCCACCTTAAATGTCATTTAAGGCCAAAATTGGTCCAAGAATTAAAACTACATTAATTTCAACAAAATTTGGTACAGTTAACAAATAAAGTATGCTGAACATGATGGTGACACCAAAATTTTGATTTATTGTTGCCTAAATGTCATTTTAGGCCAAAATTGGTTCAAAAATTAAAACTACTTTATTTTTGACAAAATTTGGTACATTTACCAAAAAAAGTATGCTGAACATGATGGTGACATCAAAATTTTGGTTTTTTGCCACCTTAAATGTCATTTTAGGCCAAAATTGGTCCAAGAATTAAACAACAAAATTTAGCAAAGTTAACAAAAAAAGTATGTTGAACATAATGGTCACATCAAAATTTTGATTTCTTGTCAACTAAATGCCGTTTAAGACCATAAACGTTTCAATCACAAGACTTTCAACCATGAATGATAGGCCGTATTTTTTGTTAGCAATTTCTTTTAAAATGTGAGTTTATTATGACACGTTTCTTTTTCTTTGCGTTTGTTGTAAGATATAATGGCACTTGCGTGCTTTATCTTCAGAGCTTTATGCACCAAACCCCTTCGAATGTTTGGCACGATAACACAACGAATTAGCAGGTTGTCATCAAATATTTTGGTAGCGAGCGGAAATTCTTAGAGCCCCCAGGGTTTCTTGTTTAAACATAAATTCCTCTCCAGGTAGAGACAAAATACCCCCAAAGCTTGTGAATCTAGCTAGTGAATATCTGATTGGCCCATTGAAAAATGCTATAAACAGCAGCATAAAATTGAATATTCTTCCCGATGGAGCCAAACGTGCAACGGTTGCACCTTTTGACAAAGGAGGCAAAGACAAACATAGCATTAGAAATTTTAGACCTGTCAGTGTGTTAAATGTGTTTTCAAAATTCTATGAAAACATAATGAAGGATCAAATCATGTCTTTTATAGAATCGAAAACAATTTTTGTCAGCCTATCGGAAAAACTATAATACACAGAATGTCTTAATTCGTTTACTAGAAGAATGGAAGAAAAAACTTGATATGAATTACGTGGTTGGTGTAGTCTTAATGGATCTATCAAAAGCTTTCGATTGCGTGCCACATGATTTACTAATCGCTAAACTTGAGGCATATGGATTTGAAATTAATGCCCTGAAATTTGTCCTGTCATACCTAACAAATAGAGAACAATCTACTCGTATAAACGGACAGTCTTTTCCAAATGATTCTTTCAGGTGTGCCGCAAGGATCAATCTTAGGCCCGATAATTTTTAATATTTTTCTTAACGATATTTTTCTCTTTATAACCAGAAGTGACAACTACACAACTATGCTGATGATAATACATTGTCCAGCTTTTCCAATTCAATTCCAAACCTCATTAAAATTTTAGAAGGTGAGTCTGAGCAGGCATTAGCATGGCTACATGAAAATAAAATGATTTCTAACCCGAACAAATTTCAATGCATTATCATCAGCAAAGATAGGATAGAAAACACAAGTAGTAAACTGATAAGAATCGGAGATAAAAACATATATTCGGAGGACACAGTCAAACTGTTAGCAGTTAAAATTGACAATAACCTTAGATTTGATCAGCACTTAAATGAGGTTTGCAAGAAAGCATCTGCGCAACTAAATGCTTTGTATAGATTTAAAAACATACTTCCTTTTAAAGCCAAGAGTGTCTTAGCAGAAAGTTTTGTGTATTCAAACTTTAACTACTGTCCACTTATTTGGAATTTCTCATCTTCAAAATCACTTTCTAGGGTCGAAAAACGCCATAAGCGAGCCCTAAAATTTGTACATAGCGGATATTCAGAGAGAAAAGAAATGTACATTTCTAGCAAGAATAAAAGTAACTACATGAAAATTATGCGAATAAGAAATCTATGTATAGAGATTTTTAAATCTCTTAATAATTTAAATCCGCCATTTATGTTAGACATCTTTCAACGCAGCGAAACAAACAGGCCAGTACGAAGTCAATATGTAAATAATCTTAAAACATTGAACTTTAATACTAAGAATTTTGGGGAAAAATGTCTTCGCTCTTGGGGCCTAAAATTTGGAATACTTTACCTTCCGAATTGAAAAGTTGTAACAGCCTTAAAAAATTTAAAACGAAACTAAAGGAGTATGATTTCAGTCACTCGGTCTATTTAAATAATTTTTCATAATTTTTTTACATTTTTCATAAATCTATAAACAAATTTTTGTCGGATTTGATTAGTTTCCCGTATATTTATAAATATGTATTTATTTATTTATTTTATATCAGGAAGCTATATGTACATAGTTATTTCTCCGACGTTAAATAAATTAAGAAAAAAAATGCCTTCATCGAGCTCCTACAAGCTCTCTCCAGCTTGCCTTTTCAGCTCTCGTTGATGGTTATACGAATCGATCTTTGCCTGCCGATCTTTTACCCATTGTTGCTGAGCTGCTTGAAGTTTTTCAATCGCTTTATCGTGCCGTTTCCGTTCCTCTTCGCCATGGTCTAACAGCTTGCTGAACAGGAAATTTGATCCGCTAAAGGCTAATGCATTAATCGCAGCACCAGCCACAAGAACACCGACAGTTGCCATTTTCTTTCAGTATTCCACAGAGTGAAATCTACCATCCAGGATGTTCAACTGAGCATCTTGAAGTAGGAAAACATAGCATTTAATATCCCCGTTCCCGTCGGCTTTCTTTGTCATATGCGTCTGACAATCTCTGTAATGGTCTTCCAGAACCGTGCAGGCTGTGGTCAGGTGATGCTCGGAAATCGATAAACAGTGCATATCTTTCCATGAAGAATTGTCCTATGGTCACCTCCGAATCGTGGCTACCGAATAAGTTTACGATCTGTTCGGGATGATCTTTCGGTAGCATCGCGTGCGAGTAGAGCTCATTAGGCTCACCCTCGACAGTGATCGAGATGTTTTCGATCTTTGGGTTATACAACACCTCGTTAGCGCTGGAGTAAGCCTTTACTTTTCCAGGGTCTACGAACAACAATAAAACGCCTTTCAAACTTTTTGCAGGAGTGTCGATTTGCAAATTGTAGCTGGCATCAGCCTTTTTCATGATGACAACCTTGCTACGGAGTACCCGTTCGTAGGGTAGTGCGACACGACTATAACGTGACATCATAGCGCTCGCGAGACCCTCGTGGTTCACCTTGTCAAACTCTAGTGCGATATTAGTGATCTTGTACGCAGCATCCGCTGCTTTGTCTGCGGTAGATCCAACAGCTGCCGTACCTCCATCTTTGATAACGTCACCATATGATGCAAAATGCATAACGAATTGCAGCCTGTCGTATAATCCTGCCTGGCAGAACGGCAAGTCTCGTGTCAATTCAAACATTTTTCCTCGAGGAATACAAAAGGTGTTGCCATAGGCTGCGACAATCGCTTTTTCCTCGTCCGTGCCTGTATGATCAGTCGCTTTTACCTGTAGGGCACGGATTGTGCCGTCGTTGGGACTGATCCCTTCTAGGATCAAGTTATTTTCCCGATCAAACTTGGGCAACCATAGGTCCTTGTAGGTAGCGAGCACCCTGTAGTCGCTAATATTTTGCACCTCGTTGCCATTCAAAGTGATACGAAGATTTTGCACCAAGGATTTAACTATATTGCTGACGATGGTGCGTGTCGTGTTTGTCCCCGTAAGTTCCAGATCGAAAAGCAGTTTGATACTCCCTGGAAAAATGACATCGTTCTGCGCTATGTTGGGGATGTCAACATAGAGGTCCTCATTTTTATTGATTGTCGACGGAACGTGGCTTACTTTTACACGCTGCCTCTTCCCTTTCAAAGCCAGCATCGTTTTAATCTCCGCGTAGGGATCGAGCTTAGTTCCGAACATGTTACTCATGCTTTATTATTAGCTGATTTTTGTTTCAAATAAATACAATGCCGATTAATCCAATATACGAAGAAGACGACTTTACACCAGAGGAAAACATTCCAGACGAGGATGGATCTTTCAGTAGGCCTGAGGACCGCCCCATCTAGCCTGATGCCAGCTCCACGCTAACGCCAGAAGAGCAGGGTCAACGAGACACCACGACAAGGCAGATGGAAGAGCTACTAAAATCAAAGGTCGATGATCTTTACGAACACCCCTTTACGAACTGCTCAATTTAATATTGACGGATATGATGCCTTAAATAGTAGCATCCGTGCCAGTTTTTTCCCAACTAAAGCTAAGCGTGCGGTTGTTACACCAATTGACAAGGGAAGCAAGGAAAAGTACAGTCTCAATAATTTTAGACCTATTAGTGTATTAAGTTTTTTCTCTAAGTTTTATGAAATAATAATCAAAGAGCAAATAATGTCTTTCATGGAAAAAAAAACTTTCTGTGTACTTATCTGCTTACAGGAAAAACTATAGCACCAATTACGTATTGATACGCCTATTAGAGGATTGGAAAAAAAAACTGGATCTGAATTATGTGGTTGGTTCAATATTAATGGACTTATCAAAAGCTTTTGACTGTGTCCCCCACGATCTACTTATAGCCAAACTTCATGCTTACGGTTTTGATGTAAAATCACTTGAGTATATTCTATCGTATCTTACAAACAGAGAACAATTCACATGAGTAAATGCGGAGTATAGTATATTTAAATTAATTTTGTCAGGTGTGCCTCAGGGTTCTGTGTTGAGCCCAATTATTTTTAATATATTTATGAATGATTTATTTTATTTTATTGTAAATAGTGACCTACATAATTACGCAGACGACAATACGATATCAGCTTATTCAAACACTATTAAAAATCTCATTAAGACATTAGAAAGGGAATCCGAAATTGCCCTTTCTTGGTTAAATAATAACAAAATGATAGCAAATCCAAACAAATTTCATTCGATCCTTCTATCAAGAGCGAAAATTGATAACTCGAAGCTTGAAATAAACATTGGCGATAGAGTCATACAATCAGAAAGGTCCGTAAAACTTTTAGGAGTAACAATTGATGATAAATTAAATTTCAACTTGCACATTAGTAATCTTTGTCGAAAAGCCTCAGCCCAGCTGAATGCATTATTTAGATTTAAAAATGTACTATCTTTGCAAACAAGATCTATTTTAGCACAAAGCTTTGTGTATGCAAATTTTAATTATTGTCCCTTAGTTTGGCATTTCTCTTCTTCGAAATCTCTTTTGAAAATTGAAAAACTCCACAACAGGGCTTTAAGTTTTATTCATGATGACCCAAGACCAGTTGATTGCCTCCCAAATAAACATTATATGGAATTACTAAGGCACAGATATTTATGCATAGAAATATTTAAAATTCGGAGAAACATCAGTCCTTCTTTCATGAAAGATATTTTCCTTTTTGAGGAAACTGATAGGCCAGTAAGAAGTCAAAACATGAACAACCTAAAAACTATCAGTGTAAAAACAAGCACCTTTGGTCTAAACAGTTTGCGATGTTTAGCCCCAAAAGTTTGGAATAAACTTCCTTTTCATACGAAGAGTTGCGAAGAACTAGTTAAATTTAAGCAAATGATTAAAAAATGGAATGGCTCTCACTGTTCATGCACAGTGTCGGCAATTGATTCCATAACTTGCGTAATCAATACTAAAATGGGAGAGGGGGAATGTTTATCTTTAATTTATTATTTATTCATTATTTATTTATTATAGTTTTCATCTAAATTGTAAATATATAAAAATATTTGGTCGGTTTTGATTAGTTTTTTGCAAAATATTATTTTTTTAAAGAACTATTGTATATAATAACCGACGGTAAATAAATTAAATCAATCAATCAATCAATCAATCAATCAACACCTTGGTGAGGAGCTGGGGCAGCCAATCGCGAGATATTACAACGAGTTTGAGGTACGAGGAAACCAGCTTCTTTTCGATGGCATAGAGATCACGAAAAGGAATGGTGAATTGAGGAGCGTTGCCGAGATACGGAGGAGGTTAGGTACAAATCGCTTGCGAGGCATGGGGTTTACCAACTATACTACACCAAACAAAGGCCCAGAAACTCCTTAATGAGATTGTTCACGTTGAAGAGAAGGCCGATGATATCGAAATGATGCCGCTGCTCGAGAACGTCCTTGATGAAACGGAGAGCCTGATCGAAGAGACTCCCCTTGCCGGCAGCGAAGCCCTCACAGAGCGTGAAAGAAGAGGGCTCAACCTCGAACTTGAAACGCTAAGGGGTAACCTGAAGCACTTGAAAAGCAAGATAATCTTCTACGACAGCAAGTTCGCCAAAGCAAAAGCCAAGGTGAAAAGGTTTGAGACGAAGAAAGCTACACCTTGAGTATCTGAGGAACAGCAAACTATATGGAACAAAAACATTGCAAAGGCTAGGGAAGATCTAGAACGAGTCCAAGATCAAAAGGAAGCAGTACGAGAAGCACACGGTTTACTATCATCCGACACTCAGAGCCAACTGAAAGCAATTAAGGAAACGCTGATGAAAATCTCAGAAGGCAATAAATCTCTGGTTGAAAAGCTTAGAATCTTGTTCAAGGAGCAAGGGATTACTATAGCAAGCATCGTCTCGGCTGTTGGTCTATTGATTTCCACCATCGTACTCGCAGTTACAGGTGGAGATTTCGCAACAGGCGGAGGAGGAAGTGCCGCAGGAAAGGGTCTTTTGCAAAAAAAGCTGGAAAGGCTTAGAAAATTTTTGAAATACCTGGCAGGTAAGGCAGGTGCGGCGCTACCAGGGATAATTGGCACGGTTGTCTCGTTCTTTTTTAGAGTAGCAGCAAAAGTTGTTGAATACGCAGCCAAACACCTCTACATGACAATCGCTGCCGCCGTCGCTTTTGTTGTGGCCTACGTTGGGAAGGGTAAAAAGTCGTAGATCGCGAAGCTCGAGTCTAATGTGTTGATCAACAAATTAGACCTATTTCTTATGCCAGATGTAGGCAATGATTAGCCTTAACGCCATTGTAATCAAGGCAGCCTTGTTGTCATCATGCTTTTGAGATTTACCAAAGGGGCCCATCCGATAGGCCCCTATAATTTCTTGACTTGGTGTTTGATGTTTACTCGACTCGCTAGCCTTTTCAAGGGGGTAGTCGCCGTCTACCTTCTTTCTCGCCTTGGCGATTGATGTTTATGATGTTTAGTCGACTCGCTAGCGTTAATCTTTGGGTTAACACCGATGGAGAAATACTCCTTGCTGATGAGAATTTTGTTCGTGAAATTCACAACATTTCCAATATGAAGGCTCATGTCACTTGGGATCATATAGACGCCATGAGCAACACTAAAATCCACCTTGGACAGCGCATATTTCAGCACATTTTAAAATTCGGTAAGTTTCTTACCCGTGTCGCTAGGTCTAATTATCACGTCCTCAAATGTCGTCAGGTACAGGCGTTGAGCATCAATTACGCTGCTTTGGTTTCCAATGATCCCAGATCTTGCACTTGCCTGGCTTTCGAGGATTAGGTAGGCATAGAAGCGCACGCTTTGGGATAACCGTTCAATACCAATACGAGTGAGGCCCTGGGATTTTTCAATGATCCAGCGACCCCACGAGTCCTCGTCAAGATAGCTAGGGCTTAACCAGGATGATCTTTGCGATGAAGTTGCCAACTACTGAAGATGGTTTCGTTCCTCCACTCCTGCTGACCTCCAGGTACTCCAAACTCGCGCGCCAGTTGCTGGAGTTTTTGTTTGTCGAAGGGGTTGTTTAGACGTCGAAATCTAACTGAGCCCGGTAGAAAAATGTCAAGCTATGATAGAATTTTACGGATTTGGAAATAGGCGTGAATACACGGCACGAACCATAGGCAACTCGGAGGTAAAATGCTGCATGGAAATACCGCAAGCATATGTTGCACAGTAGGTAGCAAAATTAAGTTGAGTGGACCAGAGACTGAAAAGGTGGCTGTTCCACTCCTTCACTAGCCCGCTAGTGCCAGGATGGAATTCATAGTCGACAAACATGTCTGGAACTTTTACCCTGAACGAGGACCCTTGAGTATCAATAACGATTTTCTGCACTGAAAGGTCATCCCCCTTAAGTCTCTCCAAATATCTCCCATGGTTGGGTGCATACTTTGCTTTCGGGTTGTATGAGTAAATGCTCATTTTTTCTTAAAGAATAAACATGAAGCAGCTCTACATCACTAACATCGAGAAGCCTACGATTTTTGACGATTACCTAGGGCAGGATACAAGGATTGCTCTAAAGTCGATCAGTATTCGACCTACGTGGCTGAATATTTACAGTAACAACGACTTCACCATCCGTAAGGTGGGATCTAATCAAGAGGAACTCCGAATTGAAATCATGAACGGCTTGTACAGAATCGAGGATTTAGCTACCATTGTCAATAGTCAAGCACAGGGTGGGATCAAACTGTTTACCTTGAAAAATGGACTCTGCAGGCTCCGTATGAATGACGGGTACACAGTTGTGATTCACAGAGCACTGCAGGAGCTTTTGGGCCTACCCTATGATCCTAGTAATAAGTACTATACGAATGGTGACTACGATGCAGTCTATAGGACTGACGTATACCATCGGCTGAGACTTTTTTGCCCTCAGTTAGATGAGGATGATTGCCTACTGGATGGGAAGAAATCAAAAATTCTTGCTTTGCTTCCCACCAAAGAGTTAAACGCATGGGGAGACATGCTTTCATGGAGTTTTGACACTCCAATCTACCTTCTTTTGAAAGGCTCAACGGACAGACTGGAGTTCATGCTGACAGACGAGTATCATCATGAAAAAAATGTTTCGTTCGTCGGAATTACGATGCATATACTCATAGAATAAATGGCATATACAATGAAGCTTTACCCAACTTTGCCGCCAAGTGAGCCTGAGCACGATAGTATACACGAAAGTCAGGTCTACAGACTAAAAAAGATCGAAGAAATCGAGATCTTCTTCCGAGAAGAGATCAAAGAGAGAGAAAAACTCTACAAAAAGTTCAAGCTTTGGGGGATGGGGCTTCGCTATGCTAATCATGGCATGATTACCGTTACTGTCATCACCTCCGCAGCAGGTATTGCCACGCTTGCAACCGGATTCCGAGCCCTCATAGCAATTGGTCTTGAAGCATCTGCGCTCGCAGTAGGCATGGGGCAAGTAGGTTTAAAGAATGCTTCCAAACGGATACAGTGTAAGGTGCACAAACATGAGTACATTAAACTCCTAGCTGAATCAAAGCTAGACACTGTCTACGATAAGATCTCCAGAGCGATCCAATATGGTACAATCTCAGACGATGAGTTTACGTGGATCATGACAGAAAAACTCAAGGAGCAGATCCGACAACGAACGAAAAAAGCTGTGAATTCCATCAACGAGAATGAACGCGCAGAGTTGCTGGCACAAGGCGAGTAAGGAGTTAAAAATGAACTTTTGTAAAAACTACAATCTGCGGAGTATGTCAGCGGTACTTAGATTCCCCGCCTGCCTATTCAATCTGAGTTTTATAAGCTACAAAGCTACAGCTTCGCGCCTTACCTGCGCGTATATTGGTACTCATAATCGATGTCGCAACCGATCACTTCTCCCGTATCTTGATCTATGAGCAAGTCGCCATCATGTACGACACGTCGCTGTTTTTTAGCGAGATCCCTCAAATATTGTTCAATTTTCAGTCCATGCAATTTTAGCACAAGGCTCGCAGTAAGCTCTGTCTGTTTGTGTTGAAACATCCTTGTACTTAGCTTTGCGAATTGCCTTTACATCCACTACAATTCAGTGAAACTCTCGTCAGTAAGGTGGCGAGCGCCATTCCTTTCAACCTCTTTGTATATACACTCTTCAAAGTAGGTCTGTATGTAATAGTTACACCCTTGCCTATAAATGCTCCCTATTCTAATGATAGCTGTACACTCACAGCTTTCCTGTGCTATGTTTTTGGAATGGAAATCGGTTCTAACCCCACCATTCCACGCCTTAAGCTTGGGGTTGATGTAACGATCTTTCTTCACGCTGATGTTGGGAAGCCAAACCCCTCCAAGGACTCCACCTTGTTCAAGATCTCCTCATATATTTCTAACCACTCAGGATAGTCACCAAGATCAAATGACATCGTTAACGGAGAACCCTCATTGTAGCATGAAGCACCCTTAGAGTAGATTTTTCAGGGGTCTTTATCAATAACGGGCCTAAGTTGTCGTCTTGGTCCTGATAGCCAATCACGAATCGCTCATCTTTATCTTTGTTTGCTGGAATGGGATCACTCAGCACAAGGTTTTCAATTTTCACTTCTTCGATGTTTATCAGGGCTAGTTCTTCCTTAATTCTAGCCTTCTCCGCTTTCCTCTGGTGATAGGCATTGAGCATTTAAGGCTCAATGCTCGTACTACTACACATGTCCTGGGTAACAAACCAGTCCGGAACATCTTCGAATTGCCAGGGACTCTGTTCAACCATCCTAGTGCACATTTCCTGTGTCCTGAGATGGTCTGGAACATTCATGTGTAGCACGGGTTCCTGTTCAACGGCTCCCGTGCACATTTCCCGTGTCTTGAAATGGTCTGGAACATACCCGAGTAGCCCGGGCGCCCATTCAACAGCCCTGGTGCATATTTCCTGGGTAACAAACCGATCAGGAACATCTTTGAATACCAGGGGTTCCTCTTCAACCACCCAATTGCACATTTCCTGAGTAACAAACCGATCAGGAATATTTTGAAACCAACTCCTTTCTGTTTATTTTCGGATTTTTTTCTGAAGTGGAAAAAACTTTGAGTAGGGAATTCCCCCACTACTCAAAATACCGTGAGATGTTGCCAGACCGAAGGCAACCTCGTCCCCAGGGCATCTTGTATCTTTTCTGACCACCCCGGGATGGCGATACGAACATGGCCCTGGAGGAGGTTGGTCCGATATGAAACCTGATTGGCGCGGAAATAGTCAAATAATTATTGCGTCATACAAAACATTTTGGCGAGGCGGCGAGTAGGAAGCTGTTCGTATTAAAATGACGGAGGAGGTGTTTCAGCAGTATCAAGTTTTTTTTAAAGTGAAAAATTTAATAAAAAGCATTACTAATGAGAGTATAAAATAAGACATCATAAAGTAATACTGCTTACATGGAAATATTTCAATAGCTGGGAATGTTTAATAAAGCTAGAAAAGTAGCTAGCTAGCACACTATACCTAGCAAACTATCAAGATAAGAACAAAAGAAAGAAACTCAACTTGTTTCCAAGTGGCCAGGTTTAATTTGTATAGACAAAATAATTTTGCACAAAATATCGAAAATGTTTTTTTTACAAAATATGTATACATTACGTTTTAAATTATATCAGGTTGTTATTAGTGGGCATGTTTTATTACCTTATATGCTTGTTAAGGAGTACTTTTAAACCAATCTGATAAAATATAATTTTACACGAGGCATAAAAAATTTACAAAGCCATTTTGAGGAAGAGAAAAAGGTAGGAAGATTTTCTTAAACTGATTCTTGCTAGGCCTTTTTTAACATGCTATGAAGAAATTTCAGAAAATCGAACTCAATCAAGTTTGATTGAGCACTCAATCAGGCATATGGTTAAATCCAGGATGTACTGAAGATGGTGGTAGATATTTAGCAGCTCACCACTGTGATATATCATCTCAAGAGTTTTAATACTAATTACAAAGCAGTGAACATAAAAAAAATAACAAAAAAGTCTAAACCGAGTATATAGTCCCATAACTTCAGTAAAAATTAAAATATTGACTTGAGATTTGGTATGATATGGTTTTAGATTGGTTTGATGAAATTGAGCCAAAAAATAGTTCTATTATCACCATACTTTCTGAGTTTCAGAATTTAGCCCATTTCAGAGACGCCGATAAGCCGTTTTGACAGCATATCAATTTTGACCAAGATACAGATTCAGAAAATTTTAAAAGCTATTCTAATCTCAGAAATAGGTCAGATAAGATTCAACCTAAAATTATGCCATTAAACAAAAATTTAGTTGCAAGGAATATCTCTTTGCAATCAAAATGACCAACAATGATTATATTTATTAAACAATATATTTCGGAAACTTATTCCATCTTCAGGTCTAAAATATAAAACATATTCAGTAAAAACTGTTAAAAACATTAAAATAATAAAGTTTTTTATCATACATATCATACATAGCATCATACACTGTACACAAATCAGAAAAAAGCTGATGGTAATTAAATCGTAATTACCCACGTCATAATTAAAATTTAATCACCAGCGGCCTGAATCTATATTCATCCTTTGTATTCAAAGATGGTTTCAATTGATTGATGAAAAGAGCCTCTAAAGTCATTAAATGATACGTTGATTTTGAGTTTGAGCACAAGATCGTTACGTCATCAATCGACAATTCACGTTCGCATTCTTTCCAATGATCCGCAACCGGGCCATTTCGTCGATGTTCTTTGAAACGACATATCAAATGACGGCTTGTTTGACCGACATAGCAAGACGAACATCTTGGACATGAAAATTTATATACTACGCCACTTTTCAAAGATTTTTCGACTGTTGGCTTTAGTGATGGTAGACAGCTTTTCAGTTTATTTAGCGTGAATATAATTCTGCACGGAGCTTTGATGTTGTTAAGCGTTCGTTTGAAATTATCCGAAACTTTACCACGATACTGAATAAATAACAATTTTTCTTCTGTTTCCTCTTCTTCTTTTTCTTTTTCTTTTTCGTCCTGATCAGTTTGTGGAATCGGCTTTTCAATGATTTTTCTCAATGTGTCTGAAATAATGGGGTCGTAGAATTCAGCGGGATATTGGTTGTTATCTAGAATTCCTTTAGCCTTTTTCAGACTTTCATGAAATGTTTCCCAACTGCTACAAGCTCTATAGACTCTATGTACAAGTCCAGACACAACCGATCTCTTGGATTGTTTTGGTGCAAGGGCGTGGAAATTTAGTGTTAAACCAGTGTCAGTTGGTTTTGTATACCACTTTGAGACAAGGTTTCCGTGTGTTCTTTTTATAGACATGTCTAGAAATGCAATTTCTCCATTGTTTTCACGCTCGATAGTAAACTTTAGCAACAACTTGATAGCAGTTCCCTTCGACAAGGGCATCGGCATTTGTGTTATGAAAGTTGAAAGTTATAACAACAAAATGAACGACATCATTGGTTTACCCCAATTTAATAAACTTACATCTAAAAGGAAAAATGAGAAGAACCCTGTGTTCAAAGAAGAAGAAAGAATTACATCTGTCCTGAAAGAGTTAAAAGTGAAGGGAAAAATCAGTGAACAGCTTTATGATAAACTAAAGCCAATAGGAAGTCAACCACCTAGAATCTACGGACTTGCTAAAGTACACAAAAATAACACACCAATTTTATCGATGCCAGGTTCTCTATATTACAAACTAGCAAACCAGGTAGCAAAGTGGCTGTCAGTAGTAGATGAATGCAACATCAATTCTTCCACGAAACAAATATCCGATCTAATTACACATCTCCAACTTGCAGAAAATGAGGAACTTGTGAGTTTTGACGTCACATCCCTATATACAAATGTACCACTGAACGAAGCAATTGATGATTGTACCAGTCTTTTTTATTCTGGAAAATACTCCAGTAGATCGAGAAACTTTTCATAAATTAACCTTACTATGTAGTAGCAATGTAGTTATGTCGACTCATGATGGATATTACCAACAAGTCGATGGATTGGCAATGGGGAGCCCACCAGCTCCAATGCTTGCTAATGGTTGGCTCAGTAAATTTGACGATATTATCAAGGGAGATGCAGATTTATTCGCGAGATATATGGACGATATTATCAGAAATATCAACAAAGATAAGATCCAGGAAAAGTTGAATGAGATTAATAATATTCACCCATCACTAAAGTTTACTATCGAGCGTGAAAACAATGGAGAAATTGCATTTCTAGACATGTCTATAAAAAGAACACACGGAAACTTTGTCTCAAAGTGGTATACAAAACCAACTAACACTGGTTTAACACTAAATTTCCACGCCCTTGCACCAAAACAATCCAAGAGATCGGTTGTGTCTGGACTTGTACATAGAGTCTATAGAGCTTGTAGCAGTTGGGAAACATTTCATGAAAGTCTGAAAAAGGCTAAAGGAATTCTAGATAACAACCAATATCCCGCTGAATTCTACGACCCCATTATTTCAGACACATTGAGAAAAATCATTGAAAAGCCGATTCCACAAACTGATCAGGACGAAAAAGAAAAAGAAAAAGAAGAAGAGGAAACAGAAGAAAAATTGTTATTTATTCAGTATCGTGGTAAAGTTTCGGATAATTTCAAACGAACGCTTAACAACATCAAAGCTCCGTGCAGAATTATATTCACGCTAAATAAACTGAAAAGCTGTCTACCATCACTAAAGCCAACAGTCGAAAAATCTTTGAAAAGTGGCGTAGTATATAAATTTTCATGTCCAAGATGTTCGTCTTGCTATGTCGGTCAAACAAGCCGTCATTTGATATGTCGTTTCAAAGAACATCGACGAAATGGCCCGGTTGCGGATCATTGGAAAGAATGCGAACGTGAATTGTCGATTGATGACGTAACGATCTTGTGCTCAAACTCAAAATCAACGTATCATTTAATGACTTTAGAGGCTCTTTTCATCAATCAATTGAAACCATCTTTGAATACAAAGGATGAATATAGATTCAGGCCGCTGGTGATTAAATTTTAATTATGACGTGGGTAATTACGATTTAATTATCATCAGCTTTTTTCTGATTTGTGTACAGTGTATGATGCTATGTATGATATGTATGATAAAAAACTTTATTATTTTAATGTTTTTAACAGTTTTTACTGAATATGTTTTATATTTTAGACCTGAAGATGGAATAAGTTTCCGAAATATATTGTTTAATAAATATAATCATTGTTGGTCATTTTGATTGCAATATTACATGGAACCACAATGTTTCTGACTTATTCATTATTGAGAATATCTCTTTGTTGATATCTTTTTGTGATAGGATGCTCTTAAGAGAATACTGAATTAATCTTCACGGTTAGCCAGCTTGGCATTTTAAATATTTTCCAAGCAGAATGATAACAATAAATAGATGTATATATCAATAAAAAATCGATTTTTGAACAGCAGCACAATTTTGATGAGCTCTAAAAAGTGCGAATTTATGAAACTAATTTTGGTCCAAAATCCCCAAAATAATTTCCTCAAAAAATTATTCCCGAAACATTTTTTTCTCAAGGTAGAAATACTTTGCTGTTGGTAAAGTCGTATACCAAGTCTTTCTAAACTATTAAGGCGGTAATACATTAAATCGAGAAAACAGATCACATGTAGACTTGTCAATTTCAATTTTCAAACCAGCATAATGCTTTTGATAAAATTTTTGAATTATTTATGTTTTAAACAGAAAAAACCTTGTTTTTGTATATCTGTGTGTGTAAATTAAATGTGAGCTTGTTGAGTAAAAAATAAAAAAGCTGCAAGGCGTTTTAAAAACATGTCATTAAGAAAAGAAAAAACAGAATTTATCAGTAATGGGTGGCTTTTTGGAAATGTTAAGGCCACAAATGTAAAAGAAAAAGTACTTCCAATACTTTTCTGAAGCCTTTTTCACCCAATATAACTGCAAGCAGTGAGTCCACCATATATGAATTCAGTTTCAGTTAAGTATTGTTTAAATACAGCAAAATCTTTGTCATCATATAAAAGCAGTAATGCAGACACAGATATGAAATTTAAATTTCTGCCTAGCTACTTTCAGTCAGGCACCTAGAATGATACGAACATTTGAAAATTATGTAGCCACATTTGCACATTAGAGAACCAACGAAGTGCTATGTTCAGATGGGCAAATCATTTACTAATTTCCAAGTTTCCCCTGGCTACAAGTTTTGCAACCCAGTGCTTGCTAGTCAACAAATTCAGTGAAATACACATAACTAAATTGCTTGAATTTCTTCAAGTAACCAGCAGCCTAAATAACATTATTGTATATTTATACATTTACACAAAACAATCAAGGGCAATATAAGTTTGTGTGTTGCGAGGAGAGGAATCAAAACAAACTCGTCGCACGTATCTGTGACGTAAAACGCCGATCTCGCTTAGCTCTGCAAGGTTATATATAAAACTTTGGTACATTGAGACAAATCTCATTAAATATTACACACAGAAATACTGTGTATTGGAGGGTCACGTGACGAGGCCTCCTCCAGGGCCATGTTCGTATCGACGTGCCGAGGTCAGAATAGATAAAAGATGCCCTGGGGACGAGGTTGGACCGAAGGCTATCGCTCGTTGAAGGTTTTGCGCATGCGTTGAAAAAAGATCACGTGACTTTTTTTACTCATTTGAGGCATGATGAAATCTGTGACGTCACAGGGGGTATCGAGGGACCGTTTTCTAATAAGGGTTTGACCGTCGAAAACACAAAACTTACTCATCATGCCTCCCTACATAGTAGTTCCTTTAACATCTCGTTCAATAATTTATATGCAGCATCTGGACCTCTATATGTTTTAGTTGTTTGCTATATTTGTCATCATATCTACATACTACCTGTTATGAAATTGTTGTGCTTCCTTACTTATATTTTGTTTTATTTCTTTAGATCTATATACTGTACTACTAACATATACTCCAGTTCTTTATGTTGAATAAAGCCATTGTTTTGGTTCATTACTGTTATCACTTTCATGACACTACCTTATATCCATATTCACAATCTACATCCTTCTGGTATGCCTCAGTATATGATTTCTTATTTTCTGGTGCGCATCCATGGATCTTCTCCGAAATGGCTTCAAAATCTCATATATTACAAATGGTGCTTCTAATTGTTTATGATAGTTTGAGAATTTTAATATGGTAACACCCTTTTCTGGCATTTTTATAGCTTGTTTACCATTGATGACAATACAGTTTTAGTATAAAAACATAGAACACAGTAATTTGAATTTTTAAAAGTCACAATTTGCATTATTCTATATCTATAACCGCTGAAACAAAAAGTCCAAAAAAATTAGCATGTGCAGCAATAAAGATAATAAAAATAAAAGAGAAAAAAAGCCCTGGGATTGAAGTTGCTCACAATCTGCATTATACAGAACGTTTAATAATATAAGCAGGTCCAACAACAAAATAAAAATAAAATAAAAATGCAAAAGGTCTAACATAATCAACAACGGTTATGTAAAAAGCTGAATCTGCTAAAGCTATATACTTGCTTTGCCATGCCTGAAGTAAACCAGGGGAAATAGTATACCAGACATAAGAAAAATCGTTAAGTCACACAAAAAAGATTATTGCAAAGTCAGCAAAGACCCGCATAAACACACAAAAATGTTATTTTCAGAATTTTATTTGAATTTTGATGACGTCAGCAACCCATCCACTAAAAAAAATAGAATTTTGTTTTCACGTTGCCTCTATTGTGGAGAGCTTAAAGCACTGATCAAGAAAAAGTATATGATCATGTGCTTTTAATGAGCAGTTAATAAGATATAAGGGTTCAAATATTTTGCTGACGTCAGCAATGGTCCGTCAAAACCAAAAATTTTTTTTTAAAAATTTATATACCTGTTGCCTTCATTTTATAGATCTTGAAACGCTGATCAAGAAAATGTATAGCAGAGATAATTGATGACGTCATCAACCCATCTATTCAGAAACGGATTTGGGGACCTAGGTTTGGGAAACTTACCTAAATTAGTCCCAGGTGGTCCCTAGTTACCCACGCGGTGAAAAATCATTGACGTCACCACAAAGTTTTAAATGCACGGTAATGGCTTCACTAATCTTAATTAACTTTCCTTTGACGTCAATACTATTTTAACGTTAAAGTTTGATAAATTGCAGAACCGTTTTATGGGCGATGTTCTACAGACTTTTACAGACAGATCAAAGAAAGTAGTGAAGATAATATCTAATTTGCAAAAGTCACAGTCAGACAGACGGAACTGGCGTATTATTATATAGACTAGTCGATAAGGCCCGTGGAAAAATCCACTTAGGCAAAAGGCCAATGAAAAATAGGTTGCTTCAGATGTTTTGCTGACGTCAGTAGTGCATATACAAAAAAAAAAAATGTTCTTAAAATCTTACACAAAATGTCAAATGTCAAATTGCATTAAATCTTCCACACAAATCTTACATAAAATCAAAAAGAACAGCTTGCAAGGCGACATCGACACTCACAACACCAATACTCACAAAACCGACAGTAAGAACACCAACAGTCACAACACCGACAGTGACAACACGGATAATAACAATGTCAGAAATAACGCATCTAAAATATGTACATCTTATAAGTGATTATGCTGAAAACCCTCGGTATTTTATTCTGAAATGTCAAAAAGGGGGCCTGCAAGAGTTAGCACTAATCAACAAATATAAGTTCTTTACACATTTTAAATATTGTCTTTCCCTTGGCCAGAATTCTTACACAAAAATATGAAAAATCCATATAGTTTCGAAAACATCAAATTTAAATCTAGAAAAATCAGTCATTTCGGTTGGATACCATCCTCTCTCACAAAAATTTACACAAAATGTAAAAATCAACCAGTTAAGAATACATGGTCGTTCAGCATATATATTTTTATGGTAATATTTTAAACCTAAATGTGAAAAAATCAATGAGCAAAGAATAAACTTGAATCAACAAAGATCATTATTTTGGAAACATTGTATACAGTTCGTAAACAGAAGTTTACACAAAATGTAAAACAGATCGGTTTTTGAGAAACACATCAAATCAACAAAAATAATTTCATTCAGCATGTCGTATATTACCATTACCCATCATTCTTCCACAAAAAGGTTGTGAAACACATCAAAATTTAGAAAAATCAGTCACTTCAGGACATACGGTCATCGCCCATTAGATTACAAAATCAGAAACAAAACAATAATAAATAACTTAACACACTCACTTTAAATTTTAAACTTAAAATTCGTTCCACTTGTCATATTGCATGTGGTCCCCCTTGTAAAGTGCACAGGTAATGTGAAAAAAATTATAGATGAATTTCAGTGTGACGTCATTTGTTTACTTTTTAGCGGTAAGCTCCTTGGCTCTGGCTTTTGCGTGGCAGGAAAAAAGATGCTAGGATTTGGTGAAGAAAGGTCTTTTACTGTTGATTTTTTCTAACGGGGACATCGTTGAGGTTATAAACTATTATCGAGTGTAAGTTGATGGCTTCTGATTTATTTGAATTCATTAAGAATGCCTCGTTTGAAGAAATGAACTGATAATTACTTTGCTTCACCTAGCACCCCAATCTTTTACCCTGGCACAAAAATGCGAAACCTGAAAGAGCTTACCACTGAAAACGTAAACAACGGAATTCATCTATACTCTATGGGCATAAAAATACATCCTACTATCCTGCAAAAGTTCAAGTTTTTAAAAGATTTTGTAGCTAGCTAGCTATAGCTTGTTACATCATAATTCGTGCTCATAAAAGAAGAGAAATTTGGAAACTATAGTAGTTAGCTATAGATAATAGACCATTTCGGAGATTATGCGCCATTATGGATTTTCTAAGCCCATTGATGCAAGTTGAACTTTGGACTTCACGTTTTATTCAGTCTTTTCCTTAACGGACGTGCTGGCGGCAGGACAGTTTTGCTTTTTGTTATCTGTTTTTATGTTTGTGATACTAATTTTATGATATATATTTTGAAAGATACTTTTATTATGCACTTATTTGTACTTTTATTTTCTTTTTGTACAATGAAGGCAACTTAATATATCCTAAAAATCTTTAAACTAGCTAGCTAGCGAGGTCTCCCAAAAATGCTTTTAGGACACTGTACTGTAGCTAGCTATAAGTCTGTAATTAGTAATTAATGCTTGATTAAAGGTAATTTCATTTTATATTTAGATGTTTAAAATTGTGTATTATAAAGATATTGGCATTGGATTTTAAACTTCTTTGTAAGTCGGTTAATTTCTTCCTGTGGATTCATCGAACGCTCTACATCATCGGCTTGTTGATCTGCATCCTCCAAATGTTTTCCATAAATCAATAAGTCTGCTAAACTAATTGCTGTATTCTTAAATGCGTGTTTACGAATTTTGCTGTTATGAGTAGATAACACAATTTGTTGTTTAAGCTCTTTGTCCAAATTTGTTGCAAAGTCACATTTATTCGCCTGCTGTTTCAACCGTATGTAAAACTGATGAATGTTTTCGTCGGGTTGTTGTTTTAGTTTTCTAAATGTATACACTTCATAATCGATGTTTTTCTTAGGTGGAAAATATCCATCAAATATTGTAATGGCGTTTGCAAACGCTTCATCTGTACCTGGTACTAAAAGATTGTCGTATATGTCATACGCCTCTTCTTTTGGAAAAGGCTGTTACGCCTATGCGCATGTGTGGCATGGTTTACCTGTACTAAGGAGTCAGCCCACTGTGACAATTAATTTTTAAACTTTTCCTGTAATCACGCCTGTACGAATGTACAACACTGTTTACCTGGGCTAACCGCTCAGCTCGGTGTCCGGATTAATCTTTTAACTTTCACAATACTTCTAATGTTAAATGCAGTTAGCTAGGTAACTACATCTTTTATTATGTACCTGAAAACGTTTTCTGCAAATAAAATTGAGCAATTGTTTTAGTTAGACCAGTAACGACAAGCTGTTCCCTGTGTCTTAACCCTATTCGGTCCGGGGTTTTTCGAACATACTATGCCACTATCTGCTTAAAATATAATTACTTTTGTTCTAGAGCGAATTTTTACATTCTGTTTGAAGTTTCTGAAAGCTAAATAAAAGTTATTTAACATATCTTCCGGTTTTTACATGGATCGGATGAAAAATTGCCAAAAATTGCCCGAAAATCCGTTTTTTTTCGATTTTCGGGTAAAATCCGACAAAATCGGGAAATCGGATTAGTCACGTGTTCAAATTATTCAAAATGATCCTTCTTGATGAAACAAAGTTGTGTTGCAAGTTTCAAGTTCTAAGGATAATCCTAGCAGGAGTTATTATATTTTCCCCATTATAAGGATTTCATAGAGATTTTTAGGGGTAGTTTCGAGTAATGGCCAATATCAAAGCTTCTGAAAGGTATGGGACCTAAACAATTAGCATGCAGGTGTCTAATAGATAAATGTTGAAACTCAGTAAGTATCATAGCCATATAACAAAGCAATCAGGAGTTATTAAAAAAAAACCGTCAGGGGGGGCGGAATCCGCCCCCCCCCGGACCGAATAGGGTTAATTTAAACCGAAGTTGCAATGATGTTTATTGAAAAAGGGTATACGCCTGTTCAACTCTGTTTAACCATAGAGATATAATAAAATAAATATATATTATATCTCTATGGTGTAACTGTACTAAGGGCTTAGCCCAGTAAACAACAGACTGTTTTTTGGAAAAGGCTGTTACGCCTCTATGCGCCTGTACTAAGGGGTCAGCCCACAGTAACATTTTTTTAACTTTCTTGGTAATCACCGGTGTACGGATATGCAACACTGTTTACCTGTACTAAGCGCTCAGCTTTGTGTTAGTAATGGAC
This sequence comes from Hydractinia symbiolongicarpus, assembly GCF_029227915.1. Classification (NCBI taxonomy): domain Eukaryota; kingdom Metazoa; phylum Cnidaria; class Hydrozoa; order Anthoathecata; family Hydractiniidae; genus Hydractinia; species Hydractinia symbiolongicarpus. The sequence continues at coordinate 11,871,839 of NC_079886.1, forward strand.
TGTTTCTTGTGTATTTATTTAAACAGAGTCTTCGAGAAAGTTTTTTTCAAAAGGGGATTATCCCTATACGCCTGTACAACACCGTTTAACTGTACTAAGATAGGAATTGGGACTGTCACATCAGGGCAAATGCACCCTTATGTGAATAATACTTTTGTCGTGTCAGTTACGGAAATATAAGTTATCTCCGTATCCGAAACGGTAGGTTAGCTGCGCCGTGGACCTAATAAATCGAGTTTTTTTGTACTTGCTCTAGATACTAAAATATCTTTAAATTTACAAAAGACGGGAATTTTTTACATGTTTTAATAAATACTGCAGTACTTGAATGTAATATTGATGTGAAAGCTTTAAACTGTATACACCAGATTTTAATTCTAAACATGCATCTTTCTGTTTCACATACTCTTCAATAGTTTTGTCCCCATGAGTAAACAGACACTTAATTTCCAGATTGCCATGTTCAAAGTAGGAGCATTGCACCATTCCATCTACACTAGCACGAAGTATATGTTTCTCCTGATGGATTCTGTACATTTAAATTTTTTGTGAAGTTTGCGGTTTGAGGCTATGTATCTTTTACGAGCATATTGTTCATGCTCGGCTCCCCAAAACAAAGTCGGTGCACAAATCGGTTTGTTATAACCCAAAATTTTGCAATCAAATTATCAACAGATGATTGTGACTGTTTTGAGGGCAAACGGCTTCACTCACCTGAACAAATATAATTAATGTGGCCAAAGAACAATAGAATTTACCAATCAAAAAGCAATCAGAAAGATCGTCTGAGATGACCCAGTGTAATTTTTCTTAACTATTCCGATTTCCTGGTGCTAAGAAAAATTGTACTGGGTCTCCTGGCTAGAATCGCGTATACAATTTTAAAAGGGCAATTAGGCTGGGATTAAAAATAAAAACTAAGACAAAGCTAAAACTTCAATAATGTTATTTTCTTTCTTGGAGAAATTTGTATGCAAGCGCTGCATCAATTCTTTCCAGGTAAAATCTCCACATAAAAAACACGTTTAAATATGCCAGAGAAAAGGAGTTGTTGTGATGGGGTTGTTGTAGTCGATATGCCGAAGCCCTATTCAAAGCGAATGTTCACAACTGTAATAGGTCGATGCGAGTACCTTATGTGATATATGGTGACCTTTAATCCATCACACAAAGTACCAACACCACAGCAATGCGGATTTTGTATCCACATCGAAGGTCTAATAAAATAGAAGCCAATTCTCTATCGCTGAGACAATGCTGCAGTGGTCTTCTTTAAAACTGTAGAGCAAGTAGCAAAAACAATATACGAAAACCACCTGAAACTTGTAAATTCACTAAAAATGACTAAATACGATTGGAAAAGATATTAGGGTGAAGGCTGTCACATTTAAGGGTCAGCCAATGCATTCAATACGTATAACCAATGAAGACGGTGTAGTATGTAACAGACACCTCAACAATAGATTGAAAGGAATAATACAACACACAAATCTGCTATATATGTAACGAACCAGTAAAAAATCCATCCATGAGGAAAAGATCACGACCACATCGCGGAAATGTTTAGAGGGCCAGCAAGTGCAATGTAAACTATAAAATACCATCATTCATACCAGTTATATTCCACAACCTGCAATGACATGACTCTCACTTATTCATAAATAAATTGGGAGAAATAGAAGGAGGCATAAACTGCACCCCAATGAGAGAGAAGAGTACATCTCGTTCTCAAAAAAATGCCTGTTGAAAACAAATACATCGAATTAAGATTTATAGACAGTTTCAAGTACATAGCATCATCCCTGGACAAACTATTTATCAACCTAACCGAACACAAAATAATTTTAAGACACTATGAAGGCAGTGCTGCAACCACAATTCTAATATTTTGGGAGGCAAGGCGCCCTGGGTGTGAAATTTTTAAATTTTACATCTCTAGATTGGCAGAAAATTCCCTTCCAGACGTCAACGATCTCGTGGTTCAATATTAAAAATCACGATTAATGTTTTGATATTTTTGTAATTTGGAAAAGCTGCATTGTTTAATTGGCATGAAAATTTAGATAAAAATTTCCATTAGAAACCAAAAGGTAGAAAGAGATACTTATTTACATTACACGACTACAATAATATAAAAAATGATAAGAACACTAGAAATTTTAAGAGTGCTGCCACTTTTTAGAAAACTTACATCGCATTTAGACTTTTTAAAATAACTGCTAACCCCCTTAAAACATTTAGTGATTTTTATAATAATGGTTTATGAGAAGGATCCTTATTGCTAGACGAATTTCTCTCTGTTTTTTTTTTCATTTCTCTTTGTTTCTCTTGGTTTTTCTCTCTGTCTCTTTTTCACTCTTCCTTTCCTTTATTCCTTTCTTTTTCTTTCTCTCTTTCTTTCTTTCTTCTTTTGGTAGAAAAATTATTGGGGAGGAGGGAGAGAGAGCTGTGCTCCCTGCCTCCCCCCGGCGGTTACGGCACTGGAAGGTAAGCAGCTGGACTTATAAAAAGGAAAGGTGTTTATCCATACGATTGCATGGATAGCTTCGATTGATTAAACGAGATGCCATTGCCACACATCGAAGAGTTTTATAATAGAGTTTATAGAATCGGAAAACCCATAACCGAGGAAGATTATCAGCATGCAAAGAACGTATAGGAAACATTTATCATCACGAACATCGGTGAATATCACAACCTATATCTAAAATCCGTCTTACTTCTAGCTGACGTATTCGATAACTTCCGAAAGATATGCATGGAAAACTACGAATTAGATCCATCTTAGGGTTACACAGCACCTATAGGTTATCGTGAGACGCTCTACACAAATCCACATCGGTAGAACCAGTTCTCCTATCCGACGTTGATATGATAATGTTTTTTGAAAATTCAATACTTGTCCATGATATCAAACAGATACTCAAAGGAAAACAACAAGTACCTCATGGACTGCGATGAAGAAAAATCATCAAAATATCCAATGTATCTGGACGCAAACAATGTATACGTATAGGCTATATCAGAACCACTATAAATAGAAATATTTAAATGGATGAAGGAACACGAACTACAGAACAAAAACTTCAACAGCAAGGATGAGGGGCATATGTTGGAGGTTAATCTTCGAATACCAAGAAGAACTCCTTCACAATGATTATCCACTGGCTCCGCAAAGAATAAAAGTAAACAAGATAGAAAAGGTAAACCCAATTCTGCGATCGAAAACGAAGTACATTTTCACTACAAGAGCCTAAAACAAAAAAATACGAAACTAAGGACAAAAGCAATAGCGAGCTTGAAAAAGAAAATAAAAACTCGGGGTATGAGAGTTTGTTAAAATATGCCAAGACTAAAGTTGATTTTCCTGTCGCTTATGGAGTCAATATGTTGTCGTCGGATATGTTGGTCAGGCTTGGTGATGCTGAGGGTTGCAATTATAGTACCAAAGTTGTGTAGGTTACTATGAGGGTTGGGAAGTGTTTTGTGCGCGGACGGTACACAAGAAAGCAGACGCAACTATGCGAACACACGGGGGCGGTAGAATAAAATACGGTACATCGGTCGGTCTAGTACAGTATGATGATGACGTTTCATAGCTTAAATACGAAACAGAAAAAATACAAAGATACAAAAAGATAAACATAACATAAATAAATACAAATATAGCCTGTGTCGATAGACATACTAATACACGTACAAAATAAAACATGAAACACTAACTATTGCGTCGTTTACTGCGCTTGCTTCCTTTTTGCTGCTTGAAGAAACTCTTTACGTTAAGATTTCAATCAAGAACAACGACATTTTCGATTCTCACTTTTACCACACGCTTGTCCTATTCGTACGGAGATTAGAAGACAATGTGAAAAGTGCGCGAAAAAACTATAAAAACCCAATTAAAATTAATGTGACGTGACGGGTCTCCATCTCCGAGACGGATCTTCATCGTTTATGTTCAAAACACTCCCCACCAGTGAGTACTCGTCTACGAACGACTGTCCATCTAGTAACGCCTTATTTGATATAATTGATTAACTTGCTTAAGTCGGACTCGTTAAAGATGTACGTCGTTTATGTACGTCGTTTATGTACGTCATTCCGATTTCTTCATCATCGCTTTGCAATATCGTTTGGCCAAGATTTATCATCGAATTTTACAACGTCGTTGTTGTTTCTTCACGAATTATGTACACCTATAAGGAACACAATTTACCGTCGTATGTAAAGCATAGTTCAGGTGACATTTTCATTTAGCACTGCGTTCCAGTAACGCAAGTGAACGGATGGGACGAATGTAATTTCCATCAGCAGTTTTTACTTCTGCAACCCTGTTGATGCCATCGCTGCCAGGAAAGATTTTCGCAATGCGTCCCAGCGGCCAATGATTTTTCAAGACGTTCTGGTGTCTAACTATCACGAGATCTCCTTCCTTAATTTGGTCGTCGTTTGTATTCCATTTAGCACGTGTTGTCAAAGAAGGCAGGTATTTCTTTCTCCATCTATTCCAAAACATATTTGAAGCAGCCTGTACGGCTCTCCATCTTTTACGATCGTCGAGGTCTGTAAATACAGAATCTACAGGTGTATTTTGCGACGCTCTTCCAATGAGAAAATGATTTGGCGTTAGTGCTTGGTAGTCATCTGCGTCACTGCTGATAGAAGTCAACGGTCGGCTATTGTTGGTTGCTTCTACTTCAGTCAAGAATGTACGTAACTCTTCTTCGGTGAAAGCGCGATCACGAACTATCGCTTTCAACGCTCGTTTAGTGATTTTTACCATAGATTTCATCGCTCCATTCATCCATGGTGAAAATGGTGGGTTGAACTTCCATTCGATACTATTCTTTGTTAACTCTTTTCGAAGTTTTGTCTCATTCAGATTCGTTACCAGCTCTCTTAGTTCACGATCTGCGCCACGAAGTTGGTTCCGTTGTCGCTGGTGATTGTTTTTGGGTTTCCTCTTCTTGAGATAAAACGTCGAAGTGCAAGAATGAAACTATCTGTCGATAAATCTCCAGCTAGCTCAATATGAAGGGCACGTGACGTCATGCAGGTAAACAATGCTCCATACCTTTTCACGGTTCGAGATGAAGCTCTTGTCCTCTTACTTCTCTTGACAATCATTGGACCAAAGTAATCTACTCCTGATCGATTAAATGGTGGTTCACCTACAGAAAGTCGATCGATTGGTAGATCTCCCATAAGTGGTGACATTGGCTTGACTTTCTTTGATTTGCAGTATGTACATACATTTATCAAATTCTTCACATAGGATTTTCCAGTCGGAATCCAAATATTTTGTCTTGATAGTGCTAGTGTGGCGTTTTGTCCAACATGGAAGTTTGTATGATGAATGTGTTGAATTATGAGTCGTGCAATGTGGTGTTTCGGCGAGATTATCACTTGGTGCTTCGATTCAAATGGTATATCGATTAAACCAATTCTTCCTCCAACACGAATCAAATTGTTTTGCATCATTGGTCTCAAAGCTACAAGTGGTGAACTTTTTGGTAGTTCCTTGTGTGATTGTAGGATTTCGAATACTGATGGGTAGGATTCTTGTTGTGAGATGCTATACAACTGTAACTTTGTTGCTTCAATTTTATCAACGGTCAGGTAATCAAATTTTTCACGTTCAGATCCTCCCCTTTTTCACAAAAAATTTTGTTTTAATTTGATAATCCACGCAATGTGGCGACAGAGTTTTTGCCCATCGGAATAACTTTCCCATTTGATAAAGGATGTTTTCTCTGGTATTGCATTACTAGTTGACTGAAAGTTGGTAATATCTGCGTCTTCTTCACTTTGAATGACATTTTGGTTTTGGTCTGGCCAATTGCATTCTTCTTCGATTAAAAACGATGGACCGGTTAACCATCTGGAATTCTCGGTCGATGATAGTGGTACATATCTTGTAGCATTGTCTGCTGGGTTTAGAGTTCCTGGCACAAAACGCCACGAATTGACGTCAGTCGTAGTACGAATTTCATTGATGCGATTCATAACGAATACTGGAAATTTTTGGTTTTCATTCGAGATATATTTCAAAACTATTTGTGAATCTGTCCAAAATTTGGTACTGAGGTCCATGGGAAGACTACTCACTATTGATTCTCTCATTCTTGTAGCCAAGACAGCAGCTTGTAATTCTAATTTTGGTATTGTGAGAGATTTCGGATTCAACGGTGCGGCTCTGGATTTTCCCATCACGAATGTTACATTGACGGTATGCGTATCTTGAATACGTAGATATGCGACAGCACCATATGCATTAATTGAAGCGTCGGAAAAAATATGTAGTTGAATCAACTGATTATTGGATTGTAGTTTGAGCCATCGAGGAATGCTGATCGATGTTATTTTCTCCAGTTCACTTCTCCAGCTCAACCACCTTGTTTTTAATTCGGTTGGTATTTCTTCATCCCAGTCTATTTTGGATTTCTACAAAGATTGGATGAAAAGTTTTCCTTCTAGAATGAATGGTGTTAAGATGCCAAGTGGATCAAATATTGAACTTGTTAAACTTAATATACCTCTTTTAATTTCAGCTGATGGCTTGTTGACAACTTTGAATGTGAAATAGTCAGTATTCGGATTCCATAACATACCAAGTACTCTTTCAGTCGGTAATTTGTTTAGGTCTAGATTGACGTTGATTACGGTTTCGGTATTTGGAAAACACTTAAGAATTTCACAAGAATTTGAAAGCCATTTTGTAAACCGAAAGCCACAACTTTTTAATGCTTCAGTCACGGTTTTTGCAATCGATACGGCTTCGTCTACCGTTTTCATGGAGTCTAGATAATCATCCATGTAAAACTTTTTCGTGATAGCGTCTACGATTTCGCAATCGTGATCGATACTAGTTTGTCGAAGAGCGTAATTCGCGCAACAAGGTGAGTCTACTTTACCAAACAAATGTACTTGCATGGCAAAATCATCAATGCTGTCGCTGGTGTTTTATCGCCAAACGAAACGAAGAGCATCTTGTTCTATCCTTGATACTTTGACCTAATGAAACATTTTTTCTATGTCAGCCATAATTGCGTAACGATAGGTACGGAATGTGAGTAATACAGATACTAGGTTGTTCAGCAAGTCTGGGCCGGGCAACAAGTGGTCGTTTAATGAAATACCTTTGTACTTTGCAGCTGCGTCAAAGACTACACGAACTTTTCCGGGCTTGTTAGGATGGACAACACCATGATGTGGTATGTAGTTGGTGATATCGGATGTTTGGTTTTTCTCAAAGTCTGAAAGCTTTCTCGCATGTCCAAGAGCGATATATTCCTTGACTTGTAATCTGTAATTTTCTGCTAAAATTGATTGTTTGCTCAGTTTTTTTTCGTTAGATTTCAGACGTTGGATTGCTAATTCCCTGTTGTATGGTAATTTTGGTTTCTCATCTTTCCACAATAAACCTACTTCAAAATGACCGTCTTTCATTTTCGTGGTTGACTTAAGTATGTGTAACGCATGTTTTTCGTCTTTTGTTAGTAGGTCTGGATGGAGTGGAGGCTTTGTTCCATATAACTCGATTTCCCAAAATCTTTCTACTGCTTTAGTAAGATCATCCGTATCAGTTTCTAATCGATTAATATTGGTAAATATGTTTTTATTTTTCCCACCAAATAGGATCCAACCAAGTTGCGTTTTAACAGCTACTGGTTCGTTGTGTTTTCCTACTCGATAATCGTGTTGAATATGAAGTGATGGTGTATCGATTCCAATAAGTACTGTTACTCTGTCGTCGTTTAAGGTTGGTATATCGATGCTTTTAAATGAACATGTTTTTCTTTTAAATCTGTGATGTTTCGTTTTTTAGTAGGAGTGTTAAGATCTGGTACAACCCATGCTTTTTCGATTCTGATTTCTTCTTTTAGATTGGTAGGGTGAACATTAAATGATACGATTTTTGATTAAAACGTCTGTGAATTCGATAGGATCGTCGATACTCTCAACGGTTGCTCCTTCCCACCTAATCCGAGTTTCCGCGCTTTTTCTTCGCAAATTAAGGTGCTATCTGATCCACTATCTAAAATAGCGTTGGTTGTTACTGATTTGTTGTTATGAGTTACGGTAACCGGGTTAACTTGAAGATAGGTGTCAGTTGTGGTACGAGATCGAGTGATTCTTGCCTCAGGTTCATTCTTTGTATCTTCATTTTCATTTTGTTGTGGCGGTCCTAAATGCAGCAGGGTGTGGTGACGTTTTCCACATTTATCTTCTCGACACCTCTTCTTAGATTTACATTCTTTTATTTTGTGAGAAGGTGAAAGACAATTGAAGCAAAGTCCCTTTTCTAAAACGAACTTCCTACGATCTGCCACCGGTTTTGATTCGAATTCTCTGCACTTAAAAACAAAATGATTTTCTGAACAAATCCAACACTTCGTACTGCGTTCACTACCTGCACCTGTTGCAAATGTTCTCACTCTTCTCTCATCCTTTCCATTTTTAATCTTATTCTGTTCCTGATCTGCGATTAATTTGCTATTGGATTGAATTGCTCTAATAACTTCCCACTTAACCATTTCTCAAAGTCAATCAAATTAATGCTATTCTCACTCGTAATTTTGCCTTTCGAAAATTTGTAAAACTGATTGCGAAAGTGGTGAGGTAATCTAGCTACAGCCTTTGCTAAATTCTCAGTTGAATTAATAGCAGATTTGTAGCCCATGGAGATTAGCCAAGTATTATTAGAATTAAGAAGTTGCTGATATCGACGGAGAGATGTTCTGTCGCGAGGTGGTATTTGAGGAAGATCAAGAACGTTTTTTAATTTAAAGTATGATACAACAACAGGATTACCGAAGTCACGTTTCAATGCTTTTAATGCAGATGCGTAAAATATGCCACTTGCACCAATCGATAACACCGTCTTCTTAGCCTCACCGTCCAATACACTAATCAACCTCTCCATCCTTGTGTTATCGTCAAAGGAAACCTTCAGGTGTACTCTAGATTTAAAGTTTTCCACAAACTCTGGCCATTTATTAGGTGAACCATCGAACCTAAACAGATCAATAACTGGTAGATTCCTTGATTCATACTCCCAACGAAGTACCCTAGCGGTAGTTATCGCATTTGCATCTTCTATAATGGTTTCTTGTCCTTCAATAAGATCGTCAATAAATTTATCAATCGGTTGATAACGAGATTTATTGATATTTTTCGGATTATTGAAGACATTGTTTTCGACATCTTTTAGTTCTGAACGGTTCGTTTGAGATTTATCCTGATTTAAACATGGAAGTAATTTAGTCTGATCTTTATATGAATGTTGATTGACTGACGAAGATGCATCAGACGGTATATAATCGATGTTGAAGAAGTGACGGCTTTTTATTGAATGGTTTGATGAAGACGAAGAATGTGGTTTAGAATAATATTTGTTGATGTCACTAGGAATAACTAAAGTAGTGTCGTTTTTAGGATGTTGTAGAGATGATACGTCTATCTGAGATGAAATATTTCTCTCTTCTCTGTCAATTCTGCTATCTAATATTCGAAGGTTTTCGGTGGTTGGTACATAATAAGACGAGCTTTTCCTCTCTCTAAATATTAATGGCTGTGTAATTTGCGATCTAACGGACATATCTTCTGAAGCAACATGTTCTTCTATTATACTCTCTCTTAATCTGGCGATTTCAGCTTTATCTTTCACTACGTTCAACCTTTCTACTATTTCGTCTCTCTCTAGCATTTTCTTTTGCTCCAATATTTTAAGCTCTATCTCGCTCTTCCGTTCTAATAAATTTAATTCCCTTTTTAGCTTTTCCTCCGCAAGTTTCGCCTGTAACTGAGCCTCAGCAGATTCAGTCTTCCTCTGTAGGAGCAAGTTTAAAGATGATGTCGATTGGGACTTACTATGATGGCTTTTTTGACTGCTGCGAGAAGAGTGATGATATAAACTGGAATGCCTGGAAGATCTAAAATGATTTGAAGGTGGTCGATGCGACGACGAGCGGTGACGTGAGTCCTGACTTATGGCATTATCAATTTCTAATTTATCATCAGCGTTAGAATGTTTAAAATATTTCTCACAAGGATTGATATACTTGGCATGCAGGTGGGGAAGAGATTCTATATGAAAGCGCTGTGTATGTGAAAATTAAAAATATTTTGTATAAGAGTTTGGGATGGTCGTGTATTTATTCTTTGAATGTTAGTATTGCAGACGGTAATGAAGATAAAATTAGCATGAACTATCCCATACAGGTTGTTTTGCACTTAGGGAAAAAATCGGGGTGAATTGAAAATGTATGGGAATAAGTTACTGCCTACGAGAAGTCTGCGGAGGCCGCGTGACAACTTAGGGAGTAGGGAGCGAGGATACTTGGTAAGAAAAATTATGCTGGATCTCCTGGTTATAGTCATGAAATAAAATCACGATCTTAGTCGATGATTGAGCTATGAAGGTCAAAATTTTAGGTGCCTTGGTGAATTTGGTGCCTTTTTCACAAGTTTGCTTTATAATTGGAATTCATGTTGTTACAAATTCGATGGATACCTTTAGTGATCAGTTTTGTAGGTGGTTACATGATGTTTTCTACCCTACTGTTGCTCGTTTACTCTATTTGGCAGAAAATTTGTGAGGAAGGCAAAGGCGTTTATTTGAATGCTTATTTGTTAGCTGGACTATATATATTTAGCAGTATAGCACTTTTATGCAGCATAGCTGGTGTCATTGAGTATGGATGACACGAATACAAAATGCTTTATTCTATTGCAACCCTTTGTTTACAATGATCCACATGCTTTGCTTACAAGCGTCTCTATAATTTTAGCCCCGTCTGTCTGTCTCTACGCAAAATGGTACCACTGTAACTAGACACACAAAATGCGATGTATAAAGGACGGACAAACATGTGGATTTATCCACTGGCCACTGAATAGTCTTGCTGCATCAGACCGTGTAGCGCGCGTGCGGCATGTTTATAATAATAACTGTATTCTATCTGTCTGTCCGCAAAAGAATGTTGAAAATAGAGATACTCGTGAGTACTGTTTAGTTAAAAAGAAATTTACTGGTTATCTTTCTTCCTTCTTTATAGGTTCAACCTTAGACGAAATATTCCTACCACATCAATAAGCTTCTTACCAACACCACTCAAGATAGCGGTGTCGGCAATATGTACCCCCGAATAAGCCGTTAACCATGATTTGATCAACTAACATTATGCTACCTCGACTCAATCGCAATAAGCTTCAAGCGCTATCAATATACCGTACGCCGATTGGTAAACTAGAAAAGAAATTCAGTTGGTGAGCTAGCGGAGAATATTGGTTAATGAACTAGCGGAGAAAATATTGGTTGGTAAACTAGAGGAGAATATTAGTTGGTGAACTAGAGAAGAATATTGATTAGTGAACTAGAGGAGAATACTGATTTGTGAACTAGAGAAAAATATTGGCTGGTGAACTAGAGATAAGAATATTAGATGGTGAAGTAGAGAAAAATATTGATTGATGAACTAGCAGACAATATTGGTTGATGAACTAGCAGACAATATTGGTTGGTGAACTAGCAGACAATATTGGTTGGTGAACTAGAGGAGAATACTGGTTGGTGAACTAGCAGACAATATTGGTTGGTGAACTAGAGGAGAATACTGGTTGGTGAACTAGCAGACAATATTGGTTGGTGAACTAGAGGAGAATACTGGTTGGTGAACTAGCAGACAATATTGGTTGGTGAACTAGAGGAGAATACTGGTTGGTGAACTAGCAGACAATATTGGTTGGTGAAATAGAGAAGAATATTGGTTAATGAACTAAAAAAAAAAATTTATAAAGGACTTTTTCACTTAATATATCGCTTCTGAAAATTAAATCCTATCCGTAACATAAAAAATCTAGGCCATAAAAATTTAACAAGAGTCGACATAAAAAAGTATTCAATTGTCCCAAACGAGTACTGACACTTGTGTCTTCTGTGTATAGGAAATTCGAGTAGCATTTTGGTAGCAGGTCTTTCACTTTATAAAAATTAAGAAAAAAGTAACAAGAAGCTAAAACACACTGTATCAAATTGGTGCATCCTTTGACCCCACAATACAGGACTCGATGACGTTAAGACCGGGTCTGTGAAATACACGTTTATCATCTTTTACAAAATTAGGAATTTCAGTTTTAATAATTCAATCATGTAACAACGAAAAAATATAACTCGTTCATATTTTGGTCAGCAAAGCTTCTTCTTTTTTAAAAAAGGTAACCTCGCTTTCAGAATCCTTCTCGTATAAGCACGGTGAGCTCCAGAAATAGAGTCACTCAAAATGGCATGTTTTTGAAAAGCGCCGAAGATTTGTTGAGTTAGTGAGGAAAAAATACATAAATTGGTAAGTTGACATGATTATCTTACAAAATGGCCCATAAGTTCGCACATAGATACAGACACAAATTATGGGGACATTGCTCGTAAACCGGATAAATAACCTTATTTTACAGTTTAAAATTATTTTCAAAGAAAATGTATTATGGGCCAGATAAATTTGTCCCACAGTGCAGAGGGTCCCCATAAGTCGTATACACAGTCTCCGTATTATCATAGAGATTAAAATGCTTTCGCCGTAACATTTATGCCACCAAAATAGCACTTTCCGATGTATGATTTAGGTCTTTTCATTTTTAAAAAGTCAGAAAGCTATTTTGTGATCAGAATAGCTTCAGGAAAATGTCACTTTTTGCATAATTAATTGTGTGAAAGAAATTTAAGTGCGTCGGGAATATGGGGCGAAAATTTCTTCTGTTACGGTACCATTGTTCAAGATTATAAGTTTTCGAATGACAAAAATTTACAAAATTAAATTGCGTTATTTTTTATCTTCGAATATTAAAGGGAGCGGTAACAAAGTGAAATTTTGCTCACACATGTAGTGTAAAAACACTAATCAGGCCCCAGCACTTGAAAGCTGGAGGAAAAAGGCGATTGATTACTACGTGAAGTAAGCCAAGGGTGGTCGTTGTAATACCTAGTAAGCAAGGTTGCTAGCTTCATTTGTTTCTTCTAAAACAACCAAGGATGTTTAATAAAAAGGCAAGCGCTTGCTAAATGCTACCAAGTGCTACAACAACTTCATCCCCAGGAATGAAGTTGTTGTAGCACTTGTAGCCCTTTTGATATTGAGACAGAAAAAATTTGTTAAGATTGATTTTCACGAAGCGAAATGTATCAATGTTGTGTAGTTTTGTTTGTCTTGATTTTGCTGCAAAATAACCACTTCGTCGTAAAGTATAAACAGTTCTTACGTTTTAGCGGCAAAAACATTTCGCTGTAAAAACTCAAGCAATCAAAACGCCATCTTCAGGGTTCATTATTACGAAAAAACACACAATAATAAGTTACTGACTTGTTTTTAATACCCAAAAGAGTGCTAACATTCACTATTTAGTGCATTTCAATTCATTACTTGAAATCCCCTTTAGTCGTCAAGTAAGGACAAAGATAGAGCTACTATTGGCAATTAAGATTTATCTTCCGTTACACAGATGGTCAAGACTGCAAATATTTATATGAATGATAGAAATAGGTTGATGTTTACCCTATTCTATCAGAGGTTTAAATAACCCTATTACAACCGCTGTCCACCGATGGACAGAGCGCAATGCTTTTTTGGAAGCTTTGGAGCGTTTGTTTTCAAGCGATTTCTGCATAAAGAAAAGATTGAAAGATTTTTTATGAAAGAATTAGATAATAAGAGATGCATTACCTAAATCCTGACGAATGAACATTTATGTAAAAATATGACAGCTACTCATCTAAGATTCAAGGTGGAACTGCCGGAAAATACGCTTAGTTGTAAATGAAATATCTCGACCTATCTTGTTATATTCCAAACATTGGGCTGATAAGATCTTAATGTATCTGGAAAATACAGGAAAATAATATTAAAATGATCATAAAAGCTTGGTTGAAATTATTATTAGTATTATTCCAAATATTTATACAGGATATAGCCACTTCAGTGTTTGAAACACTGTTATTAATGTTGGTCCTGTGTTCGGAATGTATACATTAAGTATACACCGGCATTGCCTACCCAATTTCCCTTACATGGCACGGGTTGACCCTTAGCTGTAGTAAAGACACCTGCTAAGCATGCCCGCGCTGTGGACTGAGCCACGGACCTTGTGATTACGAAGCGAACTCCATAACCACAAGGCCACGCTTTCAGTGAATTTAACTATGCGCGCTGCGGATCACTTTATTCGTAGACATTTGTCAATATGGACATAGTTATAAGAAGAAAAAGATGAATAGGGTGGCCCGAGTGCGAGGGGATGATAAAATCAAGGAAATCGCTGCTTAGGCCTAAAGACTATTTCTGCCATGAGGATTTGGATGCTATTTTGGCTGTAATAGAAGAAAATATTCCCGAGCAAGAAACAGTTTTACTTTAGAGGTTGATGGAATACTTGAGGAAATAGATGTCGTTCCTGCTTCGAATTATCACTGTGACAACTGAGAAAAAAGCATGCAAGAGTCAACGTGGTCCTTTTCTTGCATGTGTAAAACCATAAAAAGAACTCCAGAAGAGCAGTTACATCCTGCATAAAAAGTTCATGCTAGTGCACGCAAGCTATCCGGAGATAAATGTTATTTATAAAAAATCCGTAAGGAATTTGAAGGATACATTGTTTCTCTTCACGAAGCCAATGAATATTACGATGTAATGCGCAATACAATTTCTGAGTTTAAGGGAAATGCTGAAAAGTTTTACCCACAGTTTTACAAAAGTATATCGGGTAGATTCATTTACAAAAACGTTTGTGGAAGAAGTTCAGTTCTCCTTGGCTATGAGGTATGTGCTAGCCTATCTCACTGACTCAGTTGTGCAAGAATGTGTCGTTCAGTTTTCTTCACCAACATAGACTGATAAAGCAAACATATCAAATATTTGAGTGAATATGTGTTTTCAACACTTTAGGACACTTAAGGCTAAAATACACGGTAAGTTTAAACGGACCGTTTAAATGTAAGATAAAAAAAACTTTTTTCGGTTTTATAAGTTTTTTTAAAAGTTGGACATGTTCAACTTTTGCTAAGTTTTTTCTATTGAAATTAACAGAATGATTAATGAGCTATTGTTTAAACTAAAGATTTGAGCATATTTTTTCAATTTCTAATCATACCGCTTTTTTTCTTCAAACATTTACCTTGCTGCTGCTATAACAATACCCGCCACGGAATTTTTACGTGTTTTCCTTTGGTATTCATTGTAAAAAGAGAGTTTTTTTAAAAAACTTATACGATTTATCTTAATGTGTAGACAGGTATATTACCTGCAACGAAACTAGTTTTTTTCTTACAACTAAACGGTCCGTTTAAACTTACCGTGTACTTTAGCCTTTAGACGTTCTAAAACAACTCGGTCTTCAAAGTTTAAACTTGCTATTGGCTGAAAAGCAGACAGTTGAACGAAATTTTGACAGTGATGTTTTGTAAAAGGCAAAAGATCGTGCAGGTCATCATTGCAGGATAGCGATAGGTCGAAATAGTTTGGATGTGCGAATTGTATTATTATCATACCTAAAGTCATGAATAATGGAAATTATCGAACGAAAGGGGCATTA
Organism: Hydractinia symbiolongicarpus; assembly: GCF_029227915.1. NCBI lineage: Eukaryota > Metazoa > Cnidaria > Hydrozoa > Anthoathecata > Hydractiniidae > Hydractinia > Hydractinia symbiolongicarpus. Next base: position 11,887,421 of record NC_079886.1, read on the forward strand.
CTTGTAGCAGAATTATTTACAACTTTCAATGGATTAACATTGCTTCTGACTAAGAATACTAAGACATGTGTAGCTATTTCAGCAGGCTTTTGTAGTGCGCTATTGTTCAATTCTGTGTCGCCAAGATACACAAAACCAATCGGATCCCCAGTGTGCTTGTCCTACACAAAAATTCTCTTGAATTTGACAAGATGGTTGAACCACGCTGGGGTCGGATATAATTTTTGTAGTCACGTAAACGCATGCCACTTGGTAAGATTAAAAAACCGCTGCCACTTTTCTCGTCATATCTGATGTCATCGTAAACTGCTGGTGATTAAGCTGCTAAGGCGAGACAATACCGGATAATCATCACATCTTTTTTTGAAGATAACAAGTACTTTAAAAATTTTCTTAAAAGGGGAAATTTCACTTTTTTCCGCTTGACACATAATATCAGAAAGATCTTGTCAAATATTAACAGGTACAAGCATAGATTTACTTTATTACTCAAATCATCCCTGACGAATAGTTTAACACGCATCAGTGAAGTTAATGTTAATGGCACTTTGGTTTTGCAGGTATATCCATGTTGGATAATTTCCTTTTCGAGTTCCAAACTTTTTTTTTTCGTTTGGAATTAGAAAAAACAAATGGTTAGGTGATGATACTTCGTTTACAACAATGGTGAAGATAAAGATGGTGGTATAGTGAAAATTTTAGCAACAATGTGATTTGGGAAAATACCAGAAGATTTTGGTTGTAATCCAGAAAATAACTAAGAACTTACAAAAGAATACAAATTGAATAGGGTGACTATCTTTTTTCTTATAAATATGACATGGAACTGTTGTATTCTGAATTGAGAGCCTTGTTGGATAGAAAGGCGTTATCAGTACAAGCTAAGATTGTTACCCATTGAAAACATCGATTGACAAGAGAGGCAACAGACAATTACTAGGAACGCGACAACTAGTGTTAAGTTACAATAGCCTGTCAGTTGTTATTCGTATTTGGAATTTTACCAGAATGGGTAAACGGTAGCAAATTATTGGATGGCGAAAGAGGTATAAACTATAGTCTGTTTTCAACATAGATGTTTTGATTTTCCGTGTCACTAATACCTTTTTAAGATCTAAGGCATAAAATTCCACTCTTTTAATCCTTCATAAACCATTGTTGCACCTCTCAGAGATACTATCCTAAATGCCTTAGAGGCTGTTATGCCCCACTTTGTAATAATTGCCCCACTTTGTAATATCTGCCCCACTTTGTAATACCTGCCCCACTTTGTAATTCATCGTTGCCCCACTTTGTAATTTTCGGAGCTGCCCCACTTTGTAATAATGTCTTGCCCCACTTTGAAACTTTCGATTTTTCGCATGCTGACCAATATGCAATTTTTATGACGTCATCTTTTGTTATGTTATCGGTGTTCTGGATGCTCTCTCTTGTTATTTGCAATGAAACGCGTATCACACGTTAGTAGAATGATTACTTTTAATTTTTATTAGCAAGCATTGTAACATTACATGCACTGGCTTTCTTTTTGTGAAAAAATGTACTAGCTGAAGTGTTTTCATACCATAACATAACAGAAATATAATACAAACAGTAGGTAATGTGTTTTTTGCATAACGTAACATAAGAAATAAACTTGTAGCAATCTTAACATAACATGCAGACTAATCAGTTCGAGGATTTCAACCTCAAACTGTCACCTCGGGTATATCTACAAATCAAACTCAGGTAAAAAAGCACTACTTCTAAATAGAATGAAAGAAAGATAAAAAATGTGAACAAAGATACGACAATTTCTACCTGCGTGATTTATTGGAAGCAATTTACTTGTCAAAAAACATTAGAACATAAACGAAGACTATCGAAAATAAAAGCTGGAATGAATAAAAGACTAAAAATCACTTCTTCGATTTCCACACAATGTTTTCTATTATATACCAACCATAGGCCAGCAGTTGTAAATTTAGCCATGCCGTGTTCTATTTCGGATAGTTCAGGATGATCTTCAGCTCTACCATTCCAGAGAATGAGCCGGCACTTTTTACAATCCTTTGCATTCCCACCCGGATTAAATTTGATGCTATTCTAGCTTTTTTTAATGGAAGGATCTTTTTATACGGTACGTAAACTCTTGGCAAAAATTTGCGTAATTTTTCGGAATCACAAACAATTCTCCAAAATTTACATACGTTTCGCAAGTGTGCATATGTGGCAACGATATGCGAGCCCCAATTGTAATCGCTGCATTGCAATACTAACATCAAGATCGTTTCTATAATTTCTGGTGACAAATCATCGAAGTTGAAAACTAGAGGGCGAGGTTTTCTTCCCCATGCCTTTACATTTAATTTAAAATGATCACAGTATGAAGAAAACCTACCTCATTTGCGGTGACTGGTTGAGGAACTGCTTTGTTGCTGAATTTCACAGTAAATTTTTTAAACTCAGCATCATTTGATGTTATACTGAGAATTTTTCTGCCACTGATTCCCGCATATCCGTTCGCAGCTCCGTTCCTTAGTTTTTTATATCCAGCGGATTTACTTTTTTTGAATGTTTTCGCTACCACTTTATTTAATTCACTTTTTTTCAAAACTCGTTTACCGTTTACTCGTTTAAAAAATTAATCCATTCGAATCTACTTTCAGATCATTTTTTAATCTCCAGTATTTGATGTACGCGCTTCTGTGAGTGGCAGTCCTGTCTTTCACTGGGATTTTGGATTGTCCATCGTTCATTATCAACTCTGCTATTACCTCATACTCGTCCAAAAAACCAAGTTTATTTGATGCAAGTAATAAATTATCTTTTATGCTAATAATATGCTATAAACCTCTCTATAACCTACTACAATACAACTAACTTTATCTACTAAAATGCTACTAACTTTATCAAAACTCACAACAGCTTGATGATTATTATTCAGAAGTTATTTCATTGTTTTGACACCTTGATAATAATGGTGATGCGTGTCGATGCAGAACTCATGAGAGAATGCTAGCTGGTGATGATAAAATTTTCGAAAATACAAATACAAAACAACATAACACTTTTACTCATTTTTTACTTTTTTACTTTTACTTGTTTTCTGAGTTTTCTTTTTTCCAAAAAAAAATCCAACTGCAGCTATAATATTTTAATATACTTTATCACGTGTACAATGTACCTGCAAGCATATATTCACTTTATCATTTTTACTAACTTCCAATTTGAGTAGCCTTTCAGTGTGCTTCGTTTTGAATTTATATCGCGCAACCTCCTTCTAAAGCTATTGATAAATAAAATAAACCAAAAATTACAAAGTGGGGCAAGACATTATTACAAAGTGGGGCAGCTCCGAAAATTACAAAGTGGGGCAACGATGAATTACAAAGTGGGGCAGGTATTACAAAGTGGGGCAAGATAATTACAAAGTGGGCCAGGTATTACAAAGTGGGGCAAGATAATTGCAAATATCGCGCAATAGTTTTACCAAAGAAATGAAAACTTTGCATTAGCTGCCTCAGTTTACCAGCCCTTTGCCAAAAATGTATGAAATGGAATTTATGTAGGCAACTGCGGCAACATTAGCAAAAAAATGCACCACATTGTTTTTCCTCAAGTTTATCTGATATTATACATAATCGAAGTGGCAACGTTAGGTGGAATACGAAATTTCGTCAAACTCAAAACAAAATAATCGATTGAGCATTGTTACCACCATGTTGGTCCTCACTCATTCTCAATTTGACACGCTCTATGTTGCAAGAGTATGGAAATCGTCCATACAATCGATTACTGATTCACACCCTGTCAACATGGTTGGACAGCAGAATACTGAATTGAGTGGGTGGATGAGATTTTCCTAGCAGAGCTTGAATATCTCGATATAAGTGAAACATATTACATATGCTGAAAGTGATGAGAAAGACGATTCGTATATATGGTACCATAACGATTATACCTATCACGTTCTTGTTTATATTCTTTTTTTTATATATATATACTAAAGGTTTTAGATTTGTCTGAGTGTTAAATGAGTAGCTTCCTATGTTGTATACTATACCAAACCCTTTCTTGTTTTATAGATTGAGATACACTATTTAAAGAATCTCAATTGATACCATAATGCTATTTTTACCCCTTGGAAATAACTACTACATCTTGTTTTCGGTACGCATAACAGTCATCAGCACGATCAAAAAACAAATGAAGTCTAAAACTCGTATATCAGAACGATTTGTATATTAAAAAATACATGTTAATTACGAAGGTATTGTCAAAAAATATGAGAACTTATCCTGACAACCAAATTTTGGCACGGCCTTAGACTTTGATAAGTCCCAATACATAGTTTGGAACAAATTAGAAGCCTATTAGATACAGTGGAACAACACAATATGTATATAATTTTAACAAATTTTAATAACCTCCCGGATTTGAGCCCCTGTTTCTGGTGACCTTGATAGAGCAAAAACCATCCATTTTCTTCATGTACAGAGATTGGCCTCTTAGTTCCTTGGTTATTACGCACGTCTATAGGCAACTTTAGGAACTCCTCAAACTTATGCGGGGAAAAATTATTATGGCCTTATTTTTGAGGTTTCGACCTCTATTCGAACAATTTAATCCCGCAAAATTATACTTTTTAGAGCAAATCGCAAAAGTAAGTCCGCCAAAAAAAGACAAGTTTTAAATCACTAAAATAAGTTTTGCATTTTATAAAAATAACTATTTATAGCGCAAAATTTTTAAAAAAGTTTTTGAAGACAATGGTATTTCGTTGCGCAGAAACACTTTTTCGTGTTCTCACTTTTCTCAGGAAATATTAAAACTGCAATGTTAACTTTTTTTCTTAGTGAGAGCAACAAATAGCAGAATTAATTCCGTATTATGCCTTAAAGGAGAGGCGAACTGCGCTGCGGCACGGTTGCTGAATAAAAGTTTATGATAAGTGTTGATTTTAAAGACCAGACTGATTGGCTTGCTCGCCTGCTCCATAAACTATAACTATAAACCATACATCATTTTGTTTACATTTTTGTGAGTGCGAATTTTTTATAATTGAGTATTTTTACGCAATTGTCAAACGGGTGGCTAAATTGAAAAACAATGGGATATATTTCTCTTTTTCGTGATGGTCACGGGGTCAATGTACACAAAGTGATTTAATAAGAAAAATTTGAAGATCAAAATGGCAAAAATGTTGAGCAACATATTTTTATTATTTTGTACTACTTAACTTGCCAATAAAATAGCGAGTAAAGATAAAGAAAGTAAAAAACCAAGGAAGAAAAATGAAGCCACCATATTGCACGTTCGATTTCTTATTGAAGGTTTCCGGTCTGTATATTTTTTCAAATTTGGCGCCATCTCATGATAACAAACTTTATCGTCCGAAGTTGGTGGTAGTATGTTGTGGAAAAGAGACTCAAAACATAAAAAAATATTGTTGTTGGTTATTACAGATATTTCTTTAGTTCAAAGAAATTTAAACAAAGGTTATAAAAAGCTGTTACTACTATAGTACGTAAAATATTCCTGGTTATCTCAAGTAAAAGATGTTATTTTTGATGTTTACTAAAAAGTACATTTAAAACCTACTTATTTTCATCCCATACAGCCATGGAATTTCTGTAAAAATGTTGTTAGAAAGATATATAGGTAGTTAGTCGTGAAATATAGTTTTATACTTGGTATTATAGTAGTTATCTTAGCAGATTTTAGGATTCAGAAATCTATATATATTTTTCTCTCGCTTAAAATTTATTTTCTGGCTACTGGCTATTTTCTTGTTCGCCTCTCCTTTAAAAGCTTTCTACTTGCAAATATTTGTTTCGAAAAATAATCATTTCAGGCATTTTCCTTAGCCCAAATGCAGAAATTTCCCTGACCTAATTTAATTTTTATGCGAATACAATTTTTTGATAAACTGGTGCCACTCTAACAGCTACTCTTAGCATGACTAACGTTCAGTTTTCGACACATTAGGGACAACTACAAATACAAGAAAGCTTTCAAAACGTTGTAAAATCGAATATGTCTTATGATACGCAACTTAAATTATACATAAAGACTTTTGTCCGTGATTTATTTGCGACGTACCTTAACACACAGACAACAAGAAGGTCGCTGAAAAACACACTCCATATATGGTCATCATTCTCAGATACGGGTTCTTGCAAAAACATATTACGAATAAGCCTACCATCTTTGTTATCGTAAAAACCAATCATATACCTGTTGACCATATTCGGCAGTTTGATGACGTTTGTATAAAGTACAGTCAAAATATCCAAACATTCGTCATAATCAATAGAATGGATAATTTCCGAATGTAGGTACTCAGCTTCAATGTAGTTTACTGTTTTAACAGAACAACCATATCTGGAGCATTTCGGATTCTCCTCTAAAGATGATAGCGTAGATGTGAATGTAATCTCAAATAAAGTTGTCATTTCATTCTTCCCGTTGTAAATTTCAGAACCGATCTTCAAGAAACTCTAAAGCAAAATCAATAAGGGTTATTTTCAAAAATATAAAATAAACCGTAATAAGAAGCAACAAGTGAAAAATCATTTTATGTACTTAACCTTAATATTTTGGAGGCAAGAAATGTTGCACAGATACCTTGTTCGAACAACGATTGCAAACAACACATATGAAAAATTGTCTATCTTAAATTGATTCTTCGAACAAGCGAAATGTAATTGTATCCGTTGTACTGTGTAAACATGTTCGTAAAATTAAATTTGCAACTGCTTCACTTGCTAATAGTCCAGCAGCTTTTAACAGAACTTTAGGTGCAATTTACTACATAAGGTTTGACCTTTAAAATAGGTTGGTAATATTATAAACAATAAAAATCACATGGTTATGGCAGACCCCTTAAAGACCATGTTTAGGACTTCAATTTAACCCAATAGGCTACAAACTCCAAATTTTGTACAAGCATTCTTTATCATAGTGGAGTGTGATTGGTCATAAAGTTGATAAAAAAGTGGGTCTCTGGGCATAGTCAGATTGCCTTTTGCCGCATACCTCTATTTTATATACCTTTTAGAGGGTGAGAATCACAGTGACTATAAGACACAAACTTAATATTTGTGTTCTATACTACTTATGTAATGAATGTGTCCCAATAGCAGACCAGACCCCTCACTAAAATCTAAGCTAGGACTCGAATTAGAACTCATAAGGTGCATACACAAATGTGATTTGGCACTAAGCAAACCAAAATTTACGGTCTCTTGACCAATCAAACAATAGTTAGCGATATCTAATATTCTGAAAGCATGTAATAAAATATAAATACATACAACAGTTTAGAACAGCATGATGGGTGTTATTCAACATCAGCATTAACAGACGAGAAATGTCATTCACTTACAATACTCTAGGAGCTGAAAGCAGTCTCGTATAATAGTCCAAGTGATTAAAAAAAATACTGCCCTTTTTTTATTCATGGTCAGATTTCCGCCATTATGGCGCAAAGGTCAATTTTAATTATTTATTTTTAAAAAAAAGTATCTTGTGACCCCTCATTTATTGGCGAATTTTATGCTGAATCAGACAAAATTATACTGACATAGGGTAAAAATGGAGTGTTTAAAAGTTACAACTAAATGAATTTAGATATAACTCTTTGTTGTCAAAACAAGATTTATATATTTCGTCAATTACATCCATATCAAAAACGTCATAACTACTTTCATGTACTTGATGGGTTAGTACAATTATCTCCACAATTACAATATTTACAACATTGAAATTGCAACTGCCTCCATCTACAAACGAGGTCAAGTGCACATTTCTTGCAAAAACAAGTGAACGGAAAATTATCTGAAAGATTTTGCTCAGAAGAAATAATTGGCTCCAGGATGCCTTCGTCATTTTCTGCTATCCGTAATCTGTTGGAACCAGATGTACTTAATCACTTTCAAATGGTGCGTTATATTGATGTGGTGATAGACCGTGAGACCATGATTAAGATTCCGCCTATTCATGCTTACATTTGAGAAATAAACACTCTGCTACGATACCATTTGTTAAAATCGTCCAGCTTTTCATCAGAGCTTCTGCCTCCAAGCTAAATAGGTGTTTCCTCACGCACATTTTGTCACAACCACTCTATGAACGTTTCTGAAAATAGCAAAAAGAACTACATTCAACCAAAGCTTGCTGCTAAAATTTAAATTTCAGTCGGTTCATATAAAAATTTAATAGTCAAAAAATATGGATAACAAAGGAGATTTCCATATGTACTTTAAAATTGGGTTTTGTTGGATGATGATGACCAGAAGCTTTCGACCTCAATAGGCATATGCTGATTATAGTTTGATATTGATACATCGACAGATTTTTCTCGTCTGGCTCGTTCTTTTTCTTTGATGGTTCTTTGAAGATAGAGATCGAACGCGATGTCTATTCTTGACGCATTTTTCCCTACAAGTGTGAATATGTTCCACATATGGCTGAACATATTTTCATATATCCTAAATTTTAACTTTTTAATTGGAACCTTTCTTGAGTATACCATGAAGTCGAAAATAATCATGTTTTTTTGTCCATCGTTTAGGACACATTCTGGGCAGCTGTTTGCTAACTTTTCTTTATTTCCTGCGATAAGTCGGATTTCACTGCTTTCCCCATAAATCCATCCTTGAATAGGTAATAAGGAATCTTGCATCGCTCAAATTTTTTTAGTAACCGAAATTTCAAAACAATTCAATAGAAAGTTGCAATGTTAAACGGGCTCTTCTTTGCATATGCAATGATATCTGATATAGCCTTTTGATCCCGTTAATGACAGATGTTGAAAACTAGAAATGAGTGGAGAATTCGTTATTATAATGGAGTTTGCATGGGGCTTGGAGGAAATCTATGAATTTAGCGTTCTCGTGTTTAATTAGATTACATTTGCAAAGAGCTTCTTTCCTTTTGGAAAAGCCAATTAGTATATGTAATCGCACGTTTACGAGTGCAATTAGGAAATAATCGAACGAGTATTTTTTTTTCTGCTTTTAATTTTCCGAGTCTGTTAGGACGAGGATAAATGTAAAAATGAAAAAAAATACGAGTTCGATTATTTCCAATTGCACGAGTAAACGTTTGATTACGAGCTAATCACACAATGAACTATTTTTGTAAGATTAGCACAGGATATCAATTTCAATGTTTTGATTTTTTTATTACCCGATTTATAATTAGTTCGATTCATTGTAAAGATATCTTTTTTTTGACTTATCATAAAACGCGAGAAAATAAATATTTATGGGTATGAATCCAAAAGCAACAGTAATTATTTTAAACGATAAGTAAACATATACAACAGTAAAAATATAATCTTATCACAACACAAAATTAAAACTATGAAATATGTTTACTTCATTCCTCCTCTGAGGAAGAATAAATGATCAGTCTTTTTTTCTTCTTTTTTTTGGTTCGTGGGAAGTGGTTGTCAATGAAACATTTGTGCAGTTATTAAATAATATAATTCTTAAATTATCGGCGCTCCTTAAAGAGTGCAGTTAAGATTCTAGAGTGCAATTAAGAAATAATTGCACTCCGCAGAGCGCAATTACGATATAATTTGCACTGTAGAAGAAGCGCCAACAAGAAAAATAGGTCATCATGTGATTATTTAGTTTATTACATTGTTTTTCTAATGCCATATACATGGGAATACCGCTTCCCCTTCTCGTTATCTGGAAAACCACAAAATATCACCATCCAAGAATGCTTCGTGCAATACAGGGTTTGTTGTTGCGATAGAAAGATAATCCTCGTAGTACATGGGTATCATTCTTTGTAATTTACTCTGCCAAAAGCAAAGAGTAACGGTATGGAACGACAAACTACTGAGAGATAGGGAGATAGAGATAGAGACTCCAGTCAGATTCTCGGAATGATGCTGTGAGATCTCTCAGGACCGAGTACGTACGTAAAAACATGTCCAAAATTTTTGGAGACATTGTTTTTTCCCCCATGAAATCATTTCTACCTTTATCTATTCGTTCAGCATGAAAATAGAATTAATCTTGCCAGTTGCCTTGTTAAGCGACTGTTGTGTTTGCACGCCTTCCGCAGCTCAAATAGGAGTTTTAAATGCACTACGACACCCCTTCGCAGGACACTCTTTGTATCAGTTTTATTAGGAATTGAAGAGGTTATTCTGCGTGTCTGTTTGTAACAGGCAAAGTGGATATCGTCATTTTCCTTTGATGTCGCCAAAAAACTTATGTCTAATATGTTAAAATTTCTGACGTTACGGCGCGACGTCAATAGCACTACTTTAACGTCAATATCCTATATTAAATTAACGAAGCCATTACAGTGCACCTAAAACTTAGACGCCAAATAACTTGGAAACGAGGTGGTGACGTGATGATTTTTCACCGCGTGGGTAACTAGGGACCACCTATGACTAGTTTAGGTAATTTTCCCAAACCCGGTTCCCCAAATCCGTTTCGGAATGGACGAGTTGATGACGTCATCAAAAAACATTCAAACCTTAATATCTCTACAACCGTTTGTCAAAAGTACATATTCCCATAAATTTTCTTGATCAGCGTTTCAAGATCTATACGATGAAAGCAACAGGTATACAAATTTCTTAAAATAGTTTTTTTGCATATTTGTTCGTTTCTGGTGACGTCAGCAAATATTTTTAAACCCTTATATCTCCTTAGGCGTTTGTCCAAAACAAATGATTCGATACATTATTTTAATCAGCTATTCAAGCTCTACACAATAGAAGCAACAAGTAAACAAAATTTGAAGAAAAAATATTTTGTCTCGTGACAGGTCCTTGCTGACGTTATCACAATTTAAATAACGGTTATTTTTTACTGTTATCCTATCTAAGTGGATTTTCCACGGGCTTTATCAACTAGTAACAGTAATAATAAAATTTTTTAAGTTAATGCATCTATCTTTTGTGTGGTTGAATCCCATTGGCCATCGTCCAGTTCTCCTGAGCTAACATCTTGAAACTTCTGGACTTTTTCAAATTCCGTTTTTGGTCAGCGCCGTCAGATGGCTGATCTTCCATTTCAGTTTGCCTTTTTGTGTTCGTGTGTTATTCTGTCCGTCCCTAGTCAGCTTCCCGACCACCTTATTACCGCCTACCTAATCCAAAGGCCGTTTTCCACTCATCAGCCAATCAGGATGCACGAATCATGAGTTTTCAGAACCAAACGACATTTTAAAAGAAAGAAACTGATCTGATCAGATCTGAAATACAGCTAAAATATAAATAAAACCAAATATATTTCCGGTTTTGGCTGTCTGACTGGTAGTTACGTCTCCGTACACTGAAGATCTCACTGGTTTTGTTGTTCGTTGACCATTTTCAAGGCAAGTTATTCTACTTTTCTATTTATTGTTTTATAGCTAGCTAGCTATTAGGTAGCTACCGTTAATGCATTTAGGTATTCCCAAACCTCAACAGGTTTCTAATTTTTGCCAGTCGCACTGCATTTAATAAGCTAGCTAGCTATATATTAACTGAAATATAGCTAGTTAATGACCTAAAGCCAACATCAATAAAATGTTCGGTTTGTGTCATTTTTGCATAATGAAAATGTGGTGGGCGGGCAAAAAAATTTGCCATCTTCGTTTAGGGTAGGCATCCATATGCTCACATTGCCAAACTAAGCGTTGATTCGACGTTACTTTGAAAACCCCTACCCCCACCCCCTGTCAATAGTATCAGGCCATGGCCGTTGCAACAGAGGTAGGTTTAGTCATGATGTTTCAATCGAAGTACGCTCTGCCATCATGACGGAAGTACATTCTGACCAAATGTAGTTTGTTTGATGCTACATGGAAGGTCCCCCTTTCTTCCGCTCGTAAACAGACAAGATCCGGGCACTGTAAAATACGATCGTTTTATCAAATATATCTCTCCTGTATCTGGGCCCAAAGCGATATTTTTTTTCTGCCATGGATATTAACGTCGAAAAGAACCAACCCCATCCCCAACGTCGAATCGACACTTTGAAAGCATTTTCACAAAATAAAATAAAATAATCACAAATGCAAAACTTCTACATATATAAATATAGATTCAGTAGACACTAATTCTCCATGCCTTCGTGCGCCTGTTGCCATAGATGTAAAAATTGCATAATATTGCACAATATATATATATTCACGCTGAAATAACTGGGCATTTTTCCTGCAATTACAGCAGGAATAAATTGTGGAGGATTTTGCAACTTTAGAATCTAAAAGTTAACGATCCGCAAAAATTAATTTCTGTCAAAAACTTGAAAATTGGCCTTTGGCAAAAATAATTCCATTTTTAAGATTTTAAATATTATTTGCCAATTTCGACTTTTTGTCCCAATTTGCAAAAAGACTATGTGGTGGATATTTCAAAAACAAAGCTTTTCATAGCCGATTTAAAATTTTGGTACTGGACCGTAGAATTTATCGGTAAAAATACATTAAAAGCCATCAGATTTTTTGTCTGCCATATTTAAAATAATGAAGTTCTTGGTGAAAATCTGCTTCGCTCCTAATGCAATGTATAATGCGTGTAAGTCATATTAAAGAAGAACTACTTTGTTCATCACTAACATACTGCCAAGCAGTGAGCGGGATTCGATCCCCGGTCCCCAGAACTGGGAGCCGCTTGGCAGCATGTTAGTGATGAACAAAGTAGTTCTTCAATATGACTATTTTTTCTCTTTAATACGGTCTTGATATATTTAGTAGCATTATCCTCAATTTACTTTATGGGGTATTAATTTGGATTGTGAAATCAAAAATGGAGCTTTTGATGGTCCCTAATTTTCGCAAATTTTCCTTCTTGCAAAAGTTTCTTCCCTTTGTTTACAAAATATTGTGTAATTTTTTTTCCTTCTTTTCTTATAGGTCAAGCGAAAGAACAACGGTTTACTTGGTTACTTGTTTAGACACGTTTACTTTGTTACTATTTAATCTCTTGTCAGACTTGGACACTACCTTGATCTTACAATATACTTTTACATATATATAACTTATAGAATAGATTTTTTTTACAATAAAAAATAATATATATAAAAAATATATATAGCTAGCTATATAATTTTACTGTTCTACTTTGTTGTATTTTTACGATCTAGGCATATCGCATTGCTATTGGAACTTTCGGTTCAACCACTCAGCTCAGTTCAGAACTACTGTTTCTGAAGAAATTTTCTCTCTCTTAAGGCCAGCTCCATTCTGTTCAATTTTTGTGTAAATATTACTTTGGCTTTTCTAATAGCTAGTGACGTTTAGTCCAACCCCGGGCCTGTCAACTCAGATAAAATAGTAATGAACTCATTTCATCAAGGTCATTCTAGATTTGGAGAATCAGCGGGTAGCCAATGCGTGTGCAATGCTTTGTGGGCCATCTGTTACCCTTCTATTGCGTCTGTGCGTTACTGGACTGAATGGGATCTTGATCTTATTTTTACACTAGGGAATGTTCTTTACGTCAGCCTAGGTTACACCAGTCAATATCTTGCTTTAGACGAACTGCCCAATTCAATCGCAACTGAAAACGGGAATATTCAAATTGAAAAGTCAGATTCCTATTTATTTGAACTTTTGAGAAATAGTACTTCCTTTCTCCGTGCCCAGTAATATGCCAATTATCTCACGCTATCTCGCAGTGGAAACCAAGCATAAGAAGTGAGACGATGGGTAGATGGGTGCAGAATAATGAGGGTAAATGCACATCGTGTGATAAAATTTAGTTTCGGTTTGAGCAGGCTCCTTGTAGCGGTATAAGATGGGACTGCTGAACATTTTGGTCCAAAAGTTGGAACACGTGAAGATTCGTAACAAACATTTTAATACAAAAGAGTTGAGAATAATTCACCTTTCATATTAATCTGTGCATCCATATACAAAAGCAAATATGCATTCATCTTTCCTATATCCACAACTGTCTTGTCTATCTGCAAAGTAACGCCTTCTGCAGCATTCTCCACCCGTCTACCACTTACATGAAGCTTAGTTCTAAAATCAATTCACAACGCAAACTTACTCGCATAAAACCACCCATATGCATTACTCCCAATAACATTTCCTTCTGCACATTTCCACACTGCTGCAATGGACCACTAGTAAAATGTTTTTCACCTCTTTCCACTGATGATAGGTTCTAAGATCCGAACTAAACAATTAATTCGGATGACCCTCTACTGTCCCGCTCACCTTATTAACCTTAGGATTGTTAAACTTTTCACTATCTCTACCATACCCATCGTTCTCTTCAAACAAAATCCATATACCTTTCAACAATCTAGAGGGTGTATTAAAACCAAAATTCCAACCACTAGCAGCCTTTTCAACAACCAACGTCCTATGTCAGCACTATCGTATAATATAGCAGTATCGGTATAGTTCATCCTAACCTCGTTTGCCAACCCTCATTAATAACAACTTCATATTCCCAATTAATCCCATCAATCGTATACGGAGCATTCTTATCCGTACTCACAATAACACTCGCATAATCATTAAACGCTAATTCGTAAGTTATTCCATATTGATAGAAGGGCATAGTACTCTCAAGCAACTAAATATCTAGTGGAATACATAACATACCTCCAAACACTTTACCAAAATGATTCTCCTTCTCATTCGTCTTAACAGCATCCTTTGCACCCACCCTCACTTCCTTAGATTCCCACTACATATACCCTGACGAACCCTATCATCCCTCTGTCTACTTGTCATCCACAAATCACTTACCTTTGGGATAAGTTTTCGCGGAGATTAAAATTCGCGGATATCGCGGATTTGGATACTATCCGCGAAGATATGTCCCTTCAAAAATTTGGAAACAGACCATCCGCGAAAATTTGTCCCCGCGAAAATTTGAAAAAATTGCTCGATCCGCGAAATTATAAATTTATGTTTTTCTTTGTTTTCACCATCTCGTCGCGGTTTCTTGAATGGAACAGCAGACGAATCTTTACTCTTTTTCTTTTTTGTCGCATTTGGCAGGGAACTCGCATCGCAAGAATTATTCAAAATTGACCCAAGGATCTTTGATATTCAAAAAACTCACTCCAGTAACGCAGATAAAGCTTGCAAAAGGATCAAAGAAGTTCTCAAGCCGTACATAGAAAGAGTTATTAAAGAAGAAGAAAAATTTAAAATTTACCACTTGATCAAAAAGCCTTAGTCAATATGGATGTCTTTAATGGACAAATGACGAAAGAAGTCTTGGACCTGTATGAGAAAGAAAATATCGAAATCGTCTGAGTTCCTGCTAATATGACGCACTTACTCCAACCTCTGGATTTGACCGTAAATGGTTACGCAAAGGAGCACACACGTAAAAGGTCTAACGATTGGTATACCGCTCAGATTGGTCTGCAACCAGATGAAGGTAAATCGCTGCCAGACATCACCGTCCCATTGCATCTTACCTGCTTCTAGTTTAATGGATGGTGGATTTATACAATGATATGACGAAAGGTGGCAATAATGTTATTAAAAACGCCTGGAAAGCAGCAGGTATGACTGAAGCGCTTGAAACTGGTGTAGGTCTCCAATCACTCGACCCTTTCCAGGATATCGATCCTTTGTTCCCAGCTTCTAATGCAAATGATCAACCGAATTACAGTTCTCTTCCCTGCCTTACCGATGAACAATTGAAAGTTGCTTACACCCCACGAAGTGAAATAGTAGTGGATGAATCAGATGAAGAATAAAAATATGAACCGATCTCTGGAGATGAAGATGATGTCGACTTCTCTCGTACCCCGTTTGACGCTTTTGATTAACGATTAAGATTCGTTTCGTTTTTTATCTAATTGTGTTTATTTTACCTGACGTTATAGTTGTGTTGAAAGAGCTTTGAACTAAAATGCAAAATTACGCTTTGTCTTGGTCGGTGTAGAACTGACTGGTGTAACGAGGGTCGATGAGACAGTGCCATTCAGCCCGAACACTTTTGACAACTTATTTTTCCTGTTTTAAAAATTGCTATTATGACATCATCCGCGGAGTTAAGTCCCCGCGAAAAATTAGAACATCCCTCATTCGCGAAAATAAGTCTCCGCGATATGCTACAATTTTGCGGATAAGCTCAACCGCCAGATTAAATCCCCGCGAAAATTTATCCCATAAAAGTAACACATCAACTTATCAAAATCGTCAATAGATACAAGTTCATGTGACTCTACTTTAACGACGACTTTCTTAACAATTGCCCTGCCCAAACTATTAACAATGATTGCATCATTATTGAACGATAACCTTGAGGTACAACAACACCATCATCGTTGGTCGATTGGGAAACCTAACTGTCAAAAGTTGATTCTGGTCAATCGTGCTTGGATTATATTACCAATATATCCTGTCGAAAAAATTTAATTCCGCGCGGTCTTTTAAGACTTCTCGTAGGCCAACCTCATACCAGGGGCTTTTACCTTTTTGACATCAAGGCCGGCGGCGAAAAAACCCCTAGTTGTAATGCGATTGGTTTACATCCGACATTGAACGATACGAAGATTTCTGACTATGAAAAATGTTAAAAAAGATTGAATAAAAAAAACGGTGAGCCAAACAGTAAATCAGATGTTATTTTGGCAGATTTCCATTGTTGACATTTTGAATGAAAATAAAGGTTCATTCTAAAGCTTTTTAAAAAACATGACTTGGTAATTTAGCTGGATGAGAAAAGACATGTAGCTAGCTAGCTATCTTGCTAAGCTATTACTACATAAAAATAAATCTTTTCTTTTATTCATTTTTACTTAAAAAATCAAGTGCTCGTCCAAAAGTGTAGTTTTAGTCAGATCACCTAAATGCATTTTCAAATTTTAAGCAACTGTTAACAAGTTTAAAATTTTGTTGGTCTGTCATTAGCTAGACACATCACGCTTGTGCAAAATTTGACCACAACAGTCACACCTAACTAGCTAGAAAAATGTCGCGTTTCGAAACAAAATTTATGTCTGAAAACATCACAAAAAGGATTTAAAACCGAGAACGTACGAACTAAAGAAAAAGAAAAAAAAATTAGCTAGGGGCCATTCAATAATGATGTAACGCTTGAGGTTGGGATAATGATCATTTTTGTTTCGCACTGTTACGAAAATTTAGGGGTGGGGTTGGGTGGAAGGGCAGAGGTATTTTGTTATGTAACAAATAATTTTTATGGGTAAGTGGTATTAAATTTGTAACGATGCATTATAACATAGAGATAATATCTCTATGATTATAAGGTAAAAATGTCTTAGGTCAGGCATTAAATTGCTAAGGCCTTTCTTGATCACAAGATTCTTAGCTGGTTGTATTTAGCACCTAGCACCTTTATTTTACCAACACAGTGTTTTATCATGTTAAAGCACATTATATTGCTGTTATTGCTATATTGCTTCTGGAAAATATTTCGCCATAGTTCAACTGGGAATGTTGCCACCTGATGGAAAGGAAAGGGTTGTAGCGTAGCATGTATCCTAACAAAATTAGCTCTATCTAATCACACGTTAATAAATAATGCTTCTTAAAAGATCTTATCACTATAAAATATAGTACAATAACTTGGTTTGAAATAAAACGTTCTAAATTTAAGCGTCCAAAAACATCAACAACCAAAATACATCGCGAAGAACGAGGACTCAATCAAGTTGTTTTACTAGCCGCAGGAACAGTAACAAGGAGACAAATCATAAATTATTCATAGTACCAAATATACTAGTATAAAAAGCAGCTTATACCAGGATCTTGTTTAGCCGTCAAGCGCTAGCGGCTTTGACATAGGCAACAAACCCTAGGGACAAAGATGGGTAGAAATTTATTCCTATGCATTTTCTATTCACCCAAAATGCAAAAAAACCTCTATCCGAATCTCTTCCCCACCTGCATGCCAAGTATATCAATCACTACTTCTCACACCATTGACTAAATTATCACAACTATTCAATTCTTCCAATCTAAATGACAAGTCCTTACAAGATCACAAAGCTATGGAATGTGAGGGCTCTGTAGTGTATAATTTGTTGACATTTTAATTTGTCTTGGTGTTATTTAGTTTCTTTATTTAATTAATTCACAGTTAATGACTGTATATGCCTGTATATGCTGTGAGTGATGTAAGTGTTGGTGAGATAAAATATGGCTGGACCAGTCGATTACATGGTAAATATATTGTGTTATTACATTGTAAAACTTCATATTGGAAATTATAGCAAATAACGTATATTTCTTGTCGTTCCTGTTCACAATATGGGGAAATTTGGGTATGTCGGGCCTCCTTCGTCAGCCTTTTAGGCAAGTAATGTGTTGATACAAGTGATTGTTGAAACGTACCTGACGCTCAGGGCGTGTATACATGTCTTCACCATATTTTCTGACGCTCATTGAGGTGCGGCATCTCAATCAGCAGCACTTAAATAGGAAACATGCACCTGACGCTCAGGGATGTCGATGCACCTGACGCTAAGGGCATCTCAATAAAAATACCAGTAATTAGCATGTGCCTGACGCTCAGGACATGTCGATGCGCCTGACACTCAGGGCATCTCTAGTAGTCATCATGTGAATAGGAAACATGCACCTGACGCTCAGGATATGAATAAAAACATCATTATTCTCTAATACACAACGGAAGAAAACACCATAATTAGCATGTGCCTAACGCTCAGGACATGTCGATGCATCTGACGCTCAGTGCATCTCATCTGTATCATGTACCCGACGCTCAGGGCATGAAGACGCCTATAATGCGTGTCCTGACGCTCAGGATACGCATTATATATTGGGGCATATCCTGACGCTCAGGATATGCATTTTGAGCATATGACAAATCACGAAGGAGGCACCTTCATTCATACCCATTCCCCAAAAATTTTCCATAAATAATCTACGCATACTGAACGTGTTGTATTTACTCATTCCAATAGAAATACATTGTTTCTATCAAATTGTGGTATTATTCTGGAACCCAAAGCAATTAAATGGAGCTAAACTGCAAGTTTTGCTCATGTTAATTGTGGTGACAGAAGTACAGTTCTTTAGCATTGTGGTTAGTATATATTAGGTTTACCTAAGTCATTGAAAATATCATGTAGAACCTGGCACAGTGGGGGTGGTTTCTACATATAGACCTGATCTTAAAGATTGCCAGAGACAGTAGTCTCACTTGCCTGTAAAGGAACTGGGCCCTACCCAGGCCTTGATTATTAATGGTTGCATATAAAAACCCAACACCCCACAGTGCACAAGTTCTTCAGATGCACCTTACAGTTTGCAGTTAGGCCTTGATTATTAATGGTTGTATATAAAAACCCAACACCCCACACTGCACAAGTTCTTCAGATGTACCTTACAGCTTCCCACCAGCCCAGCCTTTTTTATAAATTTTTTATAAATGCAGTGAATCGAAATCGAATTATCATGGGCATCTCCAATGCAACTAAAGACAACTGCATCACAGCTGTTATGGGAGCGTGCTGCACAACACAACTAGACAAATTGCTTCTGCCCCAAGGTTTCCCTGGCATCATTTTGGCAAATACTAATCACTCCAACTCGGCTCCTTCAACTTCCGCAACCTAACCCCAGTAACTTGATAACAATACGTCATAGCACCTTTATACTCACTAAAATCATTCCTAGCCTCTCGCAGAAGCAATCATCATCGCTATTCCAGTCGCCATTTCCTTAAAAACAAAAAAAATCCAATTTCTCCACCGACCAACAAAACCAACGCTGTGACGTGATTATCCGATACATGGTTACTATTAATCTCAATATTAGTCTCCTCAATCCTTATAGGAACCCCCGCAAGCTTAGTACTAAAAAACCCTTAACAACACCAAGCCTGACAATATCCCATGGCAACATATGACTCATAAGCCACAGAAAAATCAATTTTTTTTTCAGGCATATTTCAACAAACTCTCACAGTTGGGTCTGTCCCATCTTATGACACAGTATTTAAATGCGCGAGAGTTCTTTGTCAATAGTTGGGCCTATCCCATATCTTATGACACACTTTCTAAAACTGGAAAAGTCCTTTGTGTAGGGTCTGTCCCATCTGATGACACGGTTTTTAAAAGCGCGAGAGTCTTTTTCAATAGTTGGACGTGTATTAACTTAAGACCAATTACATACATTTGTCCTAGGTTGGAGCGGGCCCGTCAATAGATTGACTATCAAAAAAAATACATAAAAAATGTTAATATGAAGTTAGATTTCTGTCTAGCTACCTTTAGTCAGGCACTTAGAATCATATGACAATTTCAAAATTATGTTTATATATTTGGAAAACAATCAAGAGCAATATACACGGCAGTCTGTCTGCTGAGTGTATGATAGAAATCCAAAAAAAAAACTCGCCGCACATATTTGTGACGTAAAATGCCGAGCTCGCTTGCCTCCGCAAGGTTATATACAAGACAAATGCATCAAATATTACATCCAGAAAACTGTGCATCTAGAGTCACGTGACGAGGCCTTCTCCAGGGCTATGTTCGTCTCGCCGTCCCAAAAGCAGAAAACAGGCGCTAGAAACGAGGTTGAAAGCTATCACTAGAAATCAGTTAAGGCTCAGGTACACTTAAAAATTTTTTTCTTCGAAATATGTCTAAAACTAGTGTTTCACGAGTGTTTTAAAAATTTTTTTTACTATTTCGAAATTAGTAGTCTTTCCGCATATTTAATCATGAATAAAGAGAAAAGTTGTATCCATGTCTACGACCGCTTCTTTTTTTTGAAAAAGAGTGGAATTAAAAAAAACAAGAAGCCCTGGGGGCTCTAAGAATTTCCGCTCGCTACCAAAATATTTGACAACAACCTACTAATTCGTTGTGTTATCGTGCCAAACATTCGAAGGGGTTTGGTGCATGAACCTCTGAAGATAAAGCACGCAAGTGACATTATATCTTACAACAAACGCAAAAAAAAAGAAACGTGTTATAATAAACTCACATTTTAAAAGAAATTGCTAACAAAAATACAGCCTATCATTCATGGTTGAAAGTCTTGCGATTGAAACGTTTATGGTCTTAAACGGCATTTAGTTGACAAAAAATCAATATTTTGATGTGACCATTATGTTCAACATACTTTTTTTATTAACTTTGCTAAATTTTGTTGTTAATTCTTGGACCAATTTTGGCCTAAAAGGACATTTAAGGTGGCAAAAAAACAAAATTTTAATGTCACCATCATGTTCAGCATACTTTTTTTGTTAACTGTATCAAATTTTGTCAAAAATAAAGTAGTTTTAATTTTTCGACCAATTTTGGCCTAAAATGACATTTATAAATAATCTACGCATACTGAACGTGTTGTATTTACTCATTCCAATAGAAATACATTGTTTCTATCAAATTGTGGTATTATTCTGGAACCCAAAGCAATTAAATGGAGCTAAACTGCAAGTTTTGCTCATGTTAATTGTGGTGACAGAAGTACAGTTCTTTAGCATTGTGGTTAGTATATATTAGGTTTACCTAAGTCATTGAAAATATCATGTAGAACCTGGCACAGTGGGGGTGGTTTCTACATATAGACCTGATCTTAAAGATTGCCAGAGACAGTAGTCTCACTTGCCTGTAAAGGAACTGGGCCCTACCCAGGCCTTGATTATTAATGGTTGCATATAAAAACCCAACACCCCACAGTGCACAAGTTCTTCAGATGCACCTTACAGTTTGCAGTTAGGCCTTGATTATTAATGGTTGTATATAAAAACCCAACACCCCACACTGCACAAGTTCTTCAGATGTACCTTACAGCTTCCCACCAGCCCAGCCTTTTTTATAAATTTTTTATAAATGCAGTGAATCGAAATCGAATTATCATGGGCATCTCCAATGCAACTAAAGACAACTGCATCACAGCTGTTATGGGAGCGTGCTGCACAACACAACTAGACAAATTGCTTCTGCCCCAAGGTTTCCCTGGCATCATTTTGGCAAATACTAATCACTCCAACTCGGCTCCTTCAACTTCCGCAACCTAACCCCAGTAACTTGATAACAATACGTCATAGCACCTTTATACTCACTAAAATCATTCCTAGCCTCTCGCAGAAGCAATCATCATCGCTATTCCAGTCGCCATTTCCTTAAAAACAAAAAAAATCCAATTTCTCCACCGACCAACAAAACCAACGCTGTGACGTGATTATCCGATACATGGTTACTATTAATCTCAATATTAGTCTCCTCAATCCTTATAGGAACCCCCGCAAGCTTAGTACTAAAAAACCCTTAACAACACCAAGCCTGACAATATCCCATGGCAACATATGACTCATAAGCCACAGAAAAATCAATTTTTTTTTCAGGCATATTTCAACAAACTCTCACAGTTGGGTCTGTCCCATCTTATGACACAGTATTTAAATGCGCGAGAGTTCTTTGTCAATAGTTGGGCCTATCCCATATCTTATGACACACTTTCTAAAACTGGAAAAGTCCTTTGTGTAGGGTCTGTCCCATCTGATGACACGGTTTTTAAAAGCGCGAGAGTCTTTTTCAATAGTTGGACGTGTATTAACTTAAGACCAATTACATACATTTGTCCTAGGTTGGAGCGGGCCCGTCAATAGATTGACTATCAAAAAAAATACATAAAAAATGTTAATATGAAGTTAGATTTCTGTCTAGCTACCTTTAGTCAGGCACTTAGAATCATATGACAATTTCAAAATTATGTTTATATATTTGGAAAACAATCAAGAGCAATATACACGGCAGTCTGTCTGCTGAGTGTATGATAGAAATCCAAAAAAAAAACTCGCCGCACATATTTGTGACGTAAAATGCCGAGCTCGCTTGCCTCCGCAAGGTTATATACAAGACAAATGCATCAAATATTACATCCAGAAAACTGTGCATCTAGAGTCACGTGACGAGGCCTTCTCCAGGGCTATGTTCGTCTCGCCGTCCCAAAAGCAGAAAACAGGCGCTAGAAACGAGGTTGAAAGCTATCACTAGAAATCAGTTAAGGCTCAGGTACACTTAAAAATTTTTTTCTTCGAAATATGTCTAAAACTAGTGTTTCACGAGTGTTTTAAAAATTTTTTTTACTATTTCGAAATTAGTAGTCTTTCCGCATATTTAATCATGAATAAAGAGAAAAGTTGTATCCATGTCTACGACCGCTTCTTTTTTTTGAAAAAGAGTGGAATTAAAAAAAACAAGAAGCCCTGGGGGCTCTAAGAATTTCCGCTCGCTACCAAAATATTTGACAACAACCTACTAATTCGTTGTGTTATCGTGCCAAACATTCGAAGGGGTTTGGTGCATGAACCTCTGAAGATAAAGCACGCAAGTGACATTATATCTTACAACAAACGCAAAAAAAAAGAAACGTGTTATAATAAACTCACATTTTAAAAGAAATTGCTAACAAAAATACAGCCTATCATTCATGGTTGAAAGTCTTGCGATTGAAACGTTTATGGTCTTAAACGGCATTTAGTTGACAAAAAATCAATATTTTGATGTGACCATTATGTTCAACATACTTTTTTTATTAACTTTGCTAAATTTTGTTGTTAATTCTTGGACCAATTTTGGCCTAAAAGGACATTTAAGGTGGCAAAAAAACAAAATTTTAATGTCACCATCATGTTCAGCATACTTTTTTTGTTAACTGTATCAAATTTTGTCAAAAATAAAGTAGTTTTAATTTTTCGACCAATTTTGGCCTAAAATGACATTTATGGTGGCAAATAACCAAAATTTTAATGTCATCATCATGTTCAGCATACTTTTGTTGTTAACTGTACCAAATTTTGTCAAAAATAAAGTAGTTTTAATTTTTGGACCAATTTTGGCCTAAAATGACATTTAGGTAACAAGAAATCAAAATTTTGGTGTCACCATTATGTTCAGCATACTTTATTTGTTAACTGTACCAAATTTTGTCAAAAATAAAGTAGTTTTAATTTTTGGACCAATTTTGGCCTAAAATGACATTTAGGTAACAAGAAATCAAAAATTTGGTGTCACCATTATGTTCAGCATACTTTTTTTGTTAACTGTGCCAAATTTTGTCGAAAACAAATACGAATTTTGGCCTGAAACGTCATTTAGATGACTTCCCAGTACTTAGGGAGCTTGACCATTTGGGTCAGGGTTAGTAAGTTAGTCCCAAGGTTATACCAATACTATCCTCCTCTCAGAGGAACGTGAAATCCCAGGGTCGATTTTTTCTCAAAAAATGCTCCGAAAGAAAAAAACGACGGTTTTAAAGAATTTCCTACGCCTTCGGGCGCGGAAATTCAAAAAGGAACGAAAACGCAAACGGGCTATTTGGATGAAGTCATGGCTGCAAAGAGAGCAGTTTAATGCATACCATACAATCTTAAATAAATTGAAAAATATCTTCGTATGGACGAAGACTCATTCAAGGTATTGCGGTATTAGTAAAAGTGAAGAAAATTTGATTTATGGTTAAAATGAGTTACTTTGACCGTTAAATTTTTATTTAGAAAGTGCTTGAAAGAATATGCCCCGCAATAACTTAAAACACGGCACGTCTTCACAAGCCAATTAGTCCATAAGAAATGTTAGCTGTCACTTTGAGATATCTAGATACCGGGAAATTTTGTTCGCGTGCGCATCGTCGTAGGTATTATCCATCTTTATCTCAAAAAAATGCACAAAAATTCCTTATATGTTGTCAGCACCTTTGAACTTCTTACGAAATGTTGAAAATTCTACAAATCGGTTTGTTCTGAAATACCTGTGAAAAATTCACACCATGTCTCGAAATTAATTTCAGAGCAATTCGAAATACTTTCAAAAACTTTCAAAATGATTTAAAATATTTAAAAAATATTTCTGAAATGAAAATTTCAGACAGTTTTGAAATAAAAATTTACTGTAGAGTAAATGTTTCTTTCGAGTGGAAGTGCATTTATTAAAAAAAAAAAAAATATTGGCTAGCAAAGCTACTTTCTATGGCATGGAAGTTTTGTATATCGTAAAGGTAAATATTTGGAAGTTAGTACTTTAAAAGTTTTAGTTAAATTTTCGTTTTTACCATTCTCTTTTTTTTTTTGTCTTCTTTCATTTTCAACTTTATATGCGGCGTACAACTATTGGTACTATTGGTACAATTGGTTTTAATAAGTTGTGCTAAGAATGCCAGAGATCCTTCGTTAATTAACTCCATAATAAACAATATTTAGTTTGAATATCTCCATAGTGTTGGAACTACATTAACAGATGTATTTTTTAATCGAACGGAAACAAATAATTATTTCGCACACACTTATTTTTTCAAATTAAATGCTTGTGGAATACATTTTCGTGCAAAAAAAAAACACTTTTGTGCAGAGAATAAACGAATGATGATAAATGTCGTTGCATCGAGAGTTGAGACAGCAATTTCTATCATGTAAATATCTTTAAAAAGTAAAACCCACTTACGTTATTTTGTCATGTGCAACGGTTAGTATTCTTCCCGAATTATCAGCATGAAAAAACGCCCGCCTGTCGTCAATCGAGGCTTCGTTATCAGACCCACCCCACCAAGACGCAATCTTTTTTCCACTTGATACATCGCGTACGAAGAAACTGGTGCTTTTACTTTTGTTGATTAAACACGTCCAGGGATATCCACCAAAAGATAAACCATTCAGGTTCTTCCACTTTCCACCGTCGATTTTGTAACAAGGCGTAGGCACTGCACTCACTTTTATATTTACTGGCAAGCCGCAAGGAGGGACGCCGATTTCGCCTTTCACATTGGGTATACTGAAAATATCCAGGGTGTCCGTCGTATTCAAGCATTCGCCGATGGCAAAATCTCTCACACAATATGCCTTGATAACCTTATCTAAATCGTAAAACCGAAACGATGAATTTAAAGACAATACCAAAAGTCCACAAGTTACATACGCATCTGTTAATTTACCAAACATAGTCTCTGTTACCGCAATTATTCCAACAAATCGTAACGGCGCAACAAGAAAAATACCAATAAAAAATACAATGTCACCGTTACGCGTCGCGGGGAAGCGTTTCGACCTGGTAACGATACGTTCGAACTCTCTATCGTAGTATAAACGATCAAATTTATATTTATTGGACAGGAAAACCTTCTTTGATTAGTTCCACGTTTCTTTCTGCACCAGATACTTAATTATATAAGAGTCCGACGTCAGAGCGTACAA
Source organism: Hydractinia symbiolongicarpus (assembly GCF_029227915.1). Lineage (NCBI taxonomy): Eukaryota > Metazoa > Cnidaria > Hydrozoa > Anthoathecata > Hydractiniidae > Hydractinia > Hydractinia symbiolongicarpus. The sequence goes on from NC_079886.1 coordinate 11,913,537, forward strand.
ACACTCTCTATAACATTCGTCAACCAATTTCTTTTCCTCGTGTAAATCAGTTACAGGACTTTGGTAGCGTACCATGTCTTTAATCCGCCATTTTGAATTAGTCTCGTTTGTAGGTTTCGGCATGTTTGTTTTCATAAAATGCGGGACACCGTTGCAGTAACAACCTTGGAACCAATATTTATAATTTGATATGTACAAGTTTCCATCGTACTGCAGTGCTGGCTCGTTATGACCTGACCAACAAGTTTTATATTCTCTATAATTTGATTCGATTATGCTTCTACAGATACTTCTTCGCTTACACACACTATTTTGTTCTCTTTCCTGCAAAACCTGAATAATATTGTTCGACCTCATGCCACGTAAAAAGTTAGAAACCAATGTATCTTGTGCGACATCTCTCCCGATATTTCATATTTGATGGAGGTTAACTAAACATAAATCATATAACTAGCACACATTTTTTATTTCCAACTATTTTTTTATTTTTGGTTTAAAGTTAACTGAGAAGTTACGAAGTGTAGTATTCAAAAGTTTGTTAGCATGATCAAGTCTTAACATTCACGTTTATATTTTCGTAGTTTGTTATTAAGAAATAACTTATTGGCAAATTGGTTATTATAGGTTGTTCGTTGTTATACCTTTTATATAATTTTCATAAACGCAATCCACCACTAAAGCGTAGTACAAACGTTTGTCATGGTTAGAAATTAATTAACTCTCACAATTACACTGAATCCATACCCCACAACATAAATTTATAATTTTACCATACTTACAATAAAGGTGGTTACCATGAGATTTTCAGACCAGACGAAATTTCATGACCTTTTCCATGACCGCTGGAATGATAATGGCTTGTGGCCACACTGTCTTAGATTCAAATCTTAACTCTGCTTCGCATTTGTAAATCTGCGTAATAAATGTTTATAATGCTGCAAATCAATTCTGTTTTATAGAGATCCTAATTGCAGGAATGTTCTACTTATGATCACCTTAGGGATAAACTATTTGCGGAAATTTTTTTTGCTAAACTTGTAAAATTTTCCGTCTGTCGTTTCTCATTTGAAAATACTTTATTCCTGAGAGCTTTATTGGAAAAATACTATTTAAATTTTACTAAAATTCTTGCCACAAAAATTACCGAATCTTCAACATTCGCAAAAATAAAATCTGCAAAAATATATTCCGCAAAATGAAGCATTTCGAGACCTCTTATCCCTAAAAAAAATTTCAAAAACAATTTTTTCCGCAAATAATTTGTAATTTGTACAATTTGTACCCTAAGGTAGAATTTAACGCAATCAATTCAATGCAATAATGTATGCATGAGAACGTACTCACAAATGGAGGGTTACATATTTTCCACATCTAGTGTTCTTACAGCAATGCAAAATGACAGAAATGTCATGCTCGCCCCCACTACTTAAAGGACCATAATATGCTAAAGGCCAGGATACACTTGTATAATATCATTAAGGACCTGATACACTTGTATAATATCACAGAAATATACCTTATAATATCAATATAATTTCTTAAAATATGTTTAAAATAGGGTTATAAATTTTTATAATTTCTTATAATATGTATAATTTTAACACTTGGCATGTGCGTCATAACCTCGTAATTTGCTGCATGGCTATAATATTTGAATAAAATCAAACGAGTTAAATTTTATTATTATTGTTGGTGATCTGGTTTCGAATGCCTTTTTTTTGTGCGACAATAGATCTATTATCTGCTAGCGTTGTTGTGGAACCCAGATCACCAACAATATTATTAAAATCAAACTCGCTTGATTTTATTCGAATATTATAGCCATGCAGCAAATTATGAGGTTATGACGCACATGCCAGATGTTGAAATCATAGTTACTCGAAAAACCCTGGTTAGGAAGAGCGGCACTTCAAAGGGCGTATCCTTTTGATGCGGTTATCAAACTATCACGTGACAATATCGGTGCACGCAAAATTATATTTGGTAGCGAAATTGTAAACATACTTGTAAACTTGCTATTTTCTGAGAATTTAATTGTCTTTTTAATAATTAAATAATCATGTTTCCAAGAATTTTATGATGCCTGGGGCAAATTGTTGTATCGTTGGTTGTGGGAGTAGTAGAAGGCTTGGAGGAATAGGCATATTTAAGGTGCCAAAAGCAATTAATGAGAATTATAAGAAGTGGAGGGAGGATTGGCTTAATGTGGTTATGAAGTCGAGAGTTGTGGATCAATTATTTAAAAAACAAATAGAGAATGACACAGTGTATACACAGTGTATACATGTATTTTAAAAGTGAATATATTGATATCTGTAAGTTTCACTTTAAAGAATTTTACAAAACAATTTGCTAGCTAGCTTAGCTAGCTAATAAGCCATGTCATGAATATATATTGATTTTTTTTACTTTTTAGTTCCATCAGAGAAGGGGCCTGCTAAGAAAAGGTTAATTTTTGGAGCTTTACCTGAGTTAAACTTGCCGAAGAAAAGCTGTGAAGTTCAATCAACTGATAAAAGAAAACCTCCAGCTGAAAGACTTCTAACAACTGCAAAGAAAGTTGCTAGTAACGATTACTACTACGAATCATATCAACAGTTATGTGATAGACTTGTAAAGTTGAAAACTTTAGCTCATTGGAAAATTGATATTGACATCTATAAAACTGTTATGAAAATATATGATGCCCAGTTTGTTATCCCGAAGTTTGAGATTCAAATTGATGGTAGTATGGGATTTTCTATAGCTGTGTATGGTTGGTTTTTACCAGAGCATCATCAAATTTATACAGAAAACAAAAGATGCATTCGCAATGTTAATATTTTAGATTTAGCGAACCATGTTGAAAAGGCTAAAATTTGCATTGGAGTACCTGATAATTCAGGTGGACTGTTGTCCCATGCAATTCCAATATTTACCGACCCACATATTGATGACAAACCATATAAATGCAAACAGTTTAACCGCACTCTTGATTGCTTTTTGTTGTGTGCAAGTGATGTATGTTATACATGTTCAAATTTTATCAAAGCACAGGAAAAATCTGCACAGGCTAAAAGTAGGAGGTTAGCTGAACCTGCAAAAGACAAAGCACCAGTTTCTTTTACATCACCACTGAGACTGAAGTTGAAACTTCAAAATCAACGATTGAGATGTCAACAGTTAGAAAGTCAAATTAAGGACATGCAGTCTTCTCTTGAAAAAGCTAGTGTTCATGTCAATCAAGATATGAGTGATGATTTTATTAACATATTTAGTGGAGCCACTCCAGACCAAGTGACCCATTTATGAATCTATTCTGGCAGCAGCAACAGAAGCTTTTTACAGCATCAAAGTCAGGCCGCAAATTCCATCCAATGATAATACGGTTTTGCTTGTCATTGGCAGCAAAGTCACCGTCCTGTTATGAAGAGCTTCGCAATAGTGGTGTTTTAGTGCTTCCAAGTCAACGTACCTTAAGAGACTACCGCAATTACATCACACCAAATTCAGGATTTAATCACAAAGTTATACAAGAATTAATTCGACAAACTAACGATTATTTTGATGTAGAGCGATACGTTGTCATTCTTTTTGACGAAATGAAAATACGAGCTGACTTGGTTTTCAATAAAACGTCTGGAGAATTAATCGGCTTTACAGATTTGGGGGATCCTGTGTGGAACTTCAGTCAGTTAGAAAGAACAACCTTGCCACACATGTGTTAGCATTTTTGTTAAGAGGACTTTGCACCAACCTAAAGTTTTGTTTTGGCTTTTTTACCACAAAAAATGTTATTTCAACCCAAATTATGTCTTTGTTTTGGGAAGCAGTTTTTCTTCTGGAGAAAACATGCAATTTATGGGTCATAGCAACCACTTCGGATGGGGCATCTGCTAATCGAAGTTTTTACCGTATGCACAAACAAATTGATGGCGGTTGTGATACTGATGTTTGTTATCGTACAATTAATATTTGGGTTCCACAAAGATTTATATACTTCATATCTGATGCACCACATCTCATAAGACAGCCAGAAACTGTCTACATCACTCAGCATACACCAATGATCGTAAAAGTACCCGCCTTATGTGGAATGATAATTTGATGTTGTTATGGGAACATATTTCAAGAGTTTATTATATGGATTCCCAAAATGAGTTAAAGATTTTGCCGAAAATTCACATGGAACATGTCAAGCTTACCCCACACTCATTAATGCGTGTAAATTTGGCTGCACAGGTACTAAGCTCGTCCATGGCTATTGCGCTCCATCATGTTGGTGGTCACGATTTCAGTGCCACTGCTATGTTTTGTCAAATGCTTGATAGCTTTTTTGATTGTTTGAATGTCAGAAGCATATCAGAACACCGAAACAAAAGAAAACCAAATCTTGCTCCTTATACATCATGCAATGATACCAGATTTCAATGGTTAATAGATGAATTTTTAGCCTATTTTGCAGCTTGGAAAGAGAGTATTTTAAACCGACAAGGTGTTTTCCTCTGGATGATCGTAACAAAATGTTTATTTCCTGGCAAACATACGAAGGCCTAAAAATAACCACATATTCCATAATTGAAGTGACAAAATTTTTGTTAAGTGAAGGAATGGAATATGTCCTAACAGAACGTTTTTGTCAGGATACCATAAAGGAGTATTTTGGAAATCAACGCAAGTTTGGACGACGTTGCGATAATCCTAATGTCCGGGAATTTGGGTACAATGACAATACCATTAGAATACAAAGAAGTGTTTCTTGTGATAGTGGAAATACAAAAGGACGTTATGACCATACTAAAAATTGGGTTAATGTTACAGATGAAAAATTACAGAAGCGATAGTTATATTATTATATATGTGCAGAATTTTTAGTCAATTTCTAACCCATATTTTCGTTTTGTTTAGAGCACGACTGCTTGATACCTTTTCGCAAGCCTTTAGATTTTGAAGTAAATTGTTCTTTTTTTTTATATTCTTCAAGCAACTGTTTCGCTTTTGAATATGATCGTACTCTAACATAGAGTGATATAATACTGAACAGTGTGTCTTTTGCTACGTCACTATCAATTTCAGCCTCACTGCTGTTTAAAAGAGTTTCGCAAGAGGTTATTATGGTGGAATTTGCTAATGCTTCTTTTAAAATTTGTTCTATATCTATATTTTTAATTCCAGCACTTGATGTGTGAGTTCTAAAATAAGTCTCTACAACAGTCAGGATATCTTCAGCTGGTGGTGAAATTTTCCACAATCCTCCTCGATTTATTTTATCAAAATAAGACTCAACACTGTCATTTTCGTTACATCGTCCTGCTAAAAGGAATGATATTGCCATTTGACTATTTTTGGTGTTCCAAGTGCTGGAGTTTTTGATTTTTTTATACAGCTTTTTAAACACGTATCCGCCAATGTATATAAGACCATGTCGCTCATTCTGGGAAAGTACAAATGGTGTTTCAATAATGGAATTGGCAGCATTATTATTGTTTAACTTCTTTCTCTGTGCGATTAATTTATCTACAAGCTTTGTCAAAACTAAGGTTGATGCATCACGGCTCAGTCCTTCAAAATACATTGGTGCTTTTATAACAATATCAGAGTACATATTGCCGTATAATTTTTCCATATTACCAGTTTTGTTAAACTTTTGAAATGTTGGAGATACCATAGTATATAAGTCACTATTTACACTATCATTGTTTATTGTAAAGTTTTTTAATTCCGTTTTAATCGATGGAGGATAACACATGTTTTCAGAAGCAGTGTTTTTAATTTCTTGTAACAAGTGCAATAAAATATCCTGGCTTCTACTTCAACTGTCGTACTTTTATTATGACTGGTCGTTCTATGTCTCTTCAGTCCACCTTTACTTTTACATTTCTTGGGACAATCTGGACATGAAAATACTCCAGCTTCAACCTGTAAAAAAATAGGCTTTATTAATACTGAATATTGACGGTCTTGCTAGCTAGCTAGCTGCAACTTTAAAATTGCAATTTTACTGAAAAATAGGATATACACCACTAACATTTTTGGCAGTATCAATGAGATCTCCCTCAAACTGTTCATCAGCCTCCAGACATGCCAAAACAGCTTCGAAGTCGTCTTCAAATAAAAAATCAGAACTGGCAGCCATATTTTCTTTTTTCCCGCTAGAGCTTTGTTTTGATTCTGTGCACCGTAATGTTTGTCTCGCCTACTCAAAATTAGGCGTTTAATATAAAGCCAAGATACGCGCTAACCCTTTGAAGTTTGCCGCTCTTCCCAACCAGGGTTTTTCGAGTAACTATGTTGAAATTAAACATATTATAACTATATTATAAGAAATTATAAGAAATTATAACCCTATTTTAAACATATTTTAAGAAATTATATTGATATTATAAGGTATATTTCAGTGATATTATACAAGTATATCCGGTCCTTAAGAAGTTATAAATAAAATATAATAACTAAATCGAAATTCTATTCGTTATTGCGTGAACAAAGATAAATTAAATTTTAATATTCTGAAACTGTGGTCGCTACTACATGCGCCTAAGAAAAGTTTATTGTCTTTACAATCATCGTCTTTAGGTCTCCATCGTAACCGTTTAATCATTAATGTTGGGCATAAACTACAATTTTTGTTAAGGAAAAATGAATAACCTTCGCCTAAAGAACAATCAGGTGCATTTCAAAAAGGCACATTGCCGAACACAGTGAATTTGAGCTATTGAAGACATAATTGCTTTCAGCCAATCATAATTTCTTACGTGCGAAAAGTTACATAATGGATTATATTCCAACAAATTCACGGGGTCAACAACGAGACGAAAATATTATCAGGGTGTCAATTGGCTGCTTGTCAAGGGCTTCTTTTGCTTAATTCTTGCTACAACATAAGTAACATACACAACTAGGTACAAACAAGGCAATGGAAAGAGGCCTATATATGGCAGTTTTAAACATTCAAACTTGTGGCGGGCGAAGTATTGAAAGGCTGCAACTCGGTCACGTTTTCCTTAAAGAGCGTCTAACTTTCGGCTGAGTGTCCTTTATTGAAACTTTTTCAGCCAAAAATGATCTTTTGCGTTTTTCAACAAAATGGGAAAAAAATGGTTAGACGATCTTTAGGATTGGAAAAAATAAATTAGTAAGTTATCTTGTGGCGCGTGGCCTTGTGGTTATGGAGTTCGCTTTGCAATCACAAGGACCGTGGTTCGGTCCACAGCGCAGGCATGTTTAGCAAGTGTCTTTACCACAGCTACAGGTCAACCCATGCCATGCGAGGGAAATTGGGTAGGTAATACCGGTGTATTCTTAATGTATACATTCTGAACACAGGACCCACATTGATAACAGTCTCTCTAACACTGAAGTGGCTATATCCTGTCTAAATATTAGGACTAATAATAATAATACAACACACCTTTCCCGAATTTCATAAATTATAATAATTATGACGTCATCCAAAATTTTATAATGGTTCTGTGCAATTCAAATAAGGATATTCAGATAGGATATTAAATTATCATGACAAAAATGAAGTTTATAGAGCAATATAATATTCTGGTTGGACTTTATTTAGATTTGAAGAAAATAATTATTCTGAAAACGAGGCTATTCTTGGAAAGCTTGGCTATATAAAGAGTTTGACCGTAAGTTTTAGCTCGGAATTGAAGCACTTAACGAACAGAAATATTTGGGAAATTAGGTAATTTGTTCTACCTTTTACTAAGGAACTTCGGGATAAGAATCGTTTTTAATATCGACCGCTTTAATTGAGTTTGGCATAATTAGGAAATTCGGGAGTGGTCTTTTTGAAGGTGGTTTTAGTAATTTAGGTTTACATTACATTGTTTTGATAATCTATACGCAATTATATTGTCGAAATCTCAGACTGAACGTTCTTCTAAGCTAGGTTGCTATATAAAAAATAACGTTTTTACACGATGAGACAATTTATCAGGATTTTCAAGGTTTCTTGTTTGGTGAATGCATATTTGAGGTCAATTTGGCCAAAAAACATAAACCGTACAACTTTACTATCTATCGTAAAGGGCTGTTCTAACTATTTTAAAGAAAGTTGTTTTGACCCTTCTATTATCCATATAAGAGAACCGGGCTCAGAAGAAAAAGCTTTCACCTACTGCCATCCCAACAATATTTTCGCATAAGGATAAGCTAAAAGAGCGGGAAACATGAACTAGCAGAAGGAAGAGAAAAGAGCATGAAGCGGTATAAACAACCTTCGTTAGATCTGGGAATAGTTTACTTTGAAAAACTTTAAATGGTAACGAAAATAAAAAGTTGCTTTGTCGGTCTCGCTCGAAACATACTATTTTCATTTTTTTGTCATATTGATTTAGGGCAAGCTGTAGTAGTGTTGAAGCATGTCGTGCACTATGGTAATGATCACATTGGGACGCACGATGGTGATATTGTTGTGTTGGCAGTCTGAACGCTGCGTCTGAAGTAGATGCGACAACAACTGTGAAGCAACCTGAGAATGGAAAAGGCTTCAATGCGAAGAGCAACCTTCCAGCAGTGGCTATAAAGAAGGGTGATGCTGAAGTGAGAAGTGGCTCCAGATCCCTTCGTGTCCACTATAAGGGAGATCAAATTGACTGAAAAGGGATTGTCGTACTAAATTGCAGTGTTGACAGAACGAACGGATGAGTGGTATAATCACATCTGCACTTGTATCAGCACTGTGGAACTCCAGATGATCAACGACAACCTGGAGAAGTATCTCGTATCTTCTAAAAAATTACAAAAATGTTTGAACGAAGACGAAGTGGAGTCAGAAAGAGCAGCCTCGCCTGAAGTGGATAAGCGAGTAACGGATGTGAAAACTAACGCCTTGGTGCGGATCAAGCGCAGAGAGCGAAGTGGAGGTGCATTGTCTTAAAGTTCTGGTGGTACTTCACGCAGTTGCAGCTCGTCAAACTGAAGTTCAAAAATGGCTGAAAGAATTGCGGAAGAAGCAGCAAACATGGAAGCCTCCCATGCAGATGGCGGATCGCAGATTGAAGTAGTGAAGATTCTAGCGAAGCAGCATAACGCTCCAGAAGTCAACATCGACTACCTTAGTGGTGGTCCACTGGAGTACAAATAATTCTTGTCCACTTTCAAAGTGGTTGTTGAGAAGAAAATGTTTGATCTGCGTAGCAGATGGTTCGCCGGATTCAATTCACGAAGGGAGAGGCGACAGAGCTGGTGCATCCTACCATTCAAAAGGACCCACACTCCGGTTATCGATTAGCGAAGGAGCTGTTGCACGCAAGATTTGGTGAGGCTTACAGAATACTTGCAGCTTGCAGAAAAGAATTAGGTAATATAAAACCAATCAAGTTTGGAGACTAAGCACAAAGGACTCTGCCGTTTCGTGTAGAAAACAAACACGCTGGGAAAAGAATACTGGAACGTGCTGAATTCTCCTGAAAATTTGTGCACGATTATGTCCAAATTGCCAGGAAACACAAGGGAAATGTGGAATCGCAGAGCAATGATGGTGAGGAAAAACAACGTTCAAAAAGCTGCGCTATCAGTCCAACAGGTGTTGGACTTCGTCGATTTTGAAACAACTTTGGCAAATGATCCTTTGTTCAGCAAAGAAGCTGTATCTGAGATAAATTCCAACGCTCCTTCTGAAGGTGAACGACGTGGTAGAAATAACATCAGAACGTACGCATCGAATGTTGAAATTTATCCGTTCTGTCTGAAGAAACATGATTTAGACAACAATGATTCTTTTAAAAACCGGAAGTTGAGTGACTGCATCACGTTTCTGATGAATAAAGACTGTGTTATGGTAGCCTTCCATCTGGTCACGTGGCTCAGAGTTGCAGAAGAAAGAAACGTTGGAAAACGTGCAAATTGTAAAATCCTACCAGTCTTCATGGTGTCCAGCCGAATCAGACGAGGAATTCTAGAGGAAACGAAAAAAAGCAACTGAGCCGATAAGAAAACAGGTACTTGTGACGTCATCTTGGGCAAGTTATTTGCGTGCTATCAATGGTATCGACGCAGGATTTCAAGTAAAATCATGGACGTCAGAGAATAAAAAATGGATACGATTGCCGATCACTTTTAGTAAAAGCAGCATGTTTATCAACGATGATGTTGTGCCAACGTTGATTAAAAAAAAAGGTTTAAATAATCCTAATCGTTTAGCTGTTGAGTGACAAACAAGATGTCCAGATTGACATTCTAGTTGGAGGAAACTGTCGAGCAGTCTTGGAGATAGTACCTTCGCAGAATGACTGACCGTATGCATAGAGGTCAATTTTGGGTCGGTGTGTTGTTGGGCCAATGTCAACGATGGTTGGCGTCAACGTCAAAAAAAGAACGTAAAGCTTGTGGAAAATCGTTGGATGGCAGAAAAAATGTCAAAAAATGCGCAGTTTTACCAAGATTACAAAGTCTTCATGTAGAATGTGATGCAGAACAGATACGCAAGGAAGGTCACTAACGTTTATCCGCATCATAGAGTGTACATCCGACCAAACCTGGAAATATCCGTGTTGTGTTCGATTGTAGTTCGGAATTTCATGGACACTCCCTCAACAACGAATTGCTTTCTGGTCCATATCTGACAAATCAAACCAGATTTCGTCAAGAAGTTGCGTTCATGGCAGATGTGGAAGCTATGTTTTATCAATTTAGAATACATCCACATCAACGGGGGAGCGTGCAGTTTTTATGGTGGCCTGATGGCCACTTGAACAGCGAATTTCGTTGAACTTTGTCACCAAGCTGCAGAATTAGGCTTTACGCAAATCAGCAGTCGACATGAAGCATTGAGTGCTGAAGCTGCATTCACAGTTAGATAGTTTCTACGTAGATGATTGCTTAAATCGAAATCAAATTTTAATTTAACAATTGAGTTGATCAAGAAAGTTGTGGAAATGTGCAAGTATGGTGGATTTAAGCTGACTAAATTTATCAGCAACAACATGGAAGTTCTTCGCAGCATTCCAGACGAGGAAAGACGTAAGGGAGCAAAAGACTGTGACTTGTCTCTTAGACAGATGCCGTTGGAAAAAGCCCTGGGTGTACATTGGCGCTACTAGAATGCTACGTTATCCTTCAGAATAAATTTGAAGGACAAGCCATCAACACGCAGAGGGTTACTGGCAACAATCAGTTCTATACATGATCAACTTAGCTTGGCGTCCCCGTATCTGCTGAAAGGAAAACATATTCTCCAACAGTTATGTAAAATGGATATTTTAAGGGATGAAATAATGCCTGAAAGTACAAAATTATTATTCGCTCAGGGAGCGATCAACATCTCGAGATGCTTCAAACCAAAGGATTTTTTGAAAGAGTGATTGATAAGTTACTTAGAGAAAGAATTGATACAGATAAGATGCAATTTGGTTTTGTTCCAGGGCGTGGCACTACAGATGCAATATTTTACTCCAACAGCTTCAGGAAAAGTATTTAGGAAAAGGAAAGAATCTCTATTTTGCCTTTGTAGATTTAGAGAAAGCTTTTGATAGAGTGCCACATAAAGTTATTTGGTGGGCTATGAGAAAATTAGGTGTGGATGAGTGGCTAGTTACGATGGTACAGTCTATGTACAGCAATGCTAGAAGTCGTGTCAGGATTAACGATTCACTTAGTGATGAATTTAGTGTAAATGTTGGTGTACATCAGGGTTCTGTCCTTTGTTGTTTATTCTAGTCTTAGAAGCGCTGTCGATGGAGTTCAAAACAGGTTGTCCATGGGAGTTATTGCATGCAGATGATTTGGTTCTCATAGCAGAGTCGATGGAAGAACTAGTTGAAAAGTTTGAGAAGTGGAAGAAAGGACTAGAAGAGAAAGGGCTAAATGTAAGTCTAAAGTCATGATTAGTAGCATTGCAGCCAAGTGTGACCTTGTAGTTGGAAAGTGGCCTTGTGGAGTTTGCAGGAAAGGGGTTGGTAGTAACTCAATTTTTTGTCAGACTTGCAAGCATTGGGTACATAAGAAGTGCAGTAGTATTAGTGGAAGGTTAAGAGCTGACATTCAGTTTGTATGCAAGCGTTGCAAAGGTGAGATTATAGAGAATGAAGTATTTCCAGCTTTAATGATTGTACAACAGTGGCTCGTTAGGAATAGTTGAGAACTTCTGTTACTTAGGTGATATGTTGGGCAGTGAATGGGGTGTTGGAAGAAGTGTTACTTGCAGGATAGGTTCTGCTTGGAAAAAGTTCAGAGAGTTACTTCCTTTGTTGACTAGCAGAGTCCTGTCAATTGAGGCAAAAGGTAAGTTGTATGAGGCCTGTGTAAGAAGTGTTATGTTTTACGGTAGTGAGACATGGGCAGTGAAGCAGGAAGATCTTGACCGTTTAGAAAGGAATGATATGAGAATGTTTAGGTGGATGTGTAACGCCAGTCTGAGAGACAGAAAGAGTTCAGATGAGCTAAGAAGCAGGCTAAGTCTCCGTAGAATTAAAGATGTTATCGAGATAAGAAGATTGAACTGGCTGGGGCACTTGGAAAGAATGGAGGAGGATAATTGGGTAAGAAAGTGTAGAGACTTGATAGTTCCTGGGGCAAAGCCCAGAGGCAGAAGGGGAAGACTTGGCAGGAGGTTATATGGACAGACTTGATACAGAGGAAGTTGAGTTTAGATCTAACACAGTTTAGATCAGATTGGAAGAGGGTCATTAATATACCCGTCCAACCCATGCTAGCATGGAAAACGGACGTTAAGCCGAGAATGATGATGATGATGTTTGTGACAGTATGTGTTGGTGCGCAGATGTGTAGAGAATTTTGTAGCTAGTATGTTTTCAATTGGATTTATATTGTTTTTATATTTCTCGTTTGCTTGAAATTCGATGATGAGACCGAAACAGACAATGAATGCAAAGAAGTGGTTGGTGAAGGCGGTAAGGTTTTAGATGAAGACGAGGATAAAGACGATGACATGGTAGAAACGATTCTTGGTTATTGAAATCTGAAAGATAATTAACTCCTATGTATACGGAGTTGTCGCACTCGAGGGCTAAAATATGCTGATATCGGCAGCAAAAATCTGAAAATCATAAGGCAGAACCACATTTTTTCAAAATTACCCAGGATTCCTTGACGTTGTCCAATATATTGGCTAGCGCTGAAACTTGTGAACGGGACGCGGTTGGAAGCTAAGGAATCGTTGCTTGAAACTGAAGACATGCAAAGAAATGCCATGAGTAGTGCAAGGGAAATAAGAGGAAGCCTTAAGTACTTTTTTTTATTAGATTTACAAGAATTTGAAGTACCCCACAATGAGAAATAAAATACAGAAACGCCTCTCTAATGTCTGATGATGAGGGATGGTCACATCTGAATAATATTTATTTTGTGATTTAATGGCTACCTAGCTGTTACTAGCTGCCAGCACTCCAGGGACACATTTGTTATTAAATAATTAAGTGATAAAGTACAAGAGCTAAATATATTATTTTTATGTAGCTAGCTACACAAAAGATTTTTCAAGGCATTCTGTCATTTTAAATAAAGATAACCAGCTAGCTATGCAAGGCATTGCATGTTGGTTAAATATGTAGTCACGACAAATTGTTTGAATTAATTTAATTAATCCTGAGAATCACTTTGAATGTTTTCTGTACACATGGCTTGTCAAAATTGATATGCTGTCAAACATCAAACTGTTTTAAAAACATATAATACTAAGTTTCAAGTCATTATTTAAATTTCAACTGAAGTATTAGGACTTTTACTTAGTATAGTTTTAGCATAGTTTTTCATACCGCTGACACCAAAAGGGCTGCAGGGACTAATCGTTTTGAAATTAATTTATAATATTTTAATAACAAACTTTTTCTCTTTATGTGTTTTTATTTTCCTGCAAAAGTTGTTGCATAGCTTATGTATATGGCATTAGGATAAGGACGAAAAAGTTACTGTGGGACATGGTTTTTAAACCTTAAACATCTCCAGCGAGAAATTTGAAAACTAATTAATGACAAAATCGCAAGTTTATCTTAAAAAAAATTAATTTTTGTTAATGTGAAAGTAACCCACATGAAAAGTTTCTGATGTTTTTTATGAAGAAATCTTCCATATTACCCATATGGGTAATGAATTTTCCTGCAGGTGTTCTCAAATATGTGTAATATAATTTAAAAAACTGTGATGTAATTTTCCTCATAAGTTTTGACTTTTAACCCAGCTAAAAAAATCAGCCTTGTCCTTTCATACTTAGCCTACAATCGTTGCCAAGTGTTGAGACACTTTTTAAAATAGCAATAATACACAGATCACCACCACCGCACCCCCAGTACAATGTTGATTTCCGAGTTTTGTCACGCTCGTAGTATGCTGCTATGGTCCTGCAACATTGTGTAAAGGGGGGAGGGGGCAAAATATAGTAAGTCTGGTTTTATTATCTTTTCTGTCATTTATTGTCATTTTTTGCATTTGTCTCAACTACTTTTGGCAACGATTGCAGCTATAGCAATCCTAATGCTAAATCTAGCTATAGGGTAGCTAAGCTACCTGTAAGAACAACATTAACACAAACCCAGTGGTATTTTTGTAAAAAGTTCCAAATTTTATTGGTGCATTTCTTGCGCTTATGAGTGTAATCAAAGTGCTCTGTACGTGAATCCTTAAAATTTGTGTCATTGGCTCACTCTTTACGAATGATACCACGTAACAAAGAAACCGTGCTTTGCTATTTCCCGTAACCTATACCGAGATTTGGTTGTGATATATATCAGAATTAATTGTCTTTAAAGAAGGTAATTTTTTTAAAGTAAAGCTAGCAGGATGTTATTTACATTTTAAGGTGCGAAAGAGACAATCCAGACTTCGTAGATGATTACGAAATAGACGAGGATACGGATACTGATAGCATTTTAGAAGAAGGTTGTAATAAGGAGAGAGAATCTATTCATTGTCAGTGCACATTCGCAGTGCTCGAATTGCGCCTTGAAGTTAAGTGTGGTGTTACACTTAATCAGTCTCAATATGGGAAGTCAACTGTGATATCGTTTTCGATGTGTCAAAGGTATAACTTATATAACGTATAACCATTTTCACGCCCAGGTTGAATTTCCAAAACTCTTGTCATATGTTTGTAAACTGTAATATGTGTGTGCATTCTTCTATTAGGATGTGAATACGTTTGGTCATCTCAACCGACATGGAGGGGAACCAAAGGTGTTGGTAACCTTTTAGCAGCTGTAATGGAACGGTCTGCTTTATCTTGAAGTTTATTGAAAATTCGACATATTACAAACACCGTGGAAACTATATTTTATAATGAAGCTAAATACCGGAAGGGTCAGACATGGACTCGGCCGCACACGAAAAGCCAGTAAAAGTAGTACCGCAACCAGTAATGGTAAATGATTGAGAGCAGATGACTGAACAAGTCAACACAACTCTGTTTGAAGTATTTCACTTGTTGAAAATAAGCTATTTGTATAGATCTACTTTCTTTAAAATGGAGAAAATGATTGTTGGTAGACAGTTAGCGATTCTTGACTACAACATCAACGTCAACCGTTAACAGGTAAAGTTACGTTTTTATAGGATGGGAGTAAAAACATATACATATTTATTTATCCATACAAATATATATTTAGAAATACAGTATTGATGCCTCTATTCAAAGTCGCGTATTCGAAACCGAATCGATAATACAGAGAAAAATTTGTAAAAAGAAGACAAAAGTTAAGTAATTATTCGCAGACTCATGAAACCAGTTTCTTTGTACGCGAAATGCTACAAAGAAAAGTCGTCCTAAACGAAAATGCTCATGTAAGATTGCTGCAGAAAACAGAACACTGAAAGAAGAAATAAAGGACTAATAATACTTCCTTGATAATTATAAACCTTGTTCCCAGTCCCAAATTTCTATTAATAAAGCTACTTTAGTTAGCGAACAAAGAGAGGCACAGGGTCCGCGGTTATTTTATTTAAACTTTTTATAACTATATTTTAACCTACTGTAAATATTGTTAGAAAAGTGCAACCTCGTTTCTAGTACTTTTTCTTTATTATTCTAAACTCAAGGAATACAGAAAAATGTACCAAGTGTGATGTTGTTCGTAATTTACAATATAATATTCAGTTCAGTTGTCCAAGAAAAGAATTTTCCTCACCATATTTAAAGCCATTATATATGCCATCCCCACTCGGATATTCTTTACGTATTCTGGGCACGACACAAGATGGTATTACCCTACAAACGCCTTTTTTTCCAAGTGGTTATAAATAAACCAACAGAATTGGTATGCCGCATACTGACAAGATCTAAAAACCTTATCCTCGATAAAATACTATCCTATCAGGACATTTCATCAGTCTTTGCGACTTCTTGTTAGAATCTTTGTCCCTTTTTTCGAAGTCCAGGGTTTTCCCGGTCGTGAAAAGCAATTAATGCTGTCCACAGATTGTTCTTTAAAATCACCACGGCGTTGAACTCTTCCTGCTCTGTTATACATTTCTTACCTGAAACACAATAGAAATCTTGTACGCAGGCGAATGTTTGTAATACAACCAGTAGAAAAACGTGTGTCTATAAAAAGGTGAAATTTTATATGTACCTTGTAGCTAGTTGTCAACCTTATTACAGCACAAACATTCAACAGCAGGAGGCATCCTCTCGCACTTTTCACATAGGCACCACTTCTGATCTATCTGTGTGGGAAAGGTAGTCGGTGCTTCTCACACATAGTGGGATTATAATAGGGAATTTGCTGTTGATTATCCGGTCGTTCTGGCTCAAACTGAAATCCAACAAGACGTATGATATACGCAAACAACCTCGCGAATAAAGTTTACAAAAAGCTGTCTATCAAATTGGGATTTTTGTTACGAAGTTAGACACGACATATTTTACTATTCAGATACGTAATAATATTTGTTATACACTTATTTTTCAAAATTGATTTGTGAGACCTTCCTGAACGGAAAATTCCTAGAACTTTTAATTTTCGATGGGTCCGTCTTGGGTGAACCGACTGACAGGAAGAAGAAAGACCACAAACCCACAAACCCCAAAATTTGCGAAATTCATTAATTCAGTTAATTCTGCCTACATTCACTTTTAAAAAGTTTGGTGGAAACACCTTTATTTACTAGGTAGTTAAACAAGTGTTTTGAACACTTGTCTTATCTTTTTAAAAAAGAAAAAAGAAAAAAAAAGTAAAAATAGTTTCCAAGATGAGATTCGAACACACGACGACTCCCGTGTCGGTGCTCAGAGAAGCAAAAATTTCCATTCTTGTAGGACACATTTGCGTTTTAATACAAGCTCACGAGCTTGTAATAATTATGATTACATTTCTGTTTATAAGCGACATGATTAATAAACTAACCAGGGTTAATAGATAAATCCTGCAGTTTAGTAACGTTTAGTAAAGATGTGGACTGAGAATGGCATGGTTGTTGTAAATAAAGACTGATAAATGTTGAAAAGACAAATTTGGCTGGATTGAAAGGCTTAAAGAAACTAATGACGTCCAGTAGTTTCGACGGAAGGATTCCGACGGCACAGGCATACATACAAAACAGTAACGTGCGTAATGTTATCCAGTCATGTTTATCCTCTATATCAAACGTTATCAAACGGTATCATGAGACATCCATATACTAAATATACTTGTGTAGTACAAGATCGCATTAAAAAAAATACAAGAATCAAACAAACATGAAAGATTTAAAGATTAAAGGATACGAGGTATCAACGCGATGTATGCTCCTCCAATTTGACGACGGTGCATTTAACCAAGCGTATATTACTATACCACCAGATTCTAATCCTACAGCAATAACATACCTAAAACATGAGCAGAAAATAATATTTAACGTTAACTGATAGCAACCGGTTTGTACAGGGAATCTGCAGCGCTGATTGGCTAAACAGCCTTAACGATGGCTTTACGCATATACACTATCAACTGTTTCATCTATCTCTTCCGTGAAATATTACTCTCGGTCAGCGTACCGACCTCATAAGCCCGGTCTATACTTTTGACCTCGGGTAATATCGGGTAGTACTCGGAATAGATAGACAAAACAGTTTACATTTTATTAAATTCATTAGCTGATAAATATTTTCTTTGGGTTTGTGGAAACCAGGATTATTTTCTTAAGATTTACTTGCCCTTGGGCCAGCAACAACCTCTTTTAATCTTATTCGCGAAGGAAGTTGATATATTTCGGCTGTAAGCGCCATCTTCAGTTCAATAAAAGTGGTTAAAAGTTAAATGAACTTGTTAAACACGGCTTCTGTACTTATCTTAGTGTTTAATAACGGTTTGATTTCTCTGATTAATAAGGCTTCCAAATGTTAACAAATATTGATCATCACGGTTAGTACTGGCAAGAATTCTGACACAAGTCACATCAACAGCTTGGTGTAGACAATTAACGAAATGGAAACGGGAAATTACGATCATTTTTGTGTTCTCTAAATGGTGTGAATTAATGTCGGCTCTTTTGGTCACCATAGCAGAGAAACATCCCGGGCACGTAATTTTATACACTAGTGCACCGATATTTTTTAGTTGATTAACAGATTTGTCAGTAACTGTTCCTCTATACTGAATTCTGATTGAAAATATCTTTTCCTTTTCTGGTTTGTTGGAATCAACGTCGTTTTTATTTTCTGTAGGTATTATTAATTTTTTTAGTATAGTAGAAATAATCGGGTTATAGAAATCGGATGGATATTGCTTTCTCTTTAGAACAACCTTCACTTTTTCAAGACTTTCGTGAAAAGCTGTTTAATTGCTACACGTTCAATATGCTCTACGTATGAATCCGTCGACTACTGAACGCTTGTACCGTTTCGCTGCAATAGCATAAAAATTCCTAATTAAGCAAGTATCAGTTGGCTTACAATACCAAGTCGATCGTAATTCGCTTTTTGTATAAATAACATGTATATCCAAGAAAAGTATTCTACCGTCTTTTTAACCTTAAGTGTGAACTTCAATTGCTTTAATGCTATTTGCGTTGATAGATCTCAGCATGTGATTCATATAGCGTTGAAAAAGTTTAGCATCATCTCGAATAACAGGTTCGTACTTTGATAGCCAAATATTAGCAAAAAGAGGTGCAGGTGGTGATTCCATTGATAAACCATCGATTTCACGAGAATGATTATCATGGGTCAACATTTTAACATTAGTAGTAACTAACTCTGTTAATGTGATAACCGTTTTTTTATCAACTGGTGTTTTTTTATATTTTCTAGAATAAAGGATATCCATCATCCAACATCATTATATACGTTTGTATGTAGTGATGTTACATCGAATGAAATAATCACTTCCTCCTCGTCAGGAGTGACTTCTTTTAGACTATCCACTGTCAGCTTCGATAAACAATTTGTTTTCCCTTGTGGAATGGCGGATAACCATATTGTAACTTTCTCAGCAATTTTATAAGGTGAACCAGGCATTATAATATTGGCCTAACTGGTACATTCTGTTTGTCTACTTTGGCTAAACCATAAAGGCGAGGTAATTGATCACCAATAGATTTTAGTTTCTTGAATAGTTTTTCATCAATTTTATTACGTTGTAAATCATTAAAAACATTATTAATACGTTCCTCTTCTTTAATGAAAGTATCTTTGCGTTTTTTTCTTGTGACGTGATGTGTTTCAACTTGACTAAGTTTTAAAATGTCTAATAACTTGGTCTTTCACTCTTCATTACACATATTCTGGTACTATTGCAAATGGAACAGCTAACAAGTTGTTTTCTTTCATTCATGATTTTTGTGTCGTGATTAAATTTCTAGACATATTTTGATTAGAACAACTTTTTATGTATTTCACTGTGGCAATGTTTATGGTGTCATTTTTATACGTTGTTTCTGGAAGTTATGTAGTAGCTGATCAACTTCTGTTAACATTTTCTTGGCGTCAAACTTGTCAAAAACTGGTTCCCCGGGCCAAGTGCAAGCGTATCCATCACGTACCTTGTGAAACTACGTCGTTGTCACATAAATAACTGCATCTCGAAGTTCGAAAATCGTTTCATCGTGCTTGTTTAACAGGATTTTCAATCTCTTCTCTTGAGATTTCATTACAGATTCTCTAGTTTAACGAACAGTGCTTCTGTTAAATAGTATTACTGATGGAATAAACCTTCGAAATAGACTTGTTTCCAGTATATCACGTTTTATAATAATATTTTTCTTATGTTCCTCCAGATACTATTTCAATTAACAAATAATAGTTCCTTTAATTTCTCTAATAATTAGTAACAGAGTCGCCTTCTTATTTGTTTGATTGAGGTTTTTTTGTTACTTTTAGCATGTAAAAATACCCAAATGATGCTAACGAAAGCGTGGAAGTTTTACCACAGGAGGAAAGTAGTACTGGCACAGATACTTAAAATCAGAGTACAAGAAACAGAACATATAGTGATTCAGATTTTGAATAGGAGGTCGTGGATGCCCCTCTTACTAAACGATTTTAAGTGATATGAAGTAGTAGCCACAATGAATACAAATTACTCCCAGATACGGTGTCGTATCTAAACAAACTTTTCTCGAAATATATTCAAGGGAAACGACCTAAAAGAAAGCATCTGCAATCAATGTCCAGCTCCTAGTAACATTACAGAAGTGCTGCACTAGATAACTTTGTAAAACAGCTGATGGAAGAACAAGGAAGTTACCAGCAACTCTTTTCTGAAAGGCTCTTAAAGAAAATGCAGCAATGAGTACCGACCGTGATGGGCCCATTAGAAAAAATTTGGCTCAATCTCGAGAAAACAATGAATTGGAAAAGACGAAGCGTAGAAGAACACTCAATGATTTCAAAGAGCACACCAAACAAATCATTACGCTCTTGGGCCAATTATTTAATTCCCTCTCATATCAATGAAGACTGAATGCTCTTGTCACATTGAAGTAAGATAACAAAGCGAAGGAAGTGCTAAAAGCAAGTGATGAGCTGTTTGGAGAAAAAGTTGATTGGACCAACATCATAAAGAGCAAATTGATTTCCCAATCCAAATAGTATATATCTTCAAGCTAAAGAATCTATCGAGGAGGCCCTCGATCGTTAAGCAACGGAAATGGAAATGAAAATATAAGCAATGTCCATCCTATAGTAAGAAAACTGTTCTCCTGGGAGATGCCAAAAGTACCCCTTGTCATATGCCAAAAGTACCTTTGTTCATACGAAGAAAAAGCAAACAACACTAATTAACATGTAAATAGAGATATTAAGGAAAGTTGCCATTCACCAACTTTCCAACGAATGTCAGTTTTTAAGCAATGTATTTCTGGTTTCTAAAAAAGATGGGGGAATCGACCGCCAATCAATCTAAAACATCTAAATCGGTTCATTCCCTACCAAGATTTTAAAATAGAAAGATTACACCTTTTTCTGTAAGGCCCAACAATTTTATGTGCAAAATTTCTGAATTCCAATAAAAAAAGTTATCAGGTTTACGTGGGAAAACTACACAAGTTTCTATGCCCGTGTTTCGGTTAAGGATATTCACATTTAAAGAATTTTAGATTTAATTATGCTGCATAAATTATGATGTCATATTTCAGTAATAGCAATGTTTTTGTCATCAGTAATTTAAGATCTGTAAGGCATGTGTGTTCAAACTTTATCATGGATGGATAAAGGTGACTTGTTAACCAACTTTTGAGATCTATAATATAAGTCCAACAGTATTTTATACCTCGGGTCCCTTTAATGAAAATCCCAATATTTGTTTTAAGAAGGATAAGTTTAGTAATATCACATTAGCTTTCCTCATAAAAATTACCTTAAGTTAGAGCCAGTGTGTCATTTACTTCAGTCATCAGAGACAACTATTCTGGAATTAACAAAACTAATTTTCCGTTTAGTTTTTACGACACAAGTTGCTCTACCAACACGATTACAATATCGGTATTTGAAAAGGCAACAGATACAGTGTCTAAACAAATTTCAATCATATGAGAGAAATATTGTACCAGACATTCTCTGGAAGAGCTGTGGTGGAAAAAAACCTGGGCATCCAGATCCGGGGTGCAAAGGAACAGATGCATTGGTTCAGAGCTGGAAGAATCTTTTCGGTTACGCCTTTTCCCCATTTTGTATGAACAGCAAAATTCTTGCCAAAGATCCGAAGGAACAAAACTCGCATTTTGATAATAGCAACAATATAGTAAAGTCAACAATGGTCTCCGGTTTTGCTACAAATTTCCGTAAACGCACCCATATTACTACCCAAAACAAAGTCTTTTATTGAAACCAGACTATGTTTGTCATCCTCTAATACTAAAAATCTGCTGCAATTGGCAGGATGGTTAGTTTCCACGTTCTGGGTGCTGGCAGCAGAAGGCTTATCTGCAGCAGTTTCACGACTTGTCACAAGCGCGCGGAGACTAGGATTAGCATCTAATTACAAATCGGATAAATTGAGTAGCTGGTGTTGTAATAAACGAATCTCTTTAAATAAGACATAAGTTGTATACTTAACTATGTGGCTAATCTTTTTGAGAGTGGTTTTGAATATAAAACCATAAACTGTTACAGCTCAGCTATTTTGCTATTTCATTCACATCAATTTCATTTCAGTAGAACAGAGTGTGTTCTCTTTTAATTGACGTATTTAACAAACTTTCACATTAACAAAAACATGTTTTTCTTTGGTAAATTAAGAAAGTGATAAATTCTATTCAGGGTTTACCGTTTAATGACCATTTACCACTAGATATGTTAGTTAACAGTGGTATTAGGTCTCTTTGTAGCATCCAGAAACTCTGAAATATGCCACTTAAATGAACTCTTCTGACTTTTTATAAATTAATTTTTAACAAATTGGAGAGCTTTTTGTCAGACAAAGTTACATTTAAGTACTTTAAAACCACACAATGAGGTTAAGAAATTTACAGTCACTGGCTGGATAAAAAAGTATCCTGTCTATGGCCGGGATTGACACAAATCAGGTTAAGGCACACTCTACTATGGTAAGTGTCAGTGGCTTATCTTTACAACAAATCCTTAATAGGGGCAATTGGTTAAGTGATTAACTTATTAAAAACCTTATCATAAATTTGTAATAAGCGAGGCAAAACAGTACCAGGATGTCATTATTAAAACGCTTTGAACTGAGGATATTGGTGGTCCGAAGGCCCACTAGCATTGAAGAAAAGAAAGAGGAATATTTGGTTGGGTTAATATAATTATTTAACTGTCTAAATTTTTCCCGCTAAAGCCAGCTATCTATAGCTAGCCTTATTTCTTATTATTTTAAAGTTTGGTATATTATTATTTATTTTTATGTAGGAGTTGTGGCTCTCTTCTAGCTAGGTCTTTAGCTACTTCTGGCTGAAGAGTAAAAGTAGCCAAATGCAGTTTTTGGCTAGCTACAAAAAAATTCTTAATCAATATTTCTTATGCTAAATGCAGTTAGTAGGAAGCGTCACCTTTTATTACTGTCATGAAAACCTACTCCGCAAAATAGAATTGCTGAGTGATTTTTTTAGCTGAACAGGGTAACGACAGTCTGTTTTCCCGTGTTCTTATTTTAAACCGAAGTTGCAATGAAGTTTTTTTGAAAAGGGTACTACGCCTAACGCATTGATGACACAGTTTACCTGTACTAAGCGATCAGTCCAATGTTAACGATGGCTGTTTCCTGAGTTTCTGTTTAGCCGAGGTAACCATAAAGTTTTTTTTCAAAAAAGGGTATATTATGTCTATATGGATATATGACATTGTTTGCCTGTACTAATACTCAGTCCGGAGTAATATTTATTTTTGAACTTTTAGCGGTAACGTTCTCTGAAAAATAAAAAAGGTTGGCCAACTATTTTTGCTATAACAGGGTAGCAACGAGTTGTAAACTGTGTCTTTATTTCAGCTAAAGTTGTGAGAAGTTATGTTTTGAAAAATATATTACACTGGAAACACCATAATGTTGTGCGCCTATTTTTTTCAAAATATATTACACTGGAAACACCATAATGTTCTGCGCCACACTCAATTTATGAAATACTTATACTAAAGCGCTTCACCTGAATGTGTGGCACAGTTTACCGTTCTTATCAATCGCTCTTCCAGGCGCTCAACGCCAGGTAACACAGTTACTTGTGGTTTGAGCCGGCATTTCGACTCCGGGTTCCCCGGCTAGTCTAAATATTAATACCACGGAATCGTATTTTGGATTTAGTCTCTATTGTTAATATTATACCAATGAACGTAGTCTTAACCTTTGACTTGTAGGATCCAACTTTATGGTCAAATCCTAGATATCTTAAACTTGATAAAGATTTTAGTCATGTCATAGGTATAATAAAACATTTCCTAAATATAGCTACACCACAAGCAATGATATTTAATAAATTGATATGCTTAAACGTCTTTATTTCTTTCTTATGAATGTAAAGTGTAGTGCAGTATTGTTAAAGTATTAATTTTCACAAATCACTTTTTGTATATTTGTACTACATAAAACATTTTGCAAGTTCAAGATAATACCATGGGATAATACCTATTTATTTCAAATAACCGAATAACATTGTAGAAGTTCTATACAAAACAGGCTACTGGCAACCTAGGTATAGGGAACAAAATTACACACGAACAAGAATCTGAAATCTTTTAGCCTGCAAGGGCTTTTCATTTTATATCTTAGTTTACAAAGGACGTGGCAACGCTTTCCGAGGTACACGTGGCTTTCGTAGAAAGAGTTAATTCTGATTAGAAATATAAAGCTGTTTTCATAAATTTTGTGTTATTGTTTTATTCTTGTTTACTTGGTCCTATTAACAATTTCGCGGTACGGTTAGGAGAATTAAGCATTAGATCTTACTTCGATTTTATTCATAAAATCCCAATTGTTGGTAGCACAGTCTAATGAATTATTGCTTCTCACTGATCGTCCTGATGAATGTTTATATTAAAAATGCCAACATGAATTTAAAATTATCAACAACATTTGTTGATGATGAAATGGAGTTAGAGTTTGTGATATTTTGCAAAGGACGTTTCTACCACGGTCGTTCGAACTGATTATGACATGTATTCTTGCTGTCTACTTGAAGCCGTGTGATATGATTTTAAATTTTCGATGTTTTTGTGACCACTTAATTGAGAAACGTGAATTGGAATGACGTCGTTGTTAGGAAGAGTTGAAGGAGGAGTGATTGGAAATTTTGGATTTACTGCAGCTTAATCTTTGAGTCTGCATGTATGTAGCCATGTTTTAACGATTCTCCGGCAATGTTATTTGTTTAGCAAAATGGCTGCTACGAGGTTAAAAATGATACCGTGCTGTACAAAGCCTGTCGTTATGGCTTTTTAGCCAATCAGCGCCATCACAAAGTATTACGAATACTACATCCATTTCATCATCAATAAATCTTGATAATTTTCAATACATTTGAGTTTGTAATAAAATATTCATCAGGGCGACCAACGAGAAGCAAAACGGCATCGAATTTGTGTGATAGACTCTTCTTCTGACGAAGAATAACCTTTGCTTCCAAAAATCTATATATGCTTATTCGAATGTTTTGTTTTCTACAAACCCAAACAAAATAGCTATCAGTTAATAAATATATACAATATAACCGTTTTTATCTATCTCTTCCGAGAAATATCACCCTCGGTCAGCGTGTCGATCTTGCAAGCTCAATATATACTATTGACCTCGCGTATTATTTCTCAGTATAGTTTATATTGTATTATTAAAGAGTGTTGATGCAATGAGCGCAAATATGTTGTCTCTCTCGCCTGGACACCAATTTCCAGTGAGTTTGTCTTTATTAGCAGCAATTTCGACGGGCGTTAATTTTCGCGCAATAGACATAGTGTACTTTCGCACGTAGTAACTTTTGATTAGATTACATATTTTTAATAAATAGTCTTATGTATCTGCATAAAAAGATTGAAATTTTAGCGAATATGGTATATTACAAAATAAAAAAAAATAAAAGGCCGATTTTTAGGCGTACTTATTTTCGGGAATACTACTTTTGCGCGTACATAAATTAACACAGAATGAAGAATCTTGCAATGTTTAAAAATATTAGAAATATTATAGCCTAATTTCCACTCACTTGTCAGTCTTCCTCTGCAAACTGTGAACACTCACTGCCGTGGCGGATTCACCCACATCCAAACTATCTGCCATAGCTGACCAACATTGGTCATTTGTGTTACGACCCCATACAATGACCCTTTTATCGCGAGATGCAGTAACGAAGTGATTTTCGTCGTAAAACCAGTCGCATGACCATATAATTCTTGTATGTATGCTGGACTTCTTGTCCGTTTTTTGGACAAGAGAAAACTTAGAATGTTCAGTTCGTTTGTGTAACGCCCATGTACGATCTCGTGATACTGACAGTAAATAAATACCACTGCGTGAGAAACACAGCTGCGTGACGGTTAAACTGTGCGCGTTTAGACTGTCCTTTTGACTCCATGTTGTAGAATCCCAAATAATAATGTTCGCGTATTCAGCCCTAGAGGCCTAAAGGAAATGATGGACTTAGCTGATGATCTTGCAGGAATTGACCATTATATTAATAAAAACGTTTTCAAAGTCTTACTTTGCAAGCAGTTGCTAATGTGGTACCATCAGGCGATGCTGATATTGCAAACAGTTCAAAACCGTGTCCATATCTAAAAAAAATGTTTTATATAGACAAATAAGGAAGCTAAAAACGATTGGTAAACAATTTTTGGGGTGTTATAATTTTCCTTTGATTTTTTTTTAGTTTTCGCAAGAAAAGGATTTTCGGAAAAAGAGCCATTACATATATTTAAACTAGTCAGTAGTCCGTTGAAAATCCAGGGGTTTGTCCATTTTGTTTTATTATCGCGATTCCTGTGTCTGTAACATGGCTGTAAAATTACGCCGAGACAGAATGCGGGTATGAATATGACACATATTTGAGTGTTTTTCAATATTTACAGTTTGTGTAAAACAATCAATAAAACCTGAAATTACACACACAAAATGTATGTTTACAAAAATGGATATAAATTATATTTGCAAGAGAATTAATTATTACAAGGTACTGATACAAGTATTTTATGCAAATTCCTAACGGTGTGCTTGCCAATAATACATTGTTTTATACTGAGTCCAACATATAAATAGCTAAAAAAACTTACAGTTTTTGAACCTCTGGCCATAAAGTGTTTTGGACCAACACATCTTCGATAGGAGGAGCTGTAAACGACAGAAAGATAAATTATACGTCAACTATATAATAATGCGAAGATTCGTCTGTCGTCCGTAAATGTTATTATCCGTTAAATTAATGCTATTAGGGACCTTACAAAATGATGATGGCGCGGGGGGGGGACGTCAGTTTTTTGGTAATACGCATGCGCACATCAGGGGAAACCCAGCTTTTCTGGCGTCCAGTTCAAACCAAGAACCTGAAGAAAACTCCCTGGACGTTATGTAAGCAACGTGAGTACTTCTTTGGATATTTTCAGTCAAATAATGATATTTTAAAACATGAATAATTGAATAATTTATGCATCAAAGATTGTGCAGAATTGTAAGAACATGTGTTCTAAGAACTAACAGCTCCATATTTTTGAAATTTCTGTTTTGTAAAAACACATCATGGCTGCTGCTTCTTCTGAGAACAACAATGCACAAAGCTTTAACACCATCAACCTTCAGTCTGTTGGAGGTTGTGATTTCCTCTGGTATACCAAACACGTCTTGTAGCTCGTAGATGTCTTTTTTATAAATCCTATAATCAGTCTACGTTTGTGATTTACCGCGTAAATATAATTTTTAGAAAGCGACGGCAATGTAGCCTACTGCCGTCGCCTTTAGATGCCGTCGTCATTGCGTAAGGTTCCTATTGACGTTACGGCACATCGTCAATAACATTAATTTAACATCAATAGCTTGATTTAAATTTATGAAGCTATTGCAATACACATATAACTTTCAGGCTAACTTTGGGCTACATGACCAAATTGGGTCTGTTTTCAAACCTGGGTCTCCAAATCCATTTCGGAATGGACGGGTTGACGACGTCATTAAAAATATTTAAACCACAAATCTCTGTAACCGTTCGTCAAAAGCACACGATTTTATACATTCTCTTGATTAGTGCGTAAAGCTCTACACAATAGCAACAACTGGAAAAAGTTTTGTTT
Organism: Hydractinia symbiolongicarpus; assembly: GCF_029227915.1. NCBI lineage: Eukaryota > Metazoa > Cnidaria > Hydrozoa > Anthoathecata > Hydractiniidae > Hydractinia > Hydractinia symbiolongicarpus. Next base: position 11,941,612 of record NC_079886.1, read on the forward strand.
ATTTTTTTAGACCCTTATGCCCCCTTCACGGTCCGTTGAAATCAATGACCTTATACATTATTTTGATTAGCATTTAAGGTTCTATATATAAAATACCGGCAACAGGTTTTTTTTTTAATCATTGCTGACTTCATTGAAATTTTTATTTTTCCTTTGCCTAAGTGGATTTTTCAACGGGCTTAAACGACTAGTTTCTTTTAATTGGAACATTTTATCAGTAACATTGCCGTATTTCGATTGAATAAAATATATTTTTTGGAAAAAGCAGTAATCAAATTATTTGTTTATATTTTACAATGACACACAATGACAAGATGTTGTAGGTGAGAAGTGTATACGTAATGATGAAGGTGTTTTGGCTAGCACAGGGGAGGAGAAAAGGGTAGCTTGGAAGAATCATTATCAGAGGTTGCTTAACACTGAGTTTGATTGGGACGAGGATAATTTGTCTGCTGATGATGTTGTAGAAGGGCCAGCTGTGCAGATCAAGACAGTATGGGTAGTGGAGGCTATTAGGAAATTGAAGATTGGCAAGGCTGCAGGAGCATCAGGTATTGTTGCAGAGATGGTAAAAGCATCTGGATATATTGGAGTTGAGCCTATTACAAGTCTTGCTAACCAGATTATAAAGGATGGTGCTATTCCGAGTGAGTGGCAGTCGAGTGTAATAGTGAATTGTTCAAGGGCAAGGGTGATGCATTAGAAAGGGGTAACTATAGAGGTTTGAAGTTGGTTGATCAAGTAATGAAAGTTATTGAAAGAGTGATTGATAAGTTACTTAGAGAACGAATTAATATAGATATGATGCAATTTGGTTTTGTTCCAGGACGTGGCACTACAGATGCAATATTTTTGCTCAGACAGCTTCAGGAAAAGTATTTAGGAAAGAGAAAGAATCTCTATTTTGCCTTTGTAGATTTAGAGAAAGCTTTTGATAGAGTGCCACGTAAAGTTATTTGGTGGGCTATGAGAAAATTAGGTGTGGATGAGTGGCTAGTTACGATGGTACAGTCTATGTACAGCAATGCTAGAAGTCGTGTCAGGATTAACGATTCACTTAGTGATGAATTTAGTGTAAATGTTGGTGTACATCAGGGTTCTGTACTTAGTCCTTTGTTGTTTATTCTAGTCTTAGAAGCGCTGTCGATGGAGTTCAGAACAGGTTGTCCATGGGAGCTATTGTATGCAGATGATTTGGTTCTCATAGCAGAGTCGATGGAAGAATTAGTTAAAAAGTTTGAGAAGTGGAAGAAAGGACTAGGGGAGAAAGGGCTAAAGGTAAACACAGCAAAGTCTAAAGTCATGATTAGTAGCATTGCAGCCAAGTGTGACCTTGTAGTTGGAAAGTGGCCTTGTGGAGTTTGCAGGAAAGGGGTTGGTAGTAACTCAATTTTTTGTCAGACTTGCAAGCATTGGGTACATAAGAAGTGCAGTAGTATTAGTGGAAGGTTAAGAGCTGACATTCAGTTTGTATGCAAGCGTTGCAAAGGTGAGATTATAGAGAATGAAGTATTTCCAGCTTTAATGATTGTACAACAGTGGCTCGTTAGGAATAGTTGAGAACTTCTGTTACTTAGGTGATATGTTGGGCAGTGAAGGGGGTGTTGGAAGAAGTGTTACTTGCAGGATAGGTTCTGCTTGGAAAAAGTTCAGAGAGTTACTTCCTTTGTTGACTAGCAGAGTCCTGTCAATTGAGGCAAAAGGTAAGTTGTATGAGGCCTGTGTAAGAAGTGTTATGTTTTACGGTAGTGAGACATGGGCAGTGAAGCAGGAAGATCTTGACCGTTTAGAAAGGAATGATATGAGAATGTTTAGGTGGATGTGTAACGCCAGTCTGAGAGACAGAAAGAGTTCAGATGAGCTAAGAAGCAGGCTAAGTCTCCGTAGAATTAAAGATGTTATCGAGATAAGAAGATTGAACTGGCTGGGGCACTTGGAAAGAATGGAGGAGGATAATTGGGTAAGAAAGTGTAGAGACTTGATAGTTCCTGGGGCAAAGCCCAGAGGCAGACCGAGAAAGACTTGGCAGGAGGTTATAAGGACAGACTTGATACAGAGGAAGTTGAGTTTAGATCCAACACAGTTTAGATCAGATTGGAAGAGGGTCATTAATATACCCCGTCCAACCCATGCTAGCATGGAAAACGGACGTTAAGCCGAGAATGATGATGATTTTGAGGTTTTTATTCAGATGACTCATCTATAATCAACATAACAAAAAAGATAATAAAAGCAACAGAGCTTCAACTGTATTCAACTGTTGAGACAGCTTCTGAACAAAATTGTTTTAAATTTATACATCCTACTTGACAGATCGATTATTTATTTTTGGGTAAAATATAAAAAGTATCAACCTCAACCCGCATTTAAGATATCGACTTTCTAGCAATATCCTGATGCAACTGTAAAAAGAAAAACGTTATTTCACATCAAGACCGAATTGTAAAATCTAAAAAAATGAAATCCTCGAGATACGTGGATAACACCTTACCTTCATTGGCATTTAAATTACAATCAACAACAAACTAACAATAACCGGACTAGATTAAAATGTGAAAATGTAGATTATGTCAAGACAGCCAACCGAATGTTATCAAAGACAAAGTAGGTTATTTCTATACTAGATTCACGCATTTTGAACTTGTATAAGTCCACTTGTCAATGTTTAGAGTGGACTTAGGATACCAATGTTCAGAGTGGATTTGGTTAAGTCCGAACTCTTGAATCGTGTGATTGTTATTGACGTCAGCATGTCTATTTTCCATGATTTTCGGGGGCTTTGCGGCCCCATTTAGATTATGTTGATGTGTTGGTATGTTGGACAATGCCACTGTAAATTTTAAATATTTGTGCAAAATGTGCCATCTAAAAGGCATTGATAGTTCGACACTTTGGTATTATCTTTGAAAAAAAAAAAAAACTGCCCCAATAATTTTGTCCAAGACTGTGACTTATTTATTTATCCTAAAAACGGCTTAGTAGCAATATAACTTAACACGTACGTACCGCTGATTAACGTTGGGTTAAAAGGAGCCGGATCTTCATTTGCAAACGCCGAAGCTTTCATGGGTTGACTATCTCTTGTGCTTTGATTATCCCAACTTTTTATGTCACCTGGAATATCAACAATGTGTAAAATGTTAAATATTTTCACATAAGACTAGCTGAAGTACCTGCTAATTAAATGAGTTTGGAAGTATTCCATTCTGCCATCTTATTTGTAGTAATTTTCTCACATACTAGTCTTGAGATACAAATAAAAAGTAGTACGGTCGTTAAATTTCTTTTTCCTTGACAGGACTTATTTACAATTTTCTGATGAAAGAAATAAAGGTAAATTTAGGAGAGAATTTTTTTGCCTTTTCAACAAAATACCGTATTTATTTTTGGTAAAATAAAAAAAAAAGCATTAATATTTACTTCAAAGCCGTTAAGTAATTAAAATTTCAAATAACTTCAAAAGTTATGGGTCATCCTCAATGAGGTCACCAAGAGGTCCAATGTGACCCACATCTGATTTTTATTCAAATCTGGTACACTTTTTCTATTCATAAATGTAAAACAAACAAAAATCTTAACTTGATTGTTCAACTGGTTTCAAAGTTACAGCACCTTAAAAATTCGTCAAAATTGATCCATTTTGAGTTCCAGATGTATGAAGCACTTTTTTTCGACATTCTCATTATGTAGAAAAGCTGAAAATTGGTACCCATGTAGTTTCCACGCATTTTCTATTTTTGCTATTTGCTTCCTTCAAAAACTGTACAATGTGTTATTTTAGGGGGTTCGGACAACGAATACAGACAAACGAGTGCATTTCTGAAGTTAAACTATGTATTTTATTTTTTCTTTTATATAGATTTGTTGCACACAATAATAAAAGACTTTAAATGCAATTAACATAGTATATATGACCAAAGAAATGTCATTCATTAGAAAATATCAAAATAAACGTGTACTTCAAAAGGCTAAAAAATAGCGTAGACAGTTGAAATTAAAGACCAAAATTTGCAAAATTAGAGATTAGTTTATCTAGTTTCGTCCACTAGAAAATAAAGCCTATGTGCATGTTCTTGCAACTAAATTCCAAACATTAAATGATGATATAATTCTAAAGCTAAAATAATGATAGAGGCAATAGGAACCGCTAAGGTACAATAAAGCTAAAGAAAATTTAAATCCTTTTTTATTTTCGGACATGCATGAAACCATAGACAGAGACTGTATGTTAATTATTAAAATGTATTCCTTCCTGACATTAATTATACAAACCCCAACAAATCATCAGATTCTCTAAATTTCAGTGGATAATTTTTAAGCGGGTTCTTTTTTTCAAAGTTTTGTCCCCTTTAAAACTTTCAGTTCTTAACCTATAAAAAGTCAAAACGGGTTAAAATGTCAACAAAGCTTGCTTCAACAAACAACAAAAACAGAGCAAGATAACAAAAAACAGAACAAGACAACAGAACCCTAACACGTCTTGCACACAAACCAGTCTATTTGGCTTAAGGCATTAGTTAAAGATATAAGATAAGGTATATACCTTCATACACTGCTTTATTGGATAGACCAAGCACAGGCACAGTAGCACCAAGTGGAAGCAATGCAAGAACCTAATACAAATTCATTGTAAATATTTACTAACTACTACCTAGTAAATTTCTCTCATTTTAAGTTAGATGCATGTAGCTTGAGTAAGATATAGATGCTAATCTCAATGTTTGATTTACTGCTTGTTATTATAGTAACTTAGTGTATAACATCCCAGGGGGTGTCACAATATTGAACTGGATTGCATAGGAGAAGAACCATCTTACTAATCTACATGCACCAATCTGAGTTTCGCATGTTTGTTCGCTCAAAAATATAATATAACAGTCAATTCTACAAAAGAACTCTTGAGAGACAAAAACAACATATTGTCAGTGGTCTTTTCATGACCAGGTCGTAGCAATCCATGTAATGAAACATCAACTTGAGGGTATTTTACATGTGTAACACGCTGTGAATAGATTTAATTTTCTGTCTGTCCAAACGAACCTGCTTAATATGCGAAACGGTATGATGCCGTTCCGATGCAAAAAGTGAAATGATTTCGCTACGATAATAAAACGGCCTCGTATAAACAAAAGCATTGAAACAAAATACTGTTGTGAAAAGGTAAAGAACACATTTTTTTACTTATCTATATATCTATATATATATCTATATATAGATCTATATATATATCTATATATATATAGATCTATATATATATATCTATATATATATAGATCTATATATCTATATATATATAGATCTATATATCTATATATATATAGATCTATATATCTATATATATATAGATCTATATATCTATATATAGATCTATATATCTATATATATATATAGATCTATATATCTATATAGATATATAGATCTATAGATCTATAGATATATAGATCTATATATCTATATAGATATATAGATCTATAGATCTATAGATATAGATCTATAGATCTATAGATATAGATCTATAGATCTATAGATATAGATCTATAGATATATAGATATAGATCTATAGATATATAGATATAGATCTATAGATATATAGATATAGATCTATAGATAGATAGATATAGATCTATAGATAGATATATAGATCTATAGATAGATAGATATAGATCTATAGATAGATATATAGATCTATATATATAGATATATAGATCTATATATATAGATATATAGATCTATATATATAGATATATAGATCTATATATAGATCTATATATATATATATATATATATATATATATATATATATATATATATATATATATATATATATATATATATATATATATATATATATATATATATATATATATATATATATATATATATATATATATATATATATATATATATATATATATATATATATATATATATATATATATATATATATATATATATATATATATATATATAGATTATATATATATATATATATATATATATATATCTGGATGATTTCCCGGAAGAATGATTATCTAACCGCAACACGTGAACATAGTCAAAAGAAATTACCTCTTCTTCTTCGCAAACTTTAGAAATGTGTAAAAAGCTGTCGTAAAATGCTCGTGGGGCAGAGAAGACGCGGATAACCTATAGAAACGTAAACAAGTTATGAGAACACGAAAGGCACCAAAAAGCAGACAGTTTTTTTTATTCAAAGCTCATCATATAAAAATTAAACAAGAGTTTAATGCAGAAATTTGTTTTTAAATTTCTCACCTGTGTTTCTCACCTTAGGTTAGATACTAGATACTAACAATGCGAAGAAATCTTATTTACAAATACAAAAAGTACTTTAATTTTCATCCAAATGTTACCACAACCATTATTATACCTTTTCTTGGGCACCCGATGCGAACTTGTACTTTCCCACCATAACAATGCACTTCATATCATATCCATGCACTTGTGGACGGGCTATTTCGTGCCATGTTGTCTAGATATAACAAACACAGGTAATACAAGCGGCACACGATCAATTTTGTCGCATATGTCGTATGTTAATATATCGAAACAAGAAATAAGAAATATAGAATCGAATTATGCATTCCTTTGTTTTTAAAAAAATTTTTAATTTTATTTTGAATAGGGTGATTGGATAAAAAGTCACATTGTTCGTTCGACTTACATAATATTTATCACGTTTCCAAGGAGAAAACAATCTTGTAGTTTGGTCAGTGCTAGCCGTGATGGCAAACCTCCCATTAACGTCCCAATCAAAATCCTACAAAAGCAACATGAACATATTTTGACAATGTTCAAATTCTAAAACAAATGTATACGAAAACTGTAGATGATAAAACAATATGTGTAGTACACTTTGAAATAAACTATATTTTCAAGAATTTAAAAGATGCTGAATTATTGTAAATAAATTTAAAAAAACAACAAAATAGAAGATTATTAATAAATATTTTCCACAAAATTTGCTCACAAAGAATTCTAGGAAATGATAAAAATACGCAAAAAACTGATAACACAAGTGGCGCCCACCTCAACTTCTCCGAAATGACCACTAATTGTTATCATAGGTTGCCATTTAGATGTATCCTAAATTAATAACATGTGTATAACACTAACGCCTGCCCCCAAAAACGCTCCCCCTCCCATCCCTCCCCCCTGCGCCCTGAAAAAATATATATTGTAGAAATTAATAAACGTTTTTCTATAATAAACTCCCCTTTCTTCAGACAAAAGCGACGCTTGCTAGAGTTTTCTTCGTTTAAGCAATATATTTGTGATCAATTTACGATTAAATCTAGGTATGCCAGAAAATTAGTGATTGAACTTCTTAGTTTTTTAATAAATGTCTCTATAAAGGTATTGCAAACACACTAACTTTATTCTTTTTCCACATCCTGAAAGCACCTTGGTAGCCATGAGCAATTATGCTTTTGCCGTCAGGAGCAAACGCACAACCATAGTAACCCAGGGTGTTACCTCCAACGTCACCCATGCGTGCCTAAAAAATATTGCAATTAGCTTCAGCATAAAATAAAATTAGTGCTTCGCCCTTTTAAGTGTAACAAATTCCTGATTGTTTTGAATATAAAAATAATTTGAGGAGTTATGGCATGTCTATAGTAAAATAGGATCACTATAAGTATAGGTAGGCTTTTCACGGTCAATCCCTCTGTACCTACTCCCTAAAAAGCTTGTGACGTCATGAGCATAAACATCATAAATTATCAAATCTGCTGACATCAGCAAAAATTGACACATGCGCCTAAAAGTCTCCCCTCAAATCCGACGAATCATGCAGAAATTGAGTAAAGAGGGGAAGTCCCTACCCAAACGCTTTTTCGTTGCTTACTTACAATAAAGAGAGATGAGCTCGTTTAAAAATGCAATGAGAAAACTATACAGCGCTGTGTCGCGACAGTAGCAGCAACTTGTGACTCTCTTGCTGACAAACTGCAGTGTGTGTTGGATACTGTACCCTTTGTTGCAACCAAGCACAGGAACAAATTCGCTCAAGGACGACGCTCCACGATGAGGTTGAGCAAGAAGCACAAGGCAACTACTACGACGCTGAGGACATACAGGACGAATACAGCGAAATTGAAGATATCCAGCACATATTCGTCAAAAACGAAACACAGCAGCTATAAGATTAGAATCGTATCAAATCATGGCGATTCAACAACTTCTCACGCATGCGATCATGGAGAACCTTACACCACATATAGACATGCAAGTAACATTTGTTTACAGTCCCAGCCGCAACATCCACAAAGACGGAGGAGAGTCACCTCCTAACTGGAACAGCAAAGGCACAAATGCAGTATTAAGTATTGCGAACATTATAGCTTTCATAGAGTAATGCGAAATGGAACGGCTTGACCTGAAGGATGCAGAGTTTTGGAGCAAGGCCTACTTGCCTGCGGTAAGAACCATAGAGACGCCAGGTCCTACGAAAGGAAATTCGTCTTCAATCATATGCAGATCAAGATAATCGCTACATGAGGAGAGCAAATGTTAGGTTGCAGACCTCTTCCAGACTGGTTGCGAAAGAGAGGTACATTTACACCATTGATGGAAAGGAAGATAGAACTGACAACCTATGTGTTTAGAGATGTCTAGCGATACATTACCGCAGGGACAGAAAGCAGAGCGAAAAGTTTTTAGTCTACAAACTCAAGATGAACTCAAAAAAAGCTCCATGGAGGAAGGGTTAGATGACATCACTCTGGGGATGTTGGACGGACATTAACGCTTTTTGCATTAAAAAGATCAAGGTTTTGACGAAGACAGACCATCTCACGAAGAAGAACGAGTGATATAGCCACAAGACAACAGTGATCTGTAAAGGTGAGAAGGTAAAACGGATGCTAAGCAATTCAGAGGGTTTTTTTGGCAAGAACTTTAGCTATGCTGCCTTGCAATAGATAGAGTACATGTCGATGGAGACAGGAAGACGCATCCACCACGCACTTTGTGGGCATGGTGGAGAACGTGTCATTCTGAAGAACCTGACGACTTTCACACACTCCATTTTAAGACTTGAGGTGTCTGGAACGCTTTGGTGAACTAGGTGGCGGTGATCGGCTTCAACAGTGGCAAGAATGATAGCAACATGATAAAGCGATACCTCATCGATAAAATTACGAAAGACGAGAGTGACAGAATCACGAATAAAAAGAAGGAGAACGAGTACATGTTCCTGACAACTTCGAAGTTAAAAATGGAGATGATGGAGACATTTTGAAGGATGCGGTAAGTATTCCAGGAGTATCGATGATATAATTCTGTTGAACAAGCCCATTCGACTGAACGCGAAGATTGAGCTATATGCACCAGGAGAACCTTAAAAACATAAGTGCAAGGATTCTTACATCAACATGACATGCAAAGAGGTGCAAAAAGCCTGTACAGAATGCACCATGAACAAGTCTACAAGCAGTTGCAAACGGGTATGGTAAATGGTCCCGCGCCCCACCATCGTGTTTGTAGATTTTATAGGCAGGATGTCACTGGAATAAGACCTCACATCTATACAACTCCAAAACCCTGCAAGATGATCCTACGGCTAGATGCGAATATGCTGTACTCTAGTACCCTGATACATGACTTTCCCTGCGGTAAGCAAAAGCTAATTAAGGTACTTACGTCAACACCAACCTATAGCCTGGAGCTGCTGATCAAAGGCGTGAAAAACGGGTCGTTGTTTGGGTTTGCACATGTAGACATTGAAGTATCTCCCGAATTCTAGAGACATTCAACGAAATGAATTCGTTCTACGGTAAGATGGTCAAGGACTTGGCAAGACATGGGAAACACAACCTTTACAAGAGACAAAAAAAGAAGAAGGTGGATCAAGCCACGCGATCCCCATACCTCCCATGGGTTTGTTAAAACGCAGTACAGCACAACATTCTGTATAGAGTATTAGGAGTAAGTACCCTGAGCCTGCTAAGCAAAAAAGCACTGTGAAAATCTGGGAAATTGTAAACCAAAGGCTCTGTGAGGGATACAACAAGAATCAAAAACGCAGAGGGTTCTGCCAAGGGAGTTTTTTTTCTAAAACATATGTCTAAAGTCTTGTGATGGACTACTCCACAAAACTACAGAGACATGGAAAGTCAATGGACAAATACACTTTTTATCTTTAGACAATTTTAAGGTCAACAAACGGATAGCTGACGAAGCAGTGCACCAAGTGCTTGGAAATTATGAAGGCGTCAATAAAGCGCACTAAATGCCATCACAGTAAAAGAAAACACGAATGCTTCATCTGCGATCCTCTAGGTTATCTATACAGACTTGGGCGGGGTATGTAATGCCTAAAGGCAATACAAGAGGATTTGGACCACAAAGTTCCGCTCAAGTATCGGGAGAACAGGTTATACCCGACAGAAGAGGTACAAATAGTAATGCAGCACTACACCAATATCCAACAGATGTGTAATGCGGAAAACCAAACGAAGGACCATCAATATATCTTTGACTAGTCTAGTGTGTTTCATAAGCAAACTAGACATAAATGTACAAATCCTGACGATCCTCTGCATGCTGATTCTGCTCACGCAGCTTGCATTAGGTTTTGTGATATTGATGTGGTGTTTTAGATATTGGAATGTTATAAGAAAAAAGTATAATACTGAAAAACTGATGTGGTGGATACTCCTGCAGAAGCCATGGTGGAGAAGCCTGCCGACAAGCATCAGGCGTTAAAGGATGCTCTGTGAAAAAACAAGGGACATCTCTTGCTAAAAAAATGTAGCAAAGGTGTCGTAGACAAGGTGCCGGATAAAGCGATCGAATAGACATATGTCATAAGGTCAACTGGAGCTGCAGGAAAAGGGAGAAAAGACGGCAAGAGCTCTCTCTTCACATGCCATTTCTAGGTATGCAAATCTCGTAGGAGATGCATTTGGTAAATTTCTTGCACCTCTTTTGGTCGATGATCATAAGCTCAACTACAGAGATGTCCAAGAGAAAGGAGGATGTCAAGCATGAAGATGAAGAAGAAAATGATGGAGAAGTTATTAGGAGTCCCTTAAGGTTTCTAAAAACGTATGCGAGAAACATTGCAAGCTGGAGGGCTACGTTTCGCTATGGATATATTAAAAGATAGAGATGCATTACTAGAAAGATCATTTGACTTCACCCGCTGCTCATTCTTTGCCTCACGTATGCCAGTTGAAGCTAGGTATAGACTGCTCGAGGTATGGATGTGTAAATCGGTAAGGAAAGAATTTTTTTGTGCTTAACATATAAAATAAATAAGCAACAGAACACAACAAGGTAAAGAACAGCGGGTCATTACAAAGCCAGTCAAGCGTCCTGGAAGAGTAGCACAAGCCACAAGTTAGTGGTTCTATGAAAGAGGATACTGTAGAATTATCAGTCAAAACCTCTTCTGGAGTCAGTCCAACACAGTCCAACCGCACTGTGTAATATGGTGTATGAGCTCCCCCTGTACTCATTATAGGCCTTGGTATTTAGCACGCGCAAACTCCAGCGACATCGAAGCATTAACGCGAAACAAGGTTCTAAACGTAGAAGCATGCAAGGGTTGAAAGCCTGTCAGAAACACGCTCGCGGGAAGGATACACGTTTGCGGGAAGGATACTCCTGGACTGCAGAGGTTTCAAAGATAACACCGTTTCTGTGGCTAGGAAGAGCTGTGAAGGCACCAAGATCGCTTGCTGGTACTTGCAGGTTCCTCAATGTGTGCTCAAAAGAGCACAGATGGAAAAAAACTGTGCCTATACAGTTGTCTGGAAGGTCTCTTTTGTTGCCCAGGGCACGATATGCACGTGAAGAATGTGATTCTGGTCTTCTATGGTGTGGATTGCATGTGTGTTGCGGTTAGCATGGGTGGGATGAGCAGATGTACAATCGCAGCATGACGATTGTTAAGAGCCTCTTGCGTAAATATCTCTTGTGCAAATCGAAGTACGTTCCCATCAACTGCATGCCCGGAGCGGAAGTGGGTACCACAAAAAACTCTCCGGGCTGGTACAGTGAAAAGTTTGTCATGGAATATGTCCGCGAATGTGATGCAAGTCAGCATGAGGAGGGCACAGGGGCGAAGAGGTGGAAACTTTTAGGGGGCTGCTGAAAGTGTATCAGTCATTTGACAAAAACCATTATAGAGGCGCTTTCTGCACAGAGAGGCGAGTGTCTTTGCAAGCTGAATTTTTTTGTCCCTATGGGGCAGGTAATAATCTGGCTGTACAACCACATTTTGGGCACCTGTAGAGTCCCGCAAAGTCTCTCAGAATAAATGTCTGCATGTCCACCTGGGCAGATTGAATTCGTTTTATCATATAATAAAGACATGACAAAACATACGGTATCTGTCCAGGAAGGGGTGAAGCTTAGCAAGATCAACTACCAGCCAGAGCATCTCTGGGCTGGACAAAAGGCTATCAAGTTGCTAGCTGCTGAAAGCAAGTTGTCGTGAAGAAAGTGAGTTACTGGCTCTCTCGCCAGCTACTCTAGCTTCAACATATTTGCAGCCCGAAAAAGATCGACTACACACATCTTAACATTGTTAAACCGAACAACTGCATTAATTTAACTTGCCCTATATGCCATAGGATACATTTTACAGGAAAACTTATAAATATATTCTTACAGGCATCAACATGGTGTCAATATATAAGGTTGCAAAACACTTAGGGACGAAAAAAGCTGCAGATGTTGCCGAGATGATCAAGATATCTACAAATCAGGACCTTTACGCTATCCCAAGACCTTCCAACGTGATAACGAGGCTGAGTTTAAGTCAGACGTGAAAAAGCTGCTAGCAGGTAAAGGTGTAGAGATCCAGTGTGCAACAACAAAGTACAACCATACTTTTCACAGCATTTGTTGAGTTGTTAAACAAGGTTCTTGCAGAGAGACTCTTCAAACCTCAAAATGCTCAGGAACTTGCTAGTTACAAGGATAGTACATGGGTAAAAAACCTGTACTTTACAGTGAAGAGTCTGAACAACACCAAGACAATTATGACTGACCTGAAGCCTTCAAAGGCCATCAAGCTTGATGTGGTACCACTTGCGAAGAGCGAACAGATCCTGGGGTTTCACCAGGTGAGGAACATGGGCACCAGAAAAGACGGGCAACTGACGCTGTTCGGAGCCAAAAGACCTATAGACTGGACCGTGTGATGGTAGAGCCAAACAGTTGTGTGCTCTACTTCCTCGAAGGAGGTCAAGAGGATAAAGAACTGATGCTCGTCTAAGAGGATGTAGAAGCCCCTCCAGATCACGTGAAAGAGTGGTGAGAATATAACAAGTTCATGTGCATTGCATGCTTCTGTGGTCCTGGCAGACTACAGAACAAGTTGCTGGGAACTACTCCGAACACCACCCTTTATCTCACCCCTGATTTCAAACCATATTGATGTTGAACATCCCTTCAAAAAGCTTCCGTGTATTCCTGTCAGTACCAAAAACATCTTCCTTGAAACGACACAAGGCATGTACGGCATTGGGATTATCGCATTCTGTTTCTCCTACTCATATCAGGGTACCACTCTTTTATCCACTACATCGCATCATGTAGTTGTTGTGTCTCCCACCGCTTGTGTGCTTGAGAGGATAATTCTTATCAACAACACACAAGACAATGTCAATACGAATTCGATGTGGAACATAGCATGGCTGGAATTGAAATGAATTGATAAAAATAAATGCATTATTTTAATACGCTATTTTTAAGAATAATTACCCCTGTGATCTCAATTGCTGATTCGGCTCAGGAGCCACAGAAAACAAATAAGACAGTTTTACTGACAGTTTTACAGACTTTGTTTACACCACTCAAAGTAGTACGCCCGATTCTTTGAAAAACCAATCCAAGATTTTCGCGGCCTGTACATGCCAACGAAGGAACATAATGACAAAAGTCATTTCTTTGCCAGATTCTTTAAAAAACCAATCCAAGATTTCAAAGGCCATTTCATTGACCGATTCTTTGTTTGCGAGTGGTCATGGTCAGTGTTAGGTCTGTAGGTCTGTTTCACCTCTTTCATCCTCTAAAAGCTTTTTATTTTGTAATATTTGTTTTCTGTATGTTTTTACTTGTTAAGATAAATATATTGTCACGTTTTTAGCCATGTACAAATCTTAAACCATTTTTAGGATTTTTGGCCGGGAACAAAAATTTTTAAGTAGCATTCTACAGCCAGCTAGCTAGCCTTAGTTATTACTATCCAGTTTGGTATAACAGCTTTTTATCCTAGCCAATATTACATATTTTTATGTTAAAGTTGCGTCTGTCTAGCTAGCTCCTTAGCTACCTCTGGCTAAAAAGTGAAAGTAGCCAATTGCACTGTTTGGCTGCAACACAATTCTTATTCTAAATGCAGTTAGACAGCTACCACTTTTATTACTGTTATGAAAACTTATGCTCCAAAATAAAACTGATGAGTATTTTTTTTAACTGAACAAGATAACGACAGGCGGTTGTTGTTACGCCTATGTTCGACACAGTTTACCTGTACTAAGCGCTCAGTCCAGTGTTAACAACAGGCTGCTTCCTGTGTTTTTTGTTTAGCCGAATTGCAATAATGTTTTTTCAGAAATGGGTATTACACCTATATGGATGTGTCACATTGTTTACCTGTACAAGCTCAGAGTAATTTTTTTTTTTTGAAACAATCACCGAGAACATTCTCCGAAAAATAAAAAAAGTTGGCCAACTGTTTTTGCTATGACGGGGTAACAACGAATTGTAATCTGTGTTTCTATTATAGTTTAAGGATACGGTATATCCTGAGATTTAAAATTTTTCCATTTTTTTTTCACGGATGTAACTTCTATGCTAAGTTTCCAGTAAGTTTTAGAAAAAATATATTATAAAAGTGTTAATTTGGTAGGATAAAACAGGGAAAATGTATTTCTTCATAACATTATCTTTGATGTTTCCCCAAATGTCACAAATTTAAATTTTTTTTAAACACTCACACTCTGTATTAAAATTAAAGACTTTCAAGTATTAGAAAAATAATTCGCCATGCACACTATTTTTAACAAGCTATAAATTATTCTGCATTTTTTAAATACTTTGAAGTTATACTGTTAAAAAGCATAATTTATCTTTTTCTTTTACAAGCTGCTTTTTTTAAATTTATTTTTCTATTATCGTCGCTTTTATTTGTACGTTTAGGAGCCATGTTTCACATTCAATACAAATTTTTAGCTTAATTTAATTTTATACCGGAAATGTTTTGAGTCATTAATTATGAACAAGGTTAAAATTCCAATGGCACACGTTTGCACAGGTACCAGAAGAAATGTTTGAGCCTTTTTTTTCTCGAAACAAGAAATCCGGCCAATACATTGCCTGTTTGCGTTGGTAACTCCCCTCCATTTCGTTGAAAACTAGCGAAACAATTTTTTTTGAAATAGTTACACGCCTAGCTACAAATTCTTGCTTTTTTTATTGTGAAATTTGAATAATTTTCAAGTTATCAACGAATGATTCATCAAACGAGGTAAATTCATGGATTTATGTAGTATTTTAGACAAAATGCATCATAACTTGAGAGCGAATAATTTTTTTGAAAAGATGTAGTAAGATATTGTAGATAAGAGCAATACAATGAGGTACTTTTTAACGATGAAGGGGAGTTACCAAAGCTTTAACAAGGGAGGTTGTTTTTTGGTTCGGAATTTTTTTCTCCATTCCAGTTTTTTTCCACGAATTTTTTTTGTGATATACTCATAGGGAATTTATCAATGTTTTATAATATATAAAAATGTTTTTAAAAAATTATCCTATCGTATCCTTAAGTTTTGGAAAGTAATTTTTTGAAAAATATATTACACTGGAAACACCATACAGTTATGTGCCTTCACTTGATTCACTACATACTATATCGCTGTACTAAAGCGCTTTACCTGAATGTGTGGCACAGTAACTACTCATCCATGCATTCAACGCCTCAGGGCGTTCAAGGACGGGTAACACAAATAAGTGTGTTTTAACCCGGCGTTTCAACAAATGTATCCCATGTTTTGTAAATCAAAGCTGCAATACAGTTTTTTTGAAAAGCGTATTAAGCCTAAATGCATGTGCGACATGGTTTCCCTGTACTAAGCGCTTAGTCCAGTGTCCTGATTAATTTGTTAACGTTTACTGACACTTATTACGCAAAATAAAATAATACTGACCAATTGTTTTTGCTTACGGGGTAACAACGAGCTGTATACTGTGTTTTTATTTAAGCTAAACTGAAAAATACATTACACCTGAAACACCCTTATGTTATGTGCGCTTTACTCAATTCACGTAATACTGCATAGCTGTACTAAAGCGCTCCACCTGAATGTTTGACACTGTTTGCAGTTTCTTATGAAGCCCTCCACTCGGCGTTTAAAGGCAGGCCGCATAGTTACTTGTGGTGTTTCGATGCCAGGTCCCCCCGCTAGTATATTAAGATTAGTGAAGCATTGCACTTTTAAATTTAAGGCTAAATAACTTGGAAACAGGTGAAAATAACTGACGTCATCTCCTGCGTGGGTAACTAGGGACTACTTGGGACCAAATTAGGACCAAGTTCCTTAGGCTGGGTCAATCCACCCCTTTCGGAATTTTTAAGAAAAAACTTTATGCACATTGGTGGGACATTGCTGACGTCAGCAACATTTTTAAACTCCTATGTTCTGAACCACTGACCAAAACTATGCAATCCTATACATAACTTGGATGAGAGTTTCCAGCCTTCACACAATACAGGTGACAGCTAAAAAAAATTGTGAAAAAAAATATTTGTGCATCAACGGGTCATTACTGACATCATTAAGAGTCAAATGACGGATCTTTGTCATTTCTTTTTTGCCTAAGTGCCTAGTTGGTAAGTAAAGCACTTGTTGATTTGAACTTATGCATGCCCTGTGACTGAGATGCCCTGAGGATCTGCACTATACTTGCGACACACTTGTAAAAATCCAGATGCTGAGTAGGTATTGTTGTACTGGTTAAACCCATCGTCAAAAGTCATGGGCACTTTCATTCTTCCTAGTACACATCGCATATGGTAGTAGACATGGAATCGAAAGGTGCCGTTGGTAAGTTGTAAACATCCCGTCATATGTTTTGCAGATATTTTGAGTGCTGTTGTTGCACAATGCGTTGACAAGTTGACCTGAGTCTGCCAGCACTCCAATGCACGCCCATGCAACTCGTATATGATCGTTATGGTAATTCGTTAAAATCTTTATGGGATACTTGGTAAACTAGGGAATATCAGAGGCATATGCATGTTGTCTGTTGATATGTAGATATCTTGATGTTCGAGCTTCATGATACCCAGGGGTTATACAAGTAAATATTTATCTTTTCTTGTAGAACAAAGATGAAGCAACTCTACATCACAGACACTTTTAAACCCACGATCTTTACAGATTACCTGAGTCAGTGTACAAACATTGCCCTGAAGTCCATCAGTATTCAACCTACATGGTTAAATATTGTTCCTCACTAACGGTTTACATATCAGGAAGGTGGGGCGTGACCGAATGTTACCTAGATCATGTTCATCAACAGGTTGTATACGATTGAAAACATAGCGGCACATAATAACGGAAAATGCATGGATCCAATCCAAGGCAGCAGCTTCGGGAGACACCTCAATTTCGACACTCCTGTCTACCTCCCTCTGAAGAGGTAAACGGAGAGGCTCGAGTTGTGACTTTTATCAATATCACAGTGCAGGTGCTTATAGAATAAAGTATGGAAAGTATGACGCTATATCTGGCAATACCACCAAGTGCACCTGAGGATGATAGTATGCAGGAGGAAAGTCAGGTATACAGACTACGGAAGATCAAAGAGATCCAACAAGAGCGTAATGCACTTGCGAAAAAGTTCAAGATGCATGGTAAATAGGTTCACGAATCACTAAGCATTAGCGTGATCACTACCAGATGCGGCCTTGGTGTGTTTGCCACAGGGCTTGGCGTACTGCTGTGTCTATGTTTTGAAGAGGTTAGGGATAAAGGCTCACAAACTGAGACTATAAGAGTCAAAGCTGAATTCAATCATCGATTTAATCTCTAAGGCGATCATGAATGGCGTCATAAGCAACTATGTGCAGCGCTATATGGTGCTAAAGAAACAGATACAACAGCAAGTTAAATGTATCTTGAATAACATTGATAAAAAACAGCATGCAAAGAGAGTCGCAAGAGGTAGATACAAACATAAAGTCCTGAAAAAACTTCACTCTGTCCAGTATGCCTTTCCTGCCTAGATGCTCTACTAGAGTTTTCGGCATAAGTTTCGTACATTGTATATTCCTACAAAACCGCAGGCTAAAATACTACTCCATACCGTCCAAGCACTTCTTTGGTAGTGGAATCCATTAATAGGTTCGCCACCATGAATTATGCAAATGATTTCTGCCTCAGCTTTTCAGTCAGGATCTCTAAACATTTGTGTCATGCTGTTTTACACAAGGTGTACAGTACAGACCCATATTCTGAATTTGTAGCGTCCTTAAACTTGACTTCTCGGAAGGCTATTTTCAGTTCCATCCTTGCCATCTTCAATCTTCATTTGATGCCTAAAATCGCTGTTTCTGCCTTCAGGATGTTCATGTTTGTTTTTGAAAGAATGAACAACTCACAAAACACTATTACAACTCGGTGAAGCTCGCTAAGGTATAGCTAGCACCATACAGGGACCACATTCTTGTACTTACACGCTTCCAAGTATGCCAGTGCGTAGTAGTTATGCCCTGTCTATATATGTTACCTAGTTTCATGATTGCTGTACATTTACAAAGTCCCTGGGGTAGTTGATTCTGATTCCTTGTAATGCCTCTAACTTGGTCCTGATCTGGGAGTGCTTAGCCAAAAACTTGTGGTGATCAATAACAGCGGAGACGGCTTGCCTCTTGCCCTTTTCTTGTTTGCTGGGATGGAGTCGCTTAGGACCAGGTTTTCAACATTTACATCCTGAATATTGTATGGCGTTACACCACTGTGGAAGTCTTTTGATTTGACGGCCCTGTCTCCAAATTACAGCATCCTTCTTTTATTTATTGCTACACAAAGCCCAAGTAGCATCAGGCAATGGAGAGACCTAGATCATGGCATACACAACTGCCTCCGTTATAGGTGATGTATTCCTGATAACAGCACCAGCAAAGCATTTTACCCATCCATTACAGTCTCTGCCACACTTGCATCTATCATATCATCAAGTATGCGTTCACAATTATTCTACGGGTCAACAACCCAGGGAATGTTCATTCAGCTCCACATCTTTTCAAGATTCTTCTTCTCATCTTCACAAAAGTACCAAAGCACTATCCTGTCGGGATGTCCTGCTACTAGGAATAGTTTACCATTGAGTCGATATTTCTGTGCTTTCCGCTGGCGATAGGCATCAACCTAGGACTTTGACTTCTTCAACATTTGTACCATAATAAACCAGTCACTTACATAAGCAAGTGCAGAGGGATTGGCCTTGACTGCTTTCCTGCACATTTCTTGCGTCTGGAACTGATCTAGGACATCAAAACACACACTGGGATACCTCATAATGACCTTGTTGCACATTCTTGCGTCTTAAAATGATATGAAACAAAATCAAGGACAAAGGATCTCTGCAACAGCCCTGATCCATACGCCTTGGGTCCTCAGATTATCTGGGGCATAATGGAGCAAACAGAGATCTGACACAACAGCCCTGTTACAAATTATTAAACTGATCTGGGACGTCAGCGAGCATATACGAATCAGATTCAATAGTCTTGTTGCTCATGTCTTGAGTCATGAAGGAATCTTGAAAATGCTCAAGCATATAGCGTGCTTTTTCAACAGCCCTGCTGCATAGGTCATGAGTCATGAAATGTTCAGGGATTAAGCAATTAAGGATTATATTCAACAACATTGTTGCACTATGAATTCAATTGTATTATCAGTTATACAACTTGTGAAATCACACAATGGACTGTGTACAACATGTGAAATCACACAATGGATCATGAGGAACAGAGGCACTTTTTCACAATGCGATAAAAAAGACTCACTGTGTCAATCCACACTTGGTTCATTTCATCATATTCCCAAACAATAGTAGATTTGTCCATGCTTGTGGAGAGCAATGATGGTGCTAAAAGAAAAAAAAATTATTGGGTTTTCTGCAAGAGTAACAGAGAGATATATTTTTTAGCCAGTGTTAAAGGAACTATTCGATATAACCCTACAGAAACTTTTGTAATAAGATCCTGCTCTTATGTAGATCCATTATTATTAAACTCACTCCTTCCACATGACATGCTCCACGATACACCCAACACCCATCCATCATGTCCGATTAATACTGATTCTAATACAATAGTAAATACTAAAATAAATAAATAAATAATTAAATATACTAATTACGCATTGCATAAAATGTTTTAAAAAAAAGTACAAAGGATGTCCACACAGATCAAAAGCTAACACAAATCAAAGCATCGAAATACAATTCAACAAGACTTTAGACTACAAGGTGCTGTAAACAATGTACATGTAGAGAAAAACACTAAAAACTGTTCCTTTTTTAACAGGTCTTACTTTCATCATTGCTAATAAATGACTGTTCTTTTAATGACAAATCACTTTTGGTTTTTTGTTGTTTTGAACTTTTGCATATTCTCCACAACCTTATGTAACAGTCTTGAGAGCCACTTGCAAGAAGCAAATCGTCTTCTAGTCCTGACAGAAGAAAAAGAACCTTAGGAATCCAATACAACAATACTAGGATGCAGTCAATAGCATGAAAAGCTATGATGTCACTTAACATGTTTTGACCAAAATTTTTGAAATTGCTCCAGGGTTACCACTGAGTCAAATTTGAGAAGATCTGAGAACTTTCTAAGGAAATTTTCAACTTTTTTTTAACCCTGGGCCTTTCAGGGGCTCATCAATGCTGGGGGTAAGGGGGGGGGGGGCTGATTTGACCCCCCCCTGTGTAATTGAAAATTGAAATTTACCACAAGTGTTGCCCGGGTATTAGTAAACAATTTAGTGAAAAAATGTTTCATGATGTCAGCATGGTGATGACATCATCAAATTCGGTGACATATAGACAAAAAAGCAACTTTAAATTTTGTTAACGATTTTGAATGTATAATGAATGTATGTATAATTGAGATGAATTTAGTAACAATAATAATAGAAACAAAAAAATAATATAAAAAGATAAACTATAAGCATAAAAAAAGTGTTGCCACTTCAGCATACTTCCAAAAAAATGCTTTTTGAAAAATGAAGCTAAATAAAAGTTAGAAAAAGTCACAAAATTTGAAGGTGTAACTATAAACACATCAAAAGATATTAAAAAACGTTTAAGTGGGGGGGGGGGAGGGGGGGGAGGGCTGAATCAGTAATTCACAAAACAAATCTTTCAAACTATAACAAGATGGAGGGGCTGCATAAACTATCTCGCATATCAACATCAATTACACATTACTGCAACAATGTATATTAAATATATTAACGGAGTCATCACACAAAACCTAAAAATTGATTAAGAGCTGTTCCTGGCGTGACGGATATGATGCATGGCTATTATACTTACTGACTTTTTATATTTATCTATTAGACACCTACATATGAAATTTTTAGGTCCAATAACATTGAGAGCTTTGGCCTTTTTCCAAAGTACCGTTTAAGAATTCTTATGAAATCCTTATAATTCTAAAAAACTTTGTATTTCCCCAGCCTTCGAACCGGTTATACAAATGATTAATATAAAAGGGGTCCAAATTAAATATATTTACTCAAGGCCCTTAAGGTTGGCTAAGTAGTCATAAGGTGAACCCAGAGGTCGTGGGTTCGAATCCATCCAAAGGCAGTTCTTGTAAAAAAAAATTGAGTAAAAAGATCTTGTTGAGGACATTGCAATTGACCATTTGGGAGTTAGTTAGTTAGGAATTGGAAACCAACACTATCCTCGCAGGCAAGATAGTAATTGTCAATATCTATTTAGCAATACTTAGATGAAAAAACATTAAATTATCGCTAAATAGAAATGGATTAGCTTAGCATTGTTTATCGTAAAAATGCTAAGCTATACTTATCACTAACTTGATTTGTTTTCTTTGTCGATATCGATAAGAGCGCAATATGGCTGACGCATAAATTTTATAGCTAATTATGCGATAAACAAGTAAGATAACATTCTTTTATCAAAAATAGCTTGCAAAACCAGTTCAGTTGATGATTGTTCCATAAGGCGACTCCAATTTAATTAGTTGTTCTATGGGCGAAGTCGATAGTAGCTTACGGTCGGTCGGTTGGCGAAATAAAAATAATTTTATCGGTAATGTATGGTCAGAACAACAAAAAAAATAATAAAAATAACAACGGAAGAGGGTGTTACGACAACCGTTTTTTTCTATGTATTTTTGCATAACGCACGCAGTTTATATTTTTTAGTTTTGAAGAAAAATAATAATAACTTGTCTCACTAAAAAAATGTCTCAAGGTGAAAAGATAAAAATACATGCATGCTCAAAAACTTATACAGCAAGTTATTCTTCTCCTACTTAAAATAATAAAACAAACAATTTTATTGTTCTTTTAATGTTTTTTGTGCAGTTTTATAGGAAAATCTAAATTTAAGTGCAAATTCTTTTTCGGACTATGGTTGTCTTTCGCAGCGGTAAAATCATTTTTTTTAAATCTTAATAGAGGAGGGTGTTACGACAAGGGTATTCTATCTTGTTTTAATTATTTTTCCTAAACTGCATGAATAATCTTAACTGCATGAGTAATCAACAAATCATTTTTCAACATTTGTTGCGTAAAATATTTGAAATTAACATTTTTAAACTATTGGCTGTTGTGATTATGAAACTGTTGCACTCCCTCTGTCACTACTCTCTATCTCTTACTGACTGTCAATAATACATTTGTATCAAGCATTGTGATGGTTAACCTTAATACTTACACTTTGTAAGCAATACAAATTGATAGAGCATAGAGCTTATCATAAATCTGCATATATAGAAAAAGTAGTCTTTTTTTAAATGGCACCTTATTTTTTTAGATTTTAATTCAAAAAAAGGAAAATAAAAGAATATACTTTTTCTTATAAGGGCTGTTAACGTGCTAATTTTTGACAAAATCTCAGTCTCAATGTTCTTAAAAACCAGGTTCTTATGTATTTTGTGTCATTCCTCACATGAAATCTTGAAAATTAATCTTGCAGAATTGTTCCAATTTATTTACAGAAAATAATCTCCATGGAATTCTCCATAGAGTCTATTTATGAAAAATATAAAACCAAAAATTTTGTTTTTGAGCTCACAAAAAAATCCCACATTGTTTTCCCTTATTAAGTTCGACATGACAAGCTGTTGTGGACAAAATTTTAGAGAATTTTTTTTATTTCTAAGCAGTACGTCAGAAACCATATTCTTTTTTTTCAAGCAACAATTTTTAAATTGTTTCTCTCTCTGCATACAACATTTAAGAATAAGGATATCATCCCTTTTGTCAACTTTATATTTTGGAATTTTAAATTTTTTTTACAAAATACAATCTTGATAGAGGCCTAAAATGTGACACAATTAGCAAATTAGCAAGAACATTCCAAGGAAAGTTTAAGGTCCAACTTCCCCATCTAAGTCAAATTAGTATCCTAATTCTGAAATCACAAATGTGTAAAATCTGAGTTATAAATGCTTCCAAAACTACCTTCACTTGAAAAAAAAATAAACGAGGTAAGGCACCCACAAGATCAACTGAACTACTATTCTAAAACCAGGCTAATGTTATTTTTAAAGATGTTGTTAAAAAAATAAGGTACACTCAATAACTGGAGGCACAGGATATATGCCAGCAACATCACCAATTTTGGTGGACAGCTTGAAATTTCCCGTTTGTTTGGAACAAGTCAACCAGCCAACTAACTAGCTAGCTACTGATATCATTGTATTCAAAGTTAGCTAATACCTAGCTCATTTAACACCAAGGATAATAAACAAAAGCATTAGAACGGCCCAATGATGCATGCTATTATCCATATTATCACCAATGTTATTAACAATCTGTATGACAATTAATTTTGCAAATATTGCAAGTAAACAAACCATATCTGCACTACTTCTCTGCAAGGTAAAAATTTGCTCATAACTAATCTCATTTTCATGTTATTCAGCATTTTTGTATGTATATACCACGGGACGAAAATGGATATGGAAATAGGTCTATTGGATTCTACTTACAACATAAAGGCAAAAGCTATGTCCACCCCAAAAAAGAAAATAATTGAAGTTAAGAATGCAAAGGATTTGGAATCGCTTACAGCATATAGCAGCCACCTAGAAGAAAACATGGACGGGGATGAAGAATATGTACCTGGCAATTGCTCAACTGAGGACGAAATGGAGGATAGTGAAATAGATCTAATAAAAGAGAAAAAGTTCATAGTTTACGAAAGCATATTAGAACAATTGTGCAGTTCGATTTCCTCAATGCAATTCCTCTGTCACTGCACAAGTATGCATTGTAAAATCACATGTTGGCTGCACAGTCATGTCTTCAAATGGCATACTCAGCCTATTTTGGGGAAACTGCCAGCATTCAACTTACTATTTACAATTTTCTTTTCGGGAGAAACATACGATAGGATACTAAAGCCATTAGAATTTCCTGGAATGAATTTTAACAATCACACAATATCCTATTCAATACAGAGTACACTTGTTGTTCCCACTATCAACAAACAATACAAAGAATGCATCAAAGAAGCACGTCGGTAAACACCAATTTGGTGTGATGGAAATGGTGAAACCATTGGTACATCATGTGACAAACCGCACTGTGCTCATAAAACGTACATAAAGAACACGTAAGACAAAAAAATTGGATTGAAAGAAACGGTCCTGCTTATAATAACCTATATAATAACCTGAAGAAGGTGATAATGAATGCAAAAAACCTCAGTGACATGATACATTTGACAAAGCCTGATCACACTGGGAGTTTGGAAGTTTTCCATTCCCTGACAAATTATGCTCCTAAACGACAAGGATTTGAACTTAACGTGATAGTGTTGCGGGTTAAATAGAAAGTAACATAGGGCGAAAACAAGCTATTATCACTAAGAAGAGGAGCGGATGTGTGAAAATCAGTGCGTTATTCCCTGTTTCTTGATTGGGTATCCCTACTCTTCACTGGAGGATTGTCGTATGTAGAGAAAGAATGTTGTGTGGGCAAAGGGATGACCTAGGAAACAAGGGCTTCACCAGACGCACAGGCCTTGTGGGGCGAGAAGAGGTGGCGATATTTATTAAGTAGAATTTCAAAGAAGTGGAATGCAAAGCCAGTCAAGGAAGCAAAATGTCATGATTTCATTAAGAAGTTGCTAACGAAGGTGGTGCAACGAAAACTAGATGGTCAAAACATCTACGAGAAATAAGAAAATATAAAAGGCAGATCAAAAACTCCAAGGAACATCATGTACACAGATCGTCCCGAAAAAGTGAGTATACTTAAAAAAAAATACGAAAGTAAAACGATTTTCTAATTAGTGATTTGACTTGTTTATTATACTACATAAACTAAAAGTGCAGGTTCTACAAATCTACAAAAGCTTTTAATCCTGTGTATTTTCCATCTTTTTCTGGAAAAGTTGCACAAATTGTTTTTACAATGCATGTTGGTATAATAACTCTGCATCCTCTTCCAAGTGTCTCACAATAATGCACCCAAGCTGTATATTGTCTGCATGCTGAAAAGCGTAGTTGTCTAAAATAAATTAATATGTTTTGCAGTAGTGGAAAGTGGACCTTACAAAAGATGTATATTTTTTGAATTTTGTTTTGACAGCATGTGGCTGTAAATAAAATTTTATGCAGATAAAGAACCCCCAATTTTTTTTTGTTCTCGCGTGTAATATTTTATATTTGTTTTAAAAAGTTATTTTGGTAGTATAACCTTACCTGTTTTGAAAAGATCTTACATCCTTAAAGTTTTTTGATATCTGCATTGTCGAATACTCACAGTCTCTGATATGGTGTGATTTAAACAAAGAATATCAAAATCTTTATGAAGGGTAATGCAAGCAATATCTTCTAGTTTTTCTGCCAGTAAAGTTGTGGACTCCAAACAACATTCTTTGACAGTCATTAACTCTTGTATGTTACACTTTTTACACTTACACCAATGTCAGTTTTTTAACCTACTCAAGTCTAAATCATCATCCTCATCGTCCAATATATCATCCGCAGTTTTTTGTGAACATATATATATTTCAACTGATTTTCAGTATAGTCAGGCTTATTGTCATAACATCCCTTGCAAATACTTTTATCTGTTTCGGAACTATATTTCACTATTTTCACTATTACAACCACCCTCTTCGTTACTACTATCCATCACTAGCCAATTCGTGGCTGCTAACAACAATTTTGACTCTTGTACACCATATGTTATAATTCTGTATGTTTCACGAGGAACCGTGAATAAAGTACACGGTTAATTAAAAAAATCTCAGAACTTTAATATGCTAAAACAGCCTAAATAATGAAAATTAAGGGTTTATTTTTTTCCACAGTTAATTTAGATACAGCGTTCTTAAATTCTTTTTAATAAGTTCTTTTTTATGAACTTAGTTTCCCTTTACAGCTCTGCACAAACCATGCAACATACAAAACAACAGTGGAAAGTACAAGTCCTGTTTTTGACAATGTTAGATTTTTTTCACTACTAAGCCAGGATTCCTGCATTTATGCAAAGATTTCTTTAAACAAAATTGCAATACCAAAAATATCATTTTTAGATATTAACACAATGTCATTTAGCAACTAATTTTTCCCACCTCTTAAATTACGTAACATTTTGTCAATATTTTCTGTTTCTTGGCAGTGGAATCCTGTATTGGACATTTTATTTATGGGAGATAGTGTCATCAAAAATGTGATATTTAAATACCCAATTTAAGGCAAAAATTTACATTGCATATTTCTTTAAAACTAGAATTATGCTATTACATAAGGAGAAGAGTTTTGTTTGCTACAGAAAACTTGATGATTCCCATGGTCCACTCCTAAATTATATGTATAGTAATATTTAAAAATAAATAAATTAGCCACTTCTCTTTGGTCACTTGCGATGGCAAAGTTACCTATGAATTATTATGTTTTTTCTGATTTTTTTTTCACAAAGTTACTTATTAATAAATACTAGAAAGTGACATTTTTGGATTTATGGAAAATATCAAAATGGTCAATTTTGGTCAAAAAAGGTTTTTTTGGTTTTTTTTTTAACTTATCATTACTGTTTTCAATATAGTCTAAAATGTTAGTACAGATCAACATCTCCAAATTTCATTTGGTCTCATATGTGAGAAAATCTGTTTGCTAGGAAACGGCCCAAAATTAGCTAAAATAGTTTTTTCGCCTCCTATCTTCGTTTGACAAAGCTTTTCTCTGGTCTGTTTATTAGGTTTTATTTTTTTCACCAAATTATTTATCAATAAATATTACAAAGTAACGTTCTTGGATTTTTGAAAAAAAATTCATAGTGGTGCCATTTTGGGAAAAAAAAAACAAAGAGTAAAAATTCCTGGGTAGTTGAAAAGTTGGGTAGTTGAAAAGTTGGGTAGTTGGGTAGTTCAGCACCTACCATTTTTGTTTTTATGAAGAAGCCGGCTGGTCGAATGTTCCGTAAAAATCATAATTGATTCGTTCAAAATGCCATCACTGGTTTCGATACTCAAGGTTTTGATATGGAATTATATCAGCGATATGGAACTGAAGGAGAATTTGATGTGGTGTATCTCACTATGCAAGACTGAACTCACTTGCAATTATGGGCTATACATTTGTCAACCGTTCCCAGTTTTACCAAGTCTCATACAGCATAAATTAAACACAAGAGTGATGGGCAGTTAGGTTTAAAATAAATATTCGTAAAACTAACTCAGCAATCATAAAAATAGCAACTCCACATTTTCTCATTTTGCAACTACCTAACTATCCAACTTTTCAACTACCCAATTTCCTAAACTCAAAAACAAACAATATTTGGAAAATACGTTTTTTTTCTATCATTACTGCACCTGTAACCTAGCTACTTAGACTTGTGTTACATGTTCAAGATTATTATTACTTTTTTCTATAAATAGTCAAAATATTAGTACAGATCATTATCTACAAATTTATTTGGTCCCACGCATGGCCTCTGGTTTTAAAATTAGCTAAAAATAAAGTTTTTTACATTTTTTTAAAATTGATTTCTTTCTTTTTTATTGATAAATTATAACCAGAGAACACATGATTATTTACAAATTTCAGTTTGTTTGAGAAAAAATATGTGATGCTCTCTAGGAAAATCGACTGCTTCTATTTTTAATTCCTATTTTTAAAACAATCGAATTCTGTATTTCGTATTTTTATTTAAAAATATGCATGTTTTTTTAAAAACTGTATTTCATATTTTCAAAATATACAAAATACGTATTTAAAAATACGCATATTATTTAATACGAATTTCGTATTTTTAAAAATACGAAATTCATATCAAAAAATATGTATTTCTAAAAATACGATTTAGATTTAAAATTCGAATACATAAAAAAGGTATCGTCTCCGAGATCTTTTCATTTTTGAATTGAAACAATTTTCATTATATAGGAATCGTTTCATTTTTTTTTTTACATCGCTCATAATCGTATTATGAAACAAATTAAATTTTTTTTCAAGAAACGATTATATAATTTAATACGAAAAATGAAACAATTTTTAAACAATATTGTAAAAAAAAGTTTAAAACAATTTGAGACGATTGTCAAAATATCAAAAGTAAGACGATGCTAAAGGTGCATGATGCATTATTGAAACGAATTTTTGAAATAAATGAACTAATTAAAAACCTACTAAACTTGTGAAATATAAACTTGTCTTTTCTTTAAGAAGTTTCCATAATCATAATCGTAATCGTAATGACAAGAAAATGTGTATATGAAGTTTTAAAGTTGCTGTATTTTCTTCTAAAATGACGAGAAAACGTCCCTGCGAAGCTTTAAGGTTGCCTTATTTCATTCTTAAATGACAAGAAAATGTCCCTGCGAGGCTTCAAAGTTGCCGTATTTCATTCTAAAATGACAAGAAAACGTCCCTGAGAAAGCTCTAAGGTTGCTGGATTTCATTCTAAAGTGACAAGAAAACGTGCCTGTGAAGCTTTAAAGTTGCCGTATTTCATTCTAAAATGACAAGAAAACTTTCCTGTAAAGTTGCCGTATATCGTTCTAAAATGACGAGAAAACGTCCCTGTGAAATCATTGAGCCAATTTAAAACCTATTAAAAATAAACTTGTAAAATTGAGTAATTTTTCTATTCAGTTTATTCAACCACTCACTTGATACACTAATAGTTTTAAAAATACGAAATTCTATTTTTAAAAACAGAATTTCATAGGTTCTATCTTTAAAAATAGAATTTCGTATTTTCTATTTTTAAAAAATACGAAATTCGTATTTCGTATTTTTTAAAAATACGAAAGACGAAATACGAATTTCGTATTTTTAAAAATAGAATTGCGTATTTTTAAAAATACGAAAATTCGTATTTCGTATTTTTAAAAATATGCGTACTTTAAAATACGAAATCCAAATTTTTTAAAACGAAACTTCCGTATTTTGTATTTTTTAATACGAAAAGAGAAGTGGTCAATTTTCCTAGAGAGCATCACATATGCTCCCAACCCAAATTAACCGTAAGTAAGGTTTTTTTGTTTGTTCTGATGTTTCATAATCACATGGGCCATGAAGACGTTAACTTGTTTAACTGCACTCCCAGTGAAAAAGTTTTGATTTGGTTTTAATTATTAGCAAGTAGCACGATTTAAATATTAGAAAATTTATCTTTATATACATATATAATGTATTATTTTTTTAAAAAAAAATTGAACTTGGAATGTTGTTAACTATAAATTTTAATATATCATGAAGAGAGTATTTGCATTCCTAGTTAATATGCATTTTTTGTAAGGAACTTTTCTTTCTGAAAGCTTTATTTATTTTCTATAACAACGAATGACAGTTTACTTCAGCTATACAATGTTTAATTTTTTCTTTGTGGACAAAGTCTTCTGTTAGTTGTTTGCTTTTGCTTAATTTATATAAAATAAAATGCAAATTGTTGATGTATTCATTTTAGTTTTTACCCTGTTCGATGTTATAAAATTATGTCCTCGTGGGGGTGAAGTGAGTTTTTATTTTTTATAAAGAAGGAACTTTTTGAAGGAAAAACTTTAGCAGCTTAAAAAATTCTGAAAAGTTAGTTCATAGATTTCCACATTCACCAAAAACGTAAGAAAAGAAAAAAAAAATTAAAAAAGAACTTTCGGATCCAAGTTCCTAAATAAAGAAAAAGAAATAATTTTCTACGGAAACAATGCAAAATTAAAGGACTGACCATTTATAACAAGTTGTGCGTAAAATGTTCATTATAATGTGAATATAAACTGTGTTAATTTTTTAAAATTTTTGAGCTTTAGTCCTCGATATAATTAACATCAAAGTAGTCCTACAGTTGCCGCCATGCCAGTGTCGATTAGGACTTTCTGTTCAGTAAAATACTAACTTGTGCGACTTAAGACAGAGGGGATGTATACAAACGCATTCTAAATGAACGAAGTGAGGGAATGCTAAACTGTGCCTCCTCTGATCGTATGAGAGTAATTTTATTTATCATATTTTAAAATAAATATCTGTATCGGAATAAAATAATGTTTTGTTGTTATAAATATGGTTTTAGAGTTTGAGACATAAGTATTACATGTATTCAACTTTATTATGAAATTTTCTTGTGTTATTTTTGTATCAAAACATCTTGAAAGAAGTGCTTCATTTAATTTGCTAGACTTGAAAAAAAACTTTAAATGATTATGCGCAATAAAGTGTACTGAAAAGATTTTGTGATAGCAAAACAGAACAAAAATAATCTCATAGTTTTTCTTTGCTTAGCTACTTTCCAATGTTGTTAAATTGTTGAAAAATATTTTTTCCACGTTGTTCTGCTGGAATTTACCTTGTCTTCTTCATCGCTTAAAACCTCGCGACAAATTATAATCCCTCTTAGAAGACCAAGAAGTAAGAGTGCATCCTTACAAGTCCTGACCACTAATGAATTATGGCTTTTTAGAGGCAAAATCTGCACATAACAAAATGCAAACATTTAAAAAATTTTATGCCATGTTGTTTTTGTGAAATGTAAGAATGTTTTTATTACTTAAAAACTTATGTAGTTTTTTTCGTTAGTTCTCCTTTACAGAAAAAATCTTCTGAAAAAAACAACAAAGCGAAATTTAAAAAATAATTTTCTGAGTAAACAATGCAAAATTACAGAATAATTTTTATAGGAAACAAAGCCTGCGGTTGTGGATTAAAAAATGTGTGCAATTCCTCGTGTTTTCATGAATATGGAAATTTAAATCAATATTTTTAAATTAAAATATTACTTTATATTTGTTCTTAATACATGTTCAGTTAAAAGGATGTATAGTCTCAGTATTCTTTCTTATAAACGTGTTTCTTTAATTAGAAATCAACCATGTAACCAGGGCTTCTTAAGTAACATCCCCTCCTCATACAGACACAAATTTTGATATTCTCTTCTATTATTGAAGCTAGTTAGAAAATTCCCTGGATAAAAAAAACTAAGAAAACTCCCTTTAAAATGCTTCTCATGTAAATAGATAACAAAATAACTTGTATAATACTCTCCCCAAAAAGACAATGAAAGCAATAGCAAGATCCCCTTCCCTCAAAGATGTGGACGTCCCTTATAGATGACTCCATACAATATGAAAGAAAAAATAACCAATGCCCCCTCCCCCGGTTTGGTTATAAAGTTTGACTGGGATAGAAAGTGACAATTTTTTTCTTTGCAACAAAAACTACATGAAACGCGCTCCCTATTGAACTCCTTCGTTAACTGAATTTGTTACAAACTCTGTTTTGAAAAGAAAAAGTGATACAGTTTCCTAGAGTAAGAACTAGATGAAAATGCACGCCTTGCTGAAGTAAACAAAATGCAAAAACTATCCACATGCTTGACGATATCATCTTGCTTAATTCTCTACATCATGACCCTGTACAAAATAAAAGTTATGCTCACTTAACCTAAAAATCTAGGTAACTAGCTAAACTTTCTTGGTCACTTTTCAATCTTTTGTGTGCTTTCTTTATCTAGAAAATAATTATCTAAAAAGAAGAAAATAACACAGATCAAATGTGGGGAAATTTGATCTGTGTTATTTTCTTCTTCTTAGAAAGTCTCTGATAAGTCTCCAATATCCCAAAAGTACATAGTTCTATTCTGAAATAAAAACAAAATACAGTTACAAAGCTAGTTACAAACTAGCCCTTTTCTCAGGTAACACCGCCATTATATGATTATAATTTTTGCAGCGATAAATAATAGAATTTATTTTCGGTGTAGAACAGGCCTTACAGTAATAACCTCGGTATCACGTTGTCACGTGATTTTAAGCAAAAGGGCGGATTTTCAGAAAATTCAATCACATGTCGATTAGCTTTCAAGTATTAAAGCACCCCCCACCCACCCTAAAGTTAAGGAGAAAGTTTATTATGCCACTGTGTAGGCAAAAATTATGTTAAGGTTACTTTTACGAATATGTTATAATTTTTAGTGTGCTTTAACAGTTTTGTGAGAGAAATAATGATATTGTGGTTTTGCAGAGTATTGTAAAGTTTTGTAGGGTAAATTATGTGACAACCTTTTAAGCTAAGACGACTCCTCAAGCTAAGACGACTCCTCTTCTCAAACAACTTGTTTTTATTCTGTCAGGTCTGGCTACGGGAAAATAAATAAATATTAATTTCGTTTAAGCAAAGGAAGTAGAAATTAACCTTAGTTATAATTAGCAATAATTTTCAATACATATTTACATTTATCGATATTTCTTATACTGTTAGCGTTATAGGGATATAACACAAAGATAAGTGAAAATTATCGCTATATAGTTTGTTATCAATTTTGCAGTGTTTTTCAGGAGAGGCGTGCGATCGAATGTGCACGCCTTGGCACACGCCTAAATCGTTTCAGGCGTGTGATTAATTGCACGCCTGAAAAATAAAAATTGAGTTTTCAAAATCAACCTTTAAAATCCATTTTGTAGCGTGCGATGGCTTTTTCATGGATTTTTTCTTTATGCCTGTAAAAACGAAACCCACGTGCGGTGTAAATTTTTTTGAAGTTTTAAGCCACATGGATAAAGATTTTTTTAACTTGAAAACAAAGCATATTTTTGCCTATTTGCTTGTGATGACTTGAAAGGTGAACAATAAATATAAAAATGACAGTATAGTCATGCATACTATTTCGGACATGTAGAAAAGGAAGTTAAGATTGAGAAAGTCGCTATACCAGTAGACGCTCGATCATCGTGTTTGGGGTTCACGATTTATAACGTCCCCCACTTTTATACCACAAAATGAATGCGCAACAAAAAACATTCTTGCGTAACATTCTTTGCAAGTGCGCTTTACATCGCACGCTTTACTTGATTTACACGTGCGAATCAACTTCCATCTGATTTTGTTAAAATTTGGTATGCTAACAAATATGAATGAAATTTTCTATTTCCTATGAATTTCAAGAAATTACACTTTCATTAAAGTTATGGAATTACATAGTTCAAATGCCCTCTACCCTGAACTACACATTTTATCGCCTAAAGTAAAACACATACCTGTATTTGTAAACACCAGACATCGAACCCAATCCTCATGACCACTCAAACTCAACACATGAACAAACTAGTAAAAATAAACAGAATCAAGACAGATTTTACTTTCGATGTTTTACCTTAGAGCATTATACACTATATTATAGTTGATATAGGTAAAATGCATTTCTTAACATAGAAATTTATAATTCATGCCATAAACAGAAATCCAAATGCAATATTTTACACATACAAACTTAAACACCAATAAACAGTTGCGTTTACATAGTGTGATAATTTAGTACTCCCAGTAGCCATAAAACAGGTTTTCACTGTTAAATTTTAAATATTTAGTCATTGCGCAATACAAAAGATGAGTGATTTGGTTTTTAGACAGAAATATTTTGTTGCCTAATGTAAGGTAGATTTTGAATTAATGCAAACTGGTAGCCTTGTGGTACAGCGTTCGCTTCGAATGCAGAAAATTCTTGGGTTCAAACCCTGGCGGAGTCATGCCAGAGACAATAAAAGTGTGAATCTATCCTTTCTGCTTAGCGCTCAGCATGACAATGGAATTGATATCTTAGGCGGTTGTCTAGCTGGGCGATTGCTGTGCTTGCATGACTTTCATAGCTCATATGGGAGCTTTAAATGCACTAGGACCCCCTTCGCAGGACCCTCGTTGATAGCAGTACCAATAGGAACTGAAGAGGCTATCCTGGGTGAATAATTTGTTCATCGAAAACATATAAACCTATACATTATTTTGATCAGCGCTTTAATCTATACACATTACAATCAAAGAATAAAGGGGATCTACAGTACTGACGTCAGCAAAACAACAAATTATTTTCCATTGACCATCTCCTTAAGTGGATTTCTCCACAGGCCTTATCGACTAGTCTATATAATAATACGAAGAGTGTGACTGTTTATGACAGGCAATGTAAATGTATTCGTTTACCTTTGATGTCCCTGAAAAAGACATGTGTCAAATGTTAAATGTTGTGACGTCAATAACGTCAATATCTTAACTTAAATTAATGAAGTCATTACAATGCACTTAAAGTTTTGAATTAAATAACTTGGAAACGAGGTGGTGACGTCAGTCATGTCATCAAAAACCTTTAAATCCAAATATCTCTTCAAAGTACATGATCCTATACATTTTCTTAATCAGAGTTTGGAGCTCAACAGCCGAACATTTTTTTTTAAAATTTTGTACATTTGTGAGACTTTGTTGACATCATCAAAATTTAAGTGATGGTTCTATTTTCCATTGTTACCCTGCCTAAGTGGATTTTCCATGGGCCTTATTGACCAGTTTAAAAATAAAAGAATAACAAGAAATTGCTGTGCATATTAACAATCACAAAGAAGAAACAATGTATTTGTGTAAAAACAAACTCATATTATAATATCATGAATAATTTATGGAAAGTTAAAATAACAGATCAATTTGCACATTTTTCCCCACTTTGTGAATATAGTGTGTATAAAAGTGATTGTTTTAAACCACCTTAAAAAACGCCGACGAAATTGACGAAAGCCTGAGCCAAAACCAAACCATCGCCCTATCCCAATTGAACAAAAATAATAAAAGAACCTACCATGTTATTTTGCAAGGTGTAAATTTTAATTAACATATCATCACAACCACATGCTAGCATAACACCTGAAATTAAATGCCATATGAAGTTTAGAGCATATAAATTAAATGTGATTTTTATGTGCTCAATCTGGCAAGTAATAATAAAACATTTCAGTAGATAAAGAAAAACCTGTAAATGCAAAATACTGCAAGGCACAAGGTAAGATAAAAAAGTAAGAAGGATGGCAATACAGAAAATTACAAATTGGGACAACAAGCCAGTTTTTATTGTACAAAAGCAGTCACGTCATTTAAAATTATTCAAGCGACTTTATACAAGAGGGGTTATATGGGTGTGCTGTAATATGTTTTTGTGTCTTTTATGTATGTGTAAGTAACAATTGTTATCGTCTGCTAGTTGTTCTGCATAGTACTTGTTGTAAAAAGCTAATATTCTATTGTTGACTATTGTGTTTGTCAATTGTTTTATTGTTTAACAAATTGTAAAAATTATGTCGTAAAAATCTGATGCTTAGCAACGGTTAGCGAAATTTACTGAATCACACAAAAAAAAGTTCTCTCATGAATCAGCTTAGAACTCCACATAGCTATTCTAACAGTTAGAAATATTGCTGTTTTATTTTGAGCATATATGGGGCAAACACAAAACCCAGGAAAAGATTTACCATTCAAGCTAGGCAGTATTGACATTGCCAATGTATGTGAAAATCCATTGCCAAATGAGATTGTTTGAACACATTGAAAATCTAAAAACATAAACAATAAAATGATGCTAGATTATCCCAAACAAATAATTTCGAATAAAATGTTGACAATCTTAAAAAAACAACCTTCTTTTCCTTGTCTTTTAAATAATTTCACTGTTGAATCTGAGCTTGCAGATGCGATATATGTATTATTTCCGTAGGTGACTGAAGCCAAGGAACATATAACATTATTGTGTCCTGTTAGTTGCTGTTGAAACTGCCACTAAAAAACAATGTGAGGGTACTCTATGCATGTATATGGTATATATATACAAGCATCACTTGAAATTTTAAAATAACACATTTTCAAAATTGTATTACCAAATGTTGCACATTAACGTTTATTTTGAATCTATATCTTACTGAGATCTAATTCACATTCCTATATTTCTCCAGCGATCAATCGTTCAAGAGAGGTTTTGTGCTCTGAGCATGTGCATTGCAAATTTTTACAAGGCTGGAAATTGCTGGCAATTGCAATAATAGCTTCAACCGTTTCAAACTTGTAGATTGTGTGCTAGCTTTGTAGGCCAATTATAAAAATAGTTTTCTGATTTTTTGCAGACATCATTTCAAATAGAAATCAAAATGGCAGATTCTTCATAGAATTAAAGGAGCACTCCAGGGAAAAAAAAAATACTTGAAAAAATGTCATTTTGATAAGACAATACATAAATATGTCAGAATAAACCTTTTACAATCGTTAAAAATCTTTATTTATACCTTAATCGGGTCTGTAAACATCTTCAATTTTAAATAAATTTGCAAGGACGCGTAAAGCTGAGAGGACTATGTCCGAATAAAAAATAAGCATACGTCATACATATAAATGAATACGAATAAATCAGCATACGTCACATCATGCAGAAAGTCTGTGAGCTCAGCAGCACACTTTCTAAAAGTTTGTTTACTTACTGTTTACATTGTTAGTTGATAAGAAGTCTTGTAATAATGACGAAGATTATAACTTAGAAAACATAGAATCGGTAATTTTCTTCATGAAAAAGACTTTACAAAGCTACAGCCACACAACTTCAAACCTCTTGTGTCTCACAAGGGAGAAATTAATAATGATGCAAAGTGACGAGGTGTCTTTTACTGACTCAAAGCAACGTTCTTAGCAAAATATTTTCTTTTTAAAGAAATAAAAAATATATTTAATCGCTTTTTTTAAAATTCTTTTCGTCAAAAAACTTTATCATTTGCTTCAGTAAAAAATCTTTCTTACTTTACAAGCCAATTTATTTTCATATAGGTGAATATTTATCATAGCACATCCGTATTTCATTCTTATCAGAGAAAGCTTCACCCCGATCAGACCTCTGGTCATGACGGGCGAGTATAATGCGTGTAAGTCATATTGAAGAAGAACTACTTTGTTCATCACTAACATACTGCCAAGCAGTGAGCGGGATTCGATCCGCGGTCCCCAGAACTGGGAGCCGCAGACGAACCCACTACACTACCTGCGGCAATATGTTAGTGATGAACTCAGATAGTTTATCCAGATGGTGTGTATACATATAGGTGAATATTTATCATACCACATCCGTATTTCATTCTCAACAGAAAATGGTTCACCCAGATCAGACCTCTGATCAAGACGGGCGAGTATAATGCGTGTAAGTCATATTGAAGAAGAACTACTTTGTTCATATTGCCCCACGTAGTGTAGTTGGTTTGTCTGCGGCTCCCAGTTCTGGGGACCGCGAATCGAATCCCGCTCACTGCTTGGCAGTATGTTAGTGATGAACAAAGTAGTTCTTCTTCAATATGACCAATTTATTTTATTTCCCAGTTCAGCAATATTTTTCCTCCGCACGCACTTTTTTGCACACAAATACCAACAAATTTTATGTTACATTGAAATTTTCTCTGTGATGGAGGACCATTTAAATGCGTGATCGAAAGATTGAATAATGTTCGGGTCGTTATAAGTTGGTAAAACAGGGGTATTAATATTGTGTAAATAAAAATCATTCTTATGATTATGGTAGGTCATAAATGCGCTGCAGAAGCTACTGACTTATAAGTGGTTGTTTTGACAAAGCTGTTTTAGAAACTGCATTATCATCCTTACATGCAGCCTTAAACAGTTACAAAGATTGAAGAAAATGGGTACATTTACCCCCTGAAAATATTGGGCATGTCCTTCCATCAAAAAAACTTTAGCACTACGAAAAATACATGTGTAACTAGAAAACTTTTTTGTCTGTGTTTGTATTGGAAATTGGTATAATGTTCTGTTACTTAATATAAAAATGTACAAAACGTTATTTGGTTGTGTTCTGTGGATATAAGTACAAAATAATGAAATGAGAAGAAATGAGACACTTTGATCACGTTCACTAGCTGAAATGGCATTTTTACAAAGTGGCAATATTTTAATATGGAAGTTTATTTCCTGGAGATCTCTTTTAAAAGAACTATCTGTGAAGTGCGCCAACCAAAAACAGAAACTTTGATTGCTTGGTAGATCACCTGCACGACGTATTTTGTTTAGACATTTTTTAATTCTTTTTTTTTCACAGACAGGATTCTGTGAAAACTTACTTCTTTACACTTCTCCGATCAATTGGTACATCGAAGCGCAGAGCAACTAACCATTTTGTAAAGACTTAAACGTAAGTTACATACAAAAAGCGATTTAATGTAAGGTCTTAACATGAATGTTCTCTGCGCTCGCTTAAACTTTCTGCACGATGTGGTGTCATTATTTATAATCGGGTCCAGTCCTAAATAAAATCGCGTCTGTCTGTTTTTTTATGAGAAAAAAAATTGAATATTGGAAGGCTAGTACAACAATTTTAAATAAGAAAAATAAGTGAAGTAAGTTTTTTTTGATTTCTTATGCTTTTCTGAGTACGTATAAAAGAAAAAAGAAAAAAGTGATTTTTACTGGAGTTCCCCTTTAAACAAATGTTACTTCTCAATGCTTTTCAAGCATTAAAGAAATTTAAAATGCAGCAAGTACACTCAAACCTGTTGTTACCCAGGAATTATTTACTTTCTTGATTAGTGATATATCTTTAAGTGAAGAGAGTATATCTATTAAAACCTTTGTTGTTTTCTTGATTATCTTCCAAACAACTGGAAGACTCATCTGTAGCTTGTTGCTATTTTTACATGGACATGGCCAGTAGCTGAGTACATGAAGTGTGCAGATAATCTCTCAGTAGGTGATCCAACTTTTCTTTTCAAATAACACGACCAAGTAAAATATCAAAAGTCACCAAGTTCATTTAAAAACTTCTAAAGAAGTAGAAGTGGTCAAGAACTGTGTATCTTTTACTGGCTGATTAATTGTGATGGTTTTGGTGAAAACGGTAACAACTATTTGTGACATGGTTTGTGATTATCAACAGTTTGCTTTTTAACTTTATTTGATATTTTAACGTGAACGCTGACTGTAAAAAGTATGCCCGCGTTAAAGTTCATCTTGCTTACTTCAAACTGATTGGCTCCTTATTTAGCAGCGTTATAACGCGTTAATAACGGCATTCAGATTTCACGAAATCTTGAACATAGAAAATTTTTAAACATTGCTCAGACAGACTTTTAACCGTTATAACGCGTTGAAACGTTTCTTTACAGTGACCGTCGATCATTGAAGCGTTATACAGGCGTTATAATGCCATACACTTAAAAGCTTATTCTAACAGGTATAAAGAGTTAAAAGGGACCGCCTCCACCAACGTTTCACATACAAAATGAAACGACTGTATCAACATTTTTTAAAATCGTTTACAGATCGTTTCTTGAAACGAACGTGAAACAATTCGGAAACGATTGTAATTTATTATAAATTTATTAAGCTCAAGAATGATACGAAGTGGAAGCGAATGGGAAAAGATTGGGAAACGATTTCGAAACCATATTAAAGCGAATCTAGAAACAAAATTTGAAACGAATCACGAAACAAGTTCTGAAACTACTTGTTTCCCCAAAGCAATTAAAATACAAATAAAAACATGACAAATTTATTATGTGAAACTATACGATCTACAACGATCTTTTCACTTTCTATGATCTCATTTTCATGTTTTTTAAAGGATCTACGGCGATCTCTTTGCTTTCTACGATGCAGTTTTCATGATTTTTAACGATCTATGGTGATCTTCTTGTTTTTTACAATTACGATGTTGTATTCATGATTTTTAAACGATCTGCAGCGATCTTTTTGTTTTCTACGATCCTGTTTTCATGACTTTTAAATGAACTAGAGCGATCTTTTCGCTTTCTATGATGCCGTTATAACCGTATTTAAACAATCTTTTTGCTTTTTACAATCCCGTTTTTCTGATTGTTAAACGATCTACGGCGATCTTTTTGCTTTCTATTATCCTGTTTTTATCTTACGATATGTCAAACAGTGTTTTTGACAAGATTATTATCGATGAAATAAAACATTTGTAGCTACTATGTTTTAGAACAAGCATAAACATAAATGGAACCATTACACATTGTTGTAAATAAAATAAATTTATAACAACTTAATATAATCGCACTAACAAAAATGTCGTAAGTTGGAAAGAAAAATAAATTAATAAATTGAACAGTCAAAGTTATTGTTTCATGATCGAATTTTGTTTAACGGAATTCGAAAGTGGGGCAGTGTTAACGCTGCTAAAAATAAAACATAATAGGGTAGTTTTATAATGCTGGTTGTTTTAACGCCTCTAAAGCTTTAAAAATGAAGATCAAAGTCTTAAATTAACGCTGAAGTGGAAGTGTTATTACGGCATTATAACAGCGTTATAATAATGAAACGGTCAAAAATCGCAAACCATGTCACATATCATCAATAATACCATTATTGTGGTTATACAATTAACATTACCGGTATAACCATTAACTTTCATACTTTCACTGGCAAAACCAAAATAATTACTGGTATAATAACGGTATTGAATAAACGGTATTGGTAAATAGTCTTTTCTTGTTAATATAGACATAAATAGTCAAAGGTTTCAGATTTCTCAATCCACCAATCAGTTTTTGGTAAGTTTTTTTGTTCTGGTGTGCGATCGCTGGAATTTGACTTGATTAGGAACAAAACCTTGACAAGAGTAAGTGAAATTTAACCATGAACACTTTTGCTTCCATGTATATTTCATGTCAAAAATTTGTGGCTTTGAGTGCTCTTCTTGTTTGTTGTTTTTCTAAAGGCTAAATAACACAGTAAGTTTAAACGGACCGTTTAAATGTTAGATGAAAAACTTACCATGTAAAGAGGAAAGATGTACAACTTTTTTTGGTTTCATAAGTTTTTTGAAAAGTTGGACACGTTTAACTTTTGTTAAGTTTTTTCTATTGAAATTGAGCTTTTGTTTAAACCAAAGATAGCATATATTTTCTGTTTCTAGTCACAACCCCTTTTTTTCTACCATTATTCCTGTTGCTGCTATAGCAATAACCTCAACGGAAGATATACATGTTTTTTTCTTTGGTAGTCATTATGAAAAGAAAGTTTCAAAAAAATTCCTTTTCATATGTTATTTCATGTGTCAAATCTCATTTCATGTGTTAAAAATTTGTTATTATTAAAATGATCTGATTGGTTAAAAAATCTGTAGAAATATTTCTATTATTAAAAAATTAATCTTATTGGTTTAAAACTCAGTTGTAACAAATTTACTAGTTTAAATTACCTGTGAATAAATTTGGTTAATTACAGAAATTGGTTCTTTCTGTATAAAAAGTGCTGCAAAGTGTTTTTTATTATTGTTTTTTAGATCAAACTTTGAGAAAGTAAAATTAACGTCAAAGGAACTTGTGAAAGTAATTTTGTCTCCTGATAAGCAAGTGGGAACGAATTAAATCGCTTCCTTAAACGACTTTTAACATAATTTAGACTGTTCTTTGATGTTTCTTTGTAACTGTTTCATAAGTTTTTCTCAACCAGAAAAAAAGAATTTGAATTAAATTGGATCAATTGTGGCAAAACTGTGCGAAATATTATTGAACATTTGTGTGTGCCTGCTTTAATTAAGAATGCCATGATATCTTTAGCTGTGTTGAGCCCCATTTTGATAATTTTATATTACTACAGTTCATTTCAAAAATAACCACAATAATAACCACAAATAATCGTTGGCTTGAGAAAACAAGGTTTCTGCTGTCAATGAGTTTCAAACATCATGTTAAGGAAAAAATAAAAATATTAACCAATTATGCAACGTGTTACGATCGAAGATCCCTTTATCGCCTATTTCTCCATCCAACACACAATCAGTATTGTCTGCCGGATGAGATGAATAAACAGCTGATTAACAGCAAATAACGTACAGTGGCTTGTGGCTATAAAAACTACTTTGTTTGTTTATACAATTTTTAAAATAAAGAATAGGACAAAACAACAATATTATTTTACCATCAATTTGATGATATTGAAGTAAATTTTTTAAATGATTCGAAAACATGCTACATATTTACTAAAAAATTATTTTGCTAGATTCTCGTGTTTGAGGTTCACAAGTTTAAACGTTTCTAACTTAAAGATAATTGTTCAGGACAAGACACAAAAATTGTTAAAAAGAAGAGCTCACGATATTGCTTTAATATACCAGCCTTATCTTTTAATTATAGTTTAATAATTTTAATTATCTCCCTGTAATCATTGAACAGTATTACTCGTAGTCCTTTTGTCTTACTACCGATCTAAACAGTAAAATAATACAAGTATTATAGGTTGTTACCATTTTCCCCAA
Organism: Hydractinia symbiolongicarpus; assembly: GCF_029227915.1. Taxonomy (NCBI): domain Eukaryota; kingdom Metazoa; phylum Cnidaria; class Hydrozoa; order Anthoathecata; family Hydractiniidae; genus Hydractinia; species Hydractinia symbiolongicarpus. The sequence goes on from NC_079886.1 coordinate 11,984,394, forward strand.
ATCTGTCACAATTTAGTTCTAATTTGCTTTAGTTTGTTTAAAATTCTAGGATCGACCTTCTCATGTTTGAGAGTGAAATGTTTGTATTTTTAAAATCAGTCATGCACTGTAGTGGTAATGGTCATTCTAAAAAACCACAACCAACCACAAAAAACTAATTGCCATAGGATATTCCATGCATGGAAATTAGTCTTAAATCCACAGCGTGTACTTCAGCTTCTTTTACACCTTGAAGAACTACTTTACAGTCTGGTGATAGGAGCGTACCTATAGCATAACTGATCGCTGCAAAACCACTGGTTAAGCAGATTGTCTGCACTACTGACATAACTTCATCAATACTTTTAAGAAAAAAAACCTGAAATTTAATTTAAAGATGCAAGTAACCTTTATATGACAGTCCACATACATATATCCATACAAACCGTTTTATCTCTTCTTGTCCATACAATAATACTTTTATCAGATGATCCAGATATCAGCTCTAAATTGGAACACAATTCATAACACATGAAAATAACAACCCTATAAAAAGTAGGCCAGCACAAGCTTATTACAGAAAAACAATAACTACAAAACAACATTAAGAAACTTTAAAGAACAGTAAAAAACCTAAAACCTGTCTACCTTCGTTAAAACCACTCGTCAAAAAATCTTACAAAAGCAGTATTGTTTATCAAGCTAACTGTCCACGTTGCAATGCAAGCTATGTCGGCCTGACAAGTCGTATGCAGTATATTATACCACATTAGAGAACACTGATGAAATGGTCCAGTGGCAAATCACATGTTGTGAGTTGTGAATTAAACATGGATGATGCTAGCATCCTTCTCTCAAATAGTCAACGTACCATTTAACAATACTTAAAGATTTAATGATTAATCAACTAAAAGTGTAAAGATATAAGTCGATCATAAGTCTGGTCATAAAAATATAACTACCTTTGGGTGATTATATTGTAGCCTATTGATACTTTTTTTAATTATTATCTATTTTGTTTGTTTGACTGTTTTTGTTTGTTATTTATGTATATACACCGTTAAAGAAGAGTGGTGAATTGTTTTGATATTTGTAGTGTTTATAGCGAATAATTTATATACTACTTGTATAACTTTTTAACTGTTTAACTGTATTTATTTATTATTTTTAAACCTGATAATGGGTTGTGGGGCAAATAAAATAAAAAATAAAAAGCCCTTGCAGGCTTAAAGATTTCGGATTTGTAGCTTGCGTTCGTCCACTTCCATCGAACCTTCTGTACATTCTTAAGTTGAAGTCAAAAATGTTCTTGAATAGTGCCAATAAGTGCGTGAGGATACTGTCCAAAATTACATTTTCACTATGCATATAGAGGGAAAGATACTAAGAGGGTAAAATTTGCCATCAGGGTGACAATGTAGGCTTTAAATGACACATTTGAAACAAGCAAAACATTCACTAGTTGATTGTTAATCCATTTAGTATCGATTAAACATTTACTGAGAGTTTATAGTGGCTGTTCATTTTTAGTTAATTTTTTCCAAGTTACATCGACGATACAACAGCATACAGGTAAATCAGTGTTTGGAAGTTTGATCTGAAAACGCACTTCTTTCCTGCAACATGACGCACCGAATTCCAACATACGAGAACTGACAGTTGTCAACACCATTTTGTGTACATACTAGTTTATGAAACTAAAGCTTGTCTGGTAATCGATGTTTATGACTAGTGGAATTGTATTGGCAAGGTGTTTGAACACACATGTTGAACTATGTAATGAAATTAACAGTACAACTTTGTCTGCTTGTTCAGTTTTAATGAAGCTATTTCCATCGCTATTACATTGCCATGGTATTGGAATATGGATGTTGAACTATTGGATGATTTCAACAATGGTAATAAATTATGATTGAAAAACAAGGACGTGTGTTGTACCTTATTCCAAATAGCACTTCATATTCGATAAAAAGTGCACAAGATGTAATTTGAAAATTAACTACACATTGCTGTATTCGACATGTATGCCATATCTCAGAAAATCGCTTTATTAAACTTTCAGAGATGGTTATTAATTAATGTTCCACCTTACAACAAACAGAATACAGAAGATGCTTCTTCATTGTTCAGGGTTCAGTGAAGTTCTTCTTATCTAACATGCAAGTGGTTGTATACTACTCCATTTTCAGTATCATATCAGCTTCACTATCAAGTTCTTAATTTTGCCACTTTCAAAATACATCCACATATTTTGCAACATTTTTACAACGTCAAATGATACTCAACATTTCAAGTAAGTGGAAATAAAGAAGCTAGCTGGCTATCACTCATGTGCTCATGTGACAAATTTACTCAGAAAAGCTTATTAGATCAGAACATTACAATGACAGAAATGCCTGTCTAGTTCCTCTCACTGAAAACGCCATCATGAAAACAAACTTTATGTTTACGACAGCATATTCTGCTTTTATGACAAGGGGGTAAAATATGAGGAGAATAAAGGAAGTAACAATACAACCTACTAGGGTCCCGTATGAAAATAGCCTCTTTACCCTAAATGTAACCTTATTTAATACTTTTATAACTTTTAAATAATTTTGTGTTAACCATAATGTGTCAAAAAGTGAGAGAGTCCCGATCGCGAGTAACTATACACAAGTATACGAGTACGGGTACATTAAATGCCGAGTAAAGTGCAAGACGAGTACGAGTAATCGGCGAGTATACTACTCCATACCCTCGAGTATTGCCTCTTGCGCATGCGAGTACAGTATCGATAGCTCACATTGTGAAAACTTTTACTTCGTATTCGCGTCGTAAGAAATAACATTTTATTTTACATATTTTTTTTTTATGTTGCAACAAATTCTCTTTAGTTTACGTAAAAATGTATACGTTGCTGTAATGGCTCTTTATAACTTTGAATTTATATGGTTAATTTCTCACCGACGAGGAAACCCTTTGCTATTTACATCTGTTATCTAAATGCTTTTTTCTCCTAGCTAAATGTTTTGTTGCTACATTCAAACATTATTCCTTTTTCTTCGCAAGCATGAATTAAACAATGAACTCTGGAGACTAAATTAAGCCAATCACATTTAATTTTATTGTTTTGTAAGTAACCAAAAGTAAAAATGTGGATCCAGTGAGAATGATATGCACCCGAATTTTGAGTGAGTAATTACTTCAAAATGGGTTGTCATAAATTATAAGTGCTAATAATTAGCATTTAAATAGCATTTAATTATAAATGCTAATAATTATAATGGCAAAATGCTGATAGCTATCAGCATTTCGCCATTTTGAAAGTTTAAAGGAGCATTTCAGCACTAAATTTCAGCGCTAAATTTTGTTTCTATGAAGCTTTATGTTCTTATCTGAAAAATATTATATTAAAAAATAACGTGTCCTAGTTAAAATGCATAAAAATAAACAAAATAATAAATTATTACAGATCGTCTGTAACAACGATGTACAGAAGATTCTTTCTCATGTTTTTATAATTTTATTATCCATTCTCATCTTACCGATCATAGTGTGCATAATAAAATAAGCGGCAGTAATGGGGAGGACAAAGTTTTATGTGTCTTATTAATTGTATTTTTAATTTTTTTTTACATACTTTGTGGGCACCTGTTGTTTGAAAGTAGTGAATATAAAAAAGAAAAGAAAGAATGAGTATCATTTAAACTAAATTGTTACATTTTTTTACTGTTTTTTAACAGCATTTATCAATTTAGTCCTGGGCACTAGCTTGTGAAATACATGTCAATAACTTATATAACTATATTATTCTATTACCAGAAGCAAATCATTTCAATATTCTCAATGTGATTTGCTAGATTAGAATAACATTCAACACAAAAGAAAAATTTATCTCCAGAATCGTGTTTTAGAGAGAGTGAGGAGATCTTTATTCTTTATTCTTTCCCGCAGTTGAGTTGAATATAACGCGAATCAGTTTAGACTTGTCTGGCTCTTCGGAGTGTCAGGTCCCTGTGGCATGGTTCCAAATGGGACTTCTGATTCGATCGTAAATCAACAAAACGCCAGGGCTTAAAGTGTTAGCATGTAATCGTAATGCCAGCTTCAACTCACTATTGAACATAGAAAATTAACGAACAAAGAAAATAACAATGTAAAAATAGTGTTTTTCAATAAATCCAACACCAACATAAAAGCATATTGGCTGCAAGTGCATTCTCCGCCAGTTTCTCGTTTAATTATATCGTTTGCCTTTCACGCACGCCAGCGAGTACTGTGAGAGTACAGTAGCAAAAATGTGCGAGTATTTTTGACGTACTCGTACGCGCATTATACTCGTTGCGTACTCGTGGAATACCCACGGAAGAAATTACTCGTACCCGTAGTTTAATACTCGTGTATAGTTACTCGCGATCGGTACTGTATATTTCGGGTACAGCCCCTGGGATTATTTTTCAACACAAAGCAACCCGGCCTGAACCCTGATTGGTGGTCCTTTCCATCACAAAAAATACTCGAACCTGATTGGTTGCATTATACGTCATTACAAGAAACGTGAATAAAGTTTTTAATAATTTTTTTTTCACATTTTATTCAGATGTTATACAATGTCCTTAATATCTTTTTAGTAAGATTTTTTTTTTACCTTGGTTTCCCTTTAATGGTAATATCTAAGTATTACATAAAGTTTCCTAGTGCTGCATGTGCTTTGCCTCACTGATTTCCATAAGTATACTGGCTAACTTCTCCCCGAGCACTTCTGTTTTTTCTCACCGTGCCCATGAGTCAGAGAGGGGGGTGTTTGTACAGGGGATAAGAATTAATCATGGTTGTTTCTTACGTCGATTCAAAGATTTTAACGACTTGGCGTGGTAATACTTGCAATGTCTTTTTTCAAAACTCTGCTTTGAATAAATGCAAGAAAATCCTAAAAATTGCATCTCAATTTTTCCCCACTTTTTGAAATCGTATTTTGCGAAATGCGAAGTGCAATCTTGTTATGGTTAGCATTTATTACACATTATAATTAAGGGACCATCTCCACCATCATTGATCGTTTCCAGATTGTATCATCATTTTTGTTCTACGGCTTTAGCCGTTAGAACTTTAAAATGGACTTCTTTTTTTGCCACCGTTTTTACTATTGAGACTACTGAAGCACGGAAGGGTACCAGTCTAGTGTAGTGATATGTAAATTATTAGTTTTTGAATGTTGATAACAGAACTACCCTGTTGAACGATACAAAAACCTATTATTTTTACAAATAAATCTTTTTTAATTATTAATTTATGTTCAGTTGGTTTCACCAGTTTCACCAAGCTACAATGGTCGTTTGTTATTATTTTTTGTGATCTAAATTCCTTAAGCTAGATTTGTATTTGCTTACAAGGAGTTTCAACAGGCTAAAATTATTTTAAAAAATCGAAATAAATCAAAAATGCTTTTATTGATTTTTACGTTTCATATGTAGTTTTCAAAAAAGCGGTGTTTACAAACTTAACTCATTTTTGTACTTTCGTATTTTTCTTTCGTCTTTTGCTGTGCCAGTTGAAAATAACTAATTATTAATAATGTGATCATTTTTTCTGCCCAATTTTGAGAACTACAGCAAATGCTCCCCCACGGAAGATTTGGTATAAATCACTTATACGCCGTAGAACTTCCTGCCAAAACGGCTGGTTTATATAAAATCGTTTACAGATCGTTTCATGAAATAAACATGAAGTGATTTGAAACAATTTGGAAACAATTGTAATTTATTTGTTTTTTTAAGCTCAAAAATGATATGAAGTGGAAGCAAATTGGAAACAATTTGGAAACGATTTCAAAGCCATTTTAAAATGAATCTACAAACAAAATTTAAAATAAATTACAAAATAAATTTTAAAACAAATTGTTTCCCCAAAGCAATTAAAAAAATAAATAAAATTGTGATGAATTTGTTACGTGAAACTATTTTTAAACATTCTTCGAAAAATGTCACAAAAATTTATGCACTGTTAATTTCTTTGAAAGGACACAAAATTGTGTATTTATAGTTTCAGTCTACAGCAAGCTCTTTGCTTTCCACAATCCCGCTCTCATTCTTTTAAAATAATGTATGACAATCTTTTAGCTTTTAACGATCCAGTTTTCATCATTTTCAAAGATCTACGGCAATTTTTTTCGCTTTGAACGATGCCATTTTGACTGTACAATACTAGCCTGAAACCCAGCGTTGAAATGCCAGATTAAGCCACAAGTAACTGTGTTACCTGTGGTTCAACACCCAGTGAAGCGATTAATAAGTACCGTAAACTGTGCTACATATGCAAGTGGAGCGCTTTAGTACAGGTATATGCAGTATGTCATAAATCTCAAACACAACATTATGGTGTTTCCGGTGTAATATATTGTCAAAATACAGTATTCCACAACTTAAGCCAAAATAAAAACACAGTTTACAACCCGTTGTTACTCCGTCATAGTGAAACGGTTGGTCAATATTATTTTATTTTGGAAAATAAAGTGAAAGTTTAAAAGTTAATCGTAACAACGGGTTAAGTATTCAGTACCGGTAAAAAATTTTGCACATCCCTAAAGGCGCGCAATAATGGTTTTAATAGTCGTTAACATCAGGCTGAGTGCTTAGTACAGGGAAACCATGTCGCACATAAGTAGAAAACTTCGATTTAAAAAGAAATACAGGAAACAGCCCATCAATACCCAGTTAAAAAATTACTAAGCAATTTTACTTTCCGGAATAAGTTTCATAACAGTAATTAAAGGTGTAGCTACCTAATTTCATTTAGCATAAGAATTATTAAGAATTTTGTTGTAGCCAAACTTTATTTGGCTACTTTCACTTTTTTTTCAGAGGAAGCTAAAAAGCTAGGTAGATAACCATACCTTCTAATACAAATAAATACTTTAAAAAAATAGAAATAAATAAGGCCAGCCGGCCTTTATGCTCCCTTATAATCTTCCGTTGTAGCCAAAATCTTAAAATTGGTTTGTCTAACATTTATATGAGGCTAGACAATGTGACAATAAATTAATCTTAACCTGTGGAAACATAAATAACAAAGAAAACTAATACAAAGCTTTAGTGGGTGGCTGGGTAGCTATAGCTTGTCTGTTAGGTAAACAAAAAAACAAAAAACAAAAATTCCTGGAAAATAGTTCAAAAAACCTGTAATCTTGTTAATACGCGAATAGTAATCTTAGAAGTATCGCAAACTTAAAAAAATAAAGCAAACAGTTAAGAGACCTACAAACGTAACAGCGACCACAACCAGGATTCGGTTGCTTGCATCTTCTTAAACTGATTTGCCAGAGCGTAAAAAAGTTGAAAGTGCCAATGTGCTAATAACGCAGACAAAAATAACTTAACAAAAGGAAAACGCAGGCAACAAAATTTAAGACTTGCTGATTGGTTGATTTATTGATAAATTCGCACCAAATGTAGTAAAAGCAGGAAAACAAAATGGAATCTCCTCCGTACGGTATTAAAATAGTCTGTGTATTTGTTTTTCTGCAACATAGCACAGAATAGGGCTATTATTAAAGAGACAGAGCGATCTTTTCAATCCTGTTTTCATGATTTTTAAACAATCTACAGCCATGTTTTCACTTTCTACAATGCTGTTTTGACCGTTTTTAAAAGACCTACAATGATCTTTTTCACTTTATACAGTACTGGAATCAGGACACCTAACATCGTGAGCGCGTATCATGCGCGACACAAACGAACCGCGATCCTATCGTGACCATCGCGATAGAAAAAATGTTAACAAAGAGCTTCGCGATAGTAGCGATGCATAAAAAAATAACGATGCTATCGCGATCGTCACTATTAATCGAGATTGTCGTGATGGATCACGAATAACATTAAAAATATTAAACAATAGATGTGTATTGCTAATTTTGTGTCTTTGTTTTTTGTTTTTTTACATTTAAAAATTCTTTTGCATCTTGTATTTTTATTAGAAATTGGATTTTAAAAATAAGGTGACTCCAACTTAATTACTTGTTCTATGCGCGAAGTAGATAGTAGTTTACAGTCTGTTGGTAGGCGAAATAAAAATAATTTTATTGAGAATGCATAAATACTCGGAACAACAAAAAATAAAAACAACAACGGAGGAGGGTGTTACGACAAGCATATTTTTCTATGTATGTTTTGCTTGTATTAGCGAATGTTAAATTAGCGAATGTCCGGTTTAATAAAAGTTCACGGAAAAATAAGAATGTATTGTCGGAACAACAACAAAATAATAATAAAAAAATAACAACAGAGGAGGGTGTTACGACAACCGTTTTCTACGTATTTTTGCATAATGCACGCAGTTTATATTTTTTAGTTACGAAGGAAAAATAATAATAATTTGTCTCACTAAAAAAATGTAAGAAGTACTCAAGGTGAAAAGATAAAAATACTTGCATGTAAAAAACTTGTTTTCAAAAGTTATGCAGCAAGTTTTTTTGTGTTGTTTTGAAAGCTGTACAGCAAGAATTATTCTTGTGCTGTTTGGAAAGTTATACAGAATATACCTGTGTTGTTTTGAAAGATATACAGCAGGTTTTACTTAGGCTGTTTCGAAACTTATACAGCAAGTTATTATTTTCCCACTTAAAATAATAAAACACAAAATTTAATATAATAAAAAAGTTAAGTGTTCTTTTAATGTTTTTTGCGCAGTCTTATAAGAAAATTAATATTTAAGTGCAAAAAAGTTTTATGGACTTAGTTTAGTTGACAATATTTAAAGTCTTTTGCGACATTAAAATTATTTATTTATTTCATAACGAAGGAAGGTGTTACGACATTCATAATCTTTTTTTTCGCGAGATGGGATAAGAAAATGTTTGTTTGTTGATATTTTTATTATCGTGAAAGTTAGGTTCAGGCGGGCCCGTGGAACAACTAAATAAGTTAGAGTCTAAACAAGAAAAAAGCTTACGACAACGAAAATATTTTTGATTTAAAAAAAAAACAAAAAACAATTATTCATATTTAATTGCGCTATTCTCTCATGACAATAATTAAGTGATTTTTATAATGTTTAAAGATGTATCATGATGGTCGCGATATGGATCGCAAAAGTCACGATGCATCGTGAAAGTCGACCCCACGATGGATCGCAACCTTCATTATGCTAAAAACTTTAACCATCACGACAGCATCGTGAATCGTGAGCGACGCGCATGATACAAGATCCACGATGTTAGGCGTCCTGATTCCAGTACTGTACTATGCCGTTTTCATGATTTAAGCTATGACAATTTTTTCACTTTATTGATTCCATTTTAATTGTTATTAAACGATCCACTGTGATCTTTTCACTTTTTTGTTTTGTTAATTTTGTGCAGATATTTACAAAATTTGATAGTTAATTTCTTTTGAAATTAACGATGTGTAATTAACATGTGTTTATTGGAAGCAATTTTGAAACAATTTGAACTGAATCAAATAATAATTGTGTTGAAACAAATCAATTTAAATTTTTTTGAAACGGTAAATAAATTAGAAACTATTTGGAAACAACTACAAAACGATTTTAATTCACCAATTTTTAATATTGGTTTCAAAATCATGTGGAGAATAAAATATTATACAAATTGAAACCATTATTTTTAAAACAATTGTGGAGAGTATCCCTTACCATTTTCACTCAACCATTGTACACAGTAAACTTCTCCTTTATGACCATTTAATACATGAACTATTTTTCCAGCATAAACATTGTCCTAAAAAACAAAGAAAACATTTCATAATTTTTTCTGTATCTATATATTAAAATACCCGTACACGTCTGTCTGTCTGTCACGCAAAATGGTAGCTTAGCTGCGCGAGTAGCGAGACGCATGCAATGCGGTATAAAAAAGGCGGGCGAACCCGTGGATTTTTTCCTCGGGCTAACGACTAGTATATAAGAATTTCTGAAGTTATTGTTGAAAGCTTCCTAAAATTTTTTTTATTAACTTCTCTATGCTACAAGTTTCCAGAGTTTAAAACTAAAACTCTGATACAGAGTTTTGCATACTCCATGAAAAAATACGAAATCTTTGTTCCACTTCTTGATTGGCTATATTTTCATAAAATTTCCACACATCGGTTTTTTAAGAGGCAATTGCAAAAGTTTATATAGTTTTTGTTCTCATTCTTGCTTTTTATTGTTCTTTGTTCTTCCCATATATATTATGTAGGCAAAAATTGCTCTAAAGAAAATTAAGAAAAGTGATTTTGTTTTCATGAACACATTTTTTAATTTAAGAATATTGTCTTTTTAATTATTTTTTAATGTTTTATGCAAGAATAATGACGAAAGAATAATAATCTATATAATAATACGCTAACTATGTGTGTGTCTGTCTGTAACAGGCAAAGTGGATATGTTCAATTTTCTTTGATGTTGCCGAAAAATGCATGTCTAATATGTTAAATTTTCTGACGTTACAGCGTGATGTCAATAACACTACTTTAACATGAATATCTTCTATTAAATTAATGAAGCCATTATAGTGCACCTAAAGTTGTGAGGCCAAATAACTTGGAAACTGAGAGATACCAGCAGGACAAGAAATAACATGTGTGTCTCGTAATATAGTTAAATACAAAGAGACTATATACACTTCATTCTGTGCCTTATATATACAAATATAGAACAGTCTGTATATATGCAGTCTCCGACACTACATTACTCCCCTTTTTATTTCAAAGACTCTGGGAGATCTACTTCGTCTTCTGTTAGCTTAGATGGCTTCGTTCTTTCACGTGTAGATCTTCTTCCTCTTCTTCATACTCCACAGTTTGCATACTTTCATCTTCACTGGTTACTGCGTCTTTGTCCGCTTCTCCTTCACAGGTTAACGGTGGTATATCGCAGTCTGCTACAGATGTCGATTTCATGAATAGTTTCTGACTCCTTTCTTTCCCTGGGTGATTAGGAATTTTCTTAAAGAAGGTGCTATGCCGTGTGATGACATGTCCATCCCACTCTGCAGTGACTCTGCCCCCAACCTTTTTGATAATGCGATGTGGGGTTCCACAGTAGGGCGTATCGCTCTTCTTTTGTTGCTTTTGGCATAACCCAATCACCCACTTGTAGCTCACTCTCTGCAACATATGCTTTTCGGTCTGCATATTTTTTCATCGAGGTTTGCCTTGCCTCCTGCTTGGCTGATATTTCGGTGTGGAACTTTGGCCTTTCAGCGCGGCGTGCTGCAGGCAACCGGGTTCTGTATTGTCTGCCATTGAATAAAACCTCTGCTGGACTGTGACCTGTCACTGTATGTGGAGTGCCCCGATATGCCCGCAGTAAACGCTGTAATTCGTGTCTCCAGTTCAGGTGTTTCAGGTGTCAGGACGTTTGCAAGAGCTTCTTGAGATTGTGCATAAAGTTCTCTACCATGCCATTCGTCCATGGTGCCAAGGGTATTTGCGGACCATGCTTGAATCCCATGTATTTGGCATAGCTTGCAAATGTTGTGCTACTATAAGGCGGGCCGTTATCTGACCCTAGATATTCCGGAATTCCAAAAAGGAAAAAAATGCGATCCATGGCCAGCAGTACTGATTGTGCAGATGTGGCGTGAACGACCTCTATAGCAGGGTACCGAGAATACATGTCTTGTACAACTAGTAGGTACTTATTACCACCCTCGATTGGCCCAAATAGGTCAGTGTTAAGTTTAATCCAGGGTTGTTCTGGTAGTGAAGAAGCTTTCATTGGTTCTTGTTGCTTCGTATCCGTTGCAGCTTGACACAGGTTGCAAAATGCTACAGATGCCTCCACCATAGCATCTATTCCTGGAAACCACATAGTGCTTCTGATGAGTTGTTTGCATTTCACTATGCCTTGATGGCCTTCATGCGCTAGTTGTACAGTTTTCTGTTGTAGCTGTGACGGTATAATGATCCTGTCTCCTCGCAATATAATACCTGAATCGTCCACACTGATTTCTTTGAAGATGGCTTTGTAGGGTTGTAGCTCTTTCTGCCTCTTGTCAATGTATCCTTGTTGTACAGCAATGGCAAGAGATTGAAGCCTTGGATCTTCCAACGTTGTCTGCACAATCATATCAGTGGTAATAGCTGAATCACTTCTCATGACAGCATTGGTGACTAAGTATAAAGGAAATTCACTTTCTTGTTGGGATTTCTGATGAAGAGCCTGCTTTTCATCAGATGGGTTAACTGAACCAGGTTCGTGTATTAACTGGAAATTGTAGCCTTGTAGTTTTAGTTTATGCCTCAGAATATGTGCTGGCATGTCCTGCTTCGTTTGCTTATACAAGGCTAGTACAGGTTGATGATCTGTACTGGCAGTATATTGGGGAAGCCCATACAGATATATGTGGTTCTTCATTGTTCCAAAAACGAGAGCAAGACTTTCAATCTGTAATTGTGAGTAATTCCTTTCGGTAGGTGTATTAGCTCTACTGTCATAACGAATAGGCTTGAAGATGTTGTCTTGAGGATCTCTCTGGGCAAGGATAGAAGCAAGACCATCCTTCTTCGATCCGTCTACAATAAGCTTGGTGTCCTTACAGGGATCAAAATAAGCCATCGTTGTGTGTTGCTTCAAAACTTCCTTTAGCTTGTTGTATGCAGTGTTGCACTCCTATGTTCACTCAAAAACTTGGCCTTTACATGTTAGTTGTCGTAAAGGTGCAGTAATGTTGGCATAACCAGGAATAAAGGTACAGCTGAAATTAGTCATGCCTAGAAAAGATCTCACTTCCGTTGCATTTGAGGGTGCTGTCATGGCATCAAGCGCAGCTACCTTGGCAGGATCCGGTGATATACCACTAGCCGAGAATATTAAACCAAAAAATTTAACAGATGTCACATTAAGTTTACATTTGGATCGTCCTAATGTTAATCCACAGTCTGCTAGTCGTTGTAGAACCTGGAATAATGTTAAATCATGTTCTCGTTGAGTACGACCAAATACAATGATGTCATCATAGATGTTAGCAGCCTGTTGGATGTCAGCTAAAGTGTTAGTCATTTCATCATGGAATACTTCTGCAGCTGAATTGGTGCCAAAGTTGAGTCGCTTGAATTGGCGTAGGCCTTTATGAGTGTAAAACACTGTGACGTATCGAGATGAGTCATCAAGTTCAAATTGATTATAACCATGGTTCATGTCCAGCTTAGAAAAATGGCATGCCCCATTCATTCTGTATCTAAGTTCCTCAATCGTTGGTATGATATGACGCGTGCGTTGAATTGCTTTATTGGCGGTAGTCATGTCAATACTCATTCTAATTTGTGATGGATCGGTTTTTGGTGTTATGACAATGTTGGAGACCAAGTCAGTTGGTCCCTCTACCCGTTCAATGACATCTTCCTTTTCAAGCTCCTGTAGCAGAGTCTCCAACTTTTCACGGTGTGCAAACGGAATACGACGTTGCACTTGCACAACTGGGCACACTGTTTCATCAATATGAAGGTGAACCTGACGATATTTATGCTTCCCAATGCTATTGAATACTACATCAAAGTGGTGCATGATTGCATCAACCTTCTGTTCTTGATTGTGTGTTGTAACTTCAAGCTGCTTTTCAAGTTCAACCGATGTCTCTATGGGAGTTAGATGTTTGGCCATTTCTCTATAATCTAGATGTTGTACTTGTACCTGTTTTACAGTTTGTTGGTTGTCAAGATGATTTACATTAATAGCCAATACATCTAAATCAAAAGTGGTGTATTTGCCCATTAAACTTTGTGCAGCAGCTCCCTCTGTTACATAAAAGGTAGCCTGGACATTGATGTTGTTGGCAGTGATTTGTGCCTCAAATGCCCCCTTGATTGGTAATGTACCTGAGTTGTATGGTTGCAGTTTCGCCTTGGTTGATCGAAGAGGAATGTGTTTTAAGTGTTCTTCATAAACATTCCATGGAATTACATTTGCATCTGCCCCCGAATCTATTTGCATAGTGATCCTGGTGTTTTTGATGTTTACCTCGATTACAGTGGATGGATAGTTTTCACTGGTGGTTCGTAGCTTCTCCTTCACTGCATCAAGTTTAATTTCTGTTGGTCCATATTCGTAAAATGACCCTCCTTGTCGTCCTGGCTGTGCAATAAGCAAGTTGACTTTCTTGCTTTCACAAACTCTTAAAAAATGATTTTTCTTGCCACAGTTATTACATGTGGCACCTTTTGCTTTGCAACTTCCTTTGTGTGGTGTCGTTTCTCCACAATAACGACATAACTCAACCATTTTTGTTGATTTGTTGGCTGGCTTCTTTGGTGCCAGCCGCATACCTTGCTGATCAGCATAATGTGCCAATTTGTTAAGGTCAATATTCTCCGCCGATTGAGTGTTATGGGGTTCCATTGTGTTTGCCTTCATGTAGCTGACTTCTCGGTGAGCCAGCTCCATAGATTGTGCCAGTTTCATCATTTGGTCGAAAGTCATATCATCTCGTATGACAGCTGTTTGCAATTTAGGAATCGGTGTGTGTAGAGTAACCGCCAACTTAATTGCTTCCTTCATGTTCATTTGATCAAACTCACAGTCTCTAGCTTTAGTTTTTAAACGAGTAACCCATTGATCATGAGTTTCTTGAGTTGATAGCGGTCTCGTACAGAAAAATTTGTATCTTTCTGCAGTGAGGTTCTTTGAACCTTTGAAATGCTCTTCGATCTTCCTTTTTGCCTCAGTGTATGTCGTCCCTGTATCTTCGAGGGTGTTGTAGAGCTCCTGCAACTGGCCGCCTAAGGCTAGAAGCGCTGCTTTTTTCTTAACTTCTGGTGAGACAGCCCCATCTTCTGTCCGTACTGTATCTAGTCCTTCAAAAGTAAAACAATATTCCAAATTTTCTACCCACATACACCAACGCTTGTGTATGTTTGAAGTAGTTTCTTCGTGATCTTGTAGTTGAAATTCTTGCACACACGAACAAAAATTCGCTAAGGCAAGCGCCATATTTGTTTATGTTTTGCGCACACAACACTTGAAGCCTGATTTGGTTGAGCGTGCTGATGTCCTACGTAAAGTCGTTGCCGTAACACAAATTAAATAAAAAATGGCGGAGTCGGCTCCTGGCGAGCGACGCAGCTTGAGCGTAGCAGTTTTCTTACAAACGGTACAAGAATTCAAGTACAAAGTGGAAAAAGTATTTGTACTTATCTGACAATGTTTCTGAAATGTTGTGGTAAATTTTCTTTTTATAAAATCCAATCCTCGTCGCCAAATGAGAGATACCAGCAGGACAAGAAATAACATGTGTGTCTCGTAATATAGTTAAATACAAAGAGGCTATATACACTTCACTCTGTGCCTTATATATACAAATATAGAACAGTCTGTATATATGCAGTCTCCGACACTACAGAAACGAGGTGTGACATCAATGTTTTTTCACCGCGTAGGTAACTAGGGACCACCTAGAACAAATTTGGGTAATTTTCCCAAACCTGGGTCCCCAAATCCGTTTCGGAATGGACGGGTTAATGACGTCATCAAAAAACCTTTAAACTTAAATATCTCTGCAACCGTTTGTCAAAAGTACATGATCCTATACATTTTCTTGATCACCGTTTCAAGATCTATACGATAAAAACAACAGGTTTACAAATTTTTTAAATTTTTTTTTTTCGGGTTTTAACAGGACATTGCTGATGTCATCAAAATTCAAATGACGCTTCTTTTTCATTTTTATCCTGCCTCAGTGGATTTTTTTCCATGGGCTTTATCGACTAGTATTAATTTCAAATACACGACAGCTCACAGCAAATGCCAACAACCAAGTTCACATCAGCATAATTTAGCTGCGGCAAATTTTTTCTTTACATTATGACATTTTTCCAAAATTTAGAGAATCCTTCAATTGCCTTAGATACTGATTATACTTTTTCATTATACTTGCTTACAGTGCAAATCAAGAGTAAAGCTACACATTTTTGATAGTGCAAGTATTAATAAATGCAAGTAAAAAAATTAATAGTAAGAATATAATGTATTTGGTCATTTGAAAAAATTTAAGGGGCCTGGGATGAGCAATCAAATTTAATTTTGGCAAAAATATTTATGTTAATCAATTCACCTTAATAATATCTATTTATTGGTAAAGTTTGAATGCACATCCATTAACAGGTTTAAAATAGAAAATGCCAAAATTTGCTATTACTTAAATATGACATCATTTATGCACCATAATTAAATCTGAAATTCTTCAAATTGGAATATCTTGAAAATGAAAAGTTTTTTTTAAAAAAAAAACATTTAACATTTAAAAACATTTAAAAAAAAATTTAAAAAGACTTGTTAACTAACTTTAACTAGCTCCTGAAGTCCAACAACATTTTATACCTCAGGTTCCCTTTAACCTAGCAACACTTTTAGCTAACAAATTTTTAGCTGTGCTTATGACGCAGTTAAAGGTCTATGAAGGTGTATATTCATGAATGCAGACTTAGTTTTATAAGTGAAGATTTTTGAATTTTCTTGAGCGTATAATTAAAAGAGCAAATGGATAATTGATCATTATTTATATAATACTAAAGAAATAAGTGGAATGAAATTAAAACTTACATTCTCTGGTTGATAAAGTACAACTGATCTACATGCTCCATATGCTATGAGATCATTTTTACCCCATGCTAATACTTGAGTTGTTCTGTTGCAACCAATGCTGACATATTCCATCATGCAATCATTTTTAATTACATTTAGAGTCATAATAACCCCATATAAGCCCTTACCAATCTTGGTATTTTTATTATCTAACGAAAATATAAGGCCAGAAAATACAATATCTTATACATCAAATGTATAATTGCCCATGACTTATAGTCTCAGCGTACAGAAAATATGGTCCGCTATAATATCACCAACACTTTTTAACCAGATTCAGATGTATTTGTAACAAGGGAAAGTTAAAACTAAACAAAAATTATAATTGAACATAAACCTGACAAATATGTGAGAAAGTAACTGATTTTGACAACAACTGACCTCTACCAAAGTCTACATGCAAGTGATTTGTTTGCGAACTTGTCAAAGCTTATATATGGTAATTAACACATGGTGCATTTTATTGTAAATCCCTAATGAATACGTTATATAAAGACTAAATTATAAAAGACATTGACTAATAAATACATAAATAAAACTGATAATTAACACGAAAACTGTACATAAGCAAACATGAGACAAGATGAGACAGCATGAAACAAATATGGCCAACATGAAACAAATATGGGACAATAAAAAAGTAACATGGGACAACAAGATACAAACATGGAACAACAAGAACAAACATGAACATGGAAACCAACTGCAAATTTGAACATGAATTATCAGTGATATAAAGAAAACACAACAATGCCCAAACAGAGTTGTAAAATTCATGGACAGTACACAAAGTTTCATTTATTCTGAGAGGTAGAGCAGGTGAAGTAGTTGAAATGTTAGAACGTAGATCTGTTGATATGTGTTGTGTTCAGGAAGTTAGGTGGAGAGGAGCTTCAGTGAGATTTGTGGAAGGTAGGAGGGCAAGGTATAAGCTTTTTTGGATTGGTAATAGTGATGGATATGGAGGAGTTGGCATATTCGTTGCAGAGAAGTGGGTAGAAAAAGTAATAGATGTTATGCGTGTTAATAGTCGTGTTATAGTGATAAAGTTTTTGATAGGTAATAGGATTGTCACTTTTCTGTCAGTTTATGCTCCACAGTGTGGACTCAGTGAGGAAGATAAAGATAAGTTTTATGATGAATTAATAGCAGTCACATCAAAGTTTGGAGACACTGAACTTGTCATGGTGGGCGGCGACTTTAATGGTCATATTGGGAAGTCATCTGAAGGTTATAGAGGTGTGCATGGAGGCTATGGATTTGGGAGCAGAAATAAGGAAGGGGAGAGATTGCTTGAGTTTGGAATGGCAACGGACATGGTGGTTTGCAACACATCATTCAGTAAGAGACAGAGTAGGCTGATAACATATGAGTCAGGTGGTTGTAAGACACAGATAGATTAC
Organism: Hydractinia symbiolongicarpus; assembly: GCF_029227915.1. NCBI lineage: Eukaryota > Metazoa > Cnidaria > Hydrozoa > Anthoathecata > Hydractiniidae > Hydractinia > Hydractinia symbiolongicarpus. The sequence goes on from NC_079886.1 coordinate 12,002,333, forward strand.
TTTTTGGTTAGAAAGTCAGACAAGAAAGTGGTGAAGGACGTGAAAGTTATATCGGGGGAAGAGTGTGTTTCCCAGCATAGGTTGCTGGTTTGTGATATTATCTTGAAGAGTGTCAGAGAAGCCAAGGGAAAGTACAGGCCCCGTCGAAAAGTCTGGAAGCTGAAGGAAGAGATTGTAGCAAGACAATTTAGTGCAAAAGTTCAGCAGTTAGCCTACAATAGTCAATGTGATAGTGACAATGTTGAAAGTACTTGGACTACTTTGAAGAATTGTCTTCTAGAAGCTTCTGATGATACCTGTGGGTGGACGAAAGGACCAGCTAGACATAGACAGACCTGGTGGTGGAATAATGAGGTTGACCAGTGTATAAAGGAAAAGAGGAAACTTTGGAAAGAGTGGAAGTCAGGTGGTAGTAAAAATATTTACTTAGAAGCTAAGCGTCGGGCTCGTACAGCAGTGTATAAGGCAAAATCAGAAGCAGAGAGAAACAGATTTGCAGATGTGTTAAGAAGGGAAGACCAGCGCAATGAGGTATTCAAGATAGCAAAGCAAATGAAGAAGACTAATCAAGATATTGTAGGTGAGAAGTGTATACGTAATGATGAAGGTGTTTTGGCTAGCACAGAGGAGGAGAAAAGGGTAGCTTGGAAGAATCATTATCAGAGGTTGCTTAACACTGAGTTTCATTGGGACGAGGATAATTTGTCTGATGATGATGTCGTAGAAGGGCCAGCCATGCAGATCAAGACAGAATGGGTAGTGGAGGCTATTAGGAAAATGAAGATTGGCAAGGCTGCAGGAGTATCAGGTATTGTTGCAGAGATGGTAAAAGCATCTGGATATATTGGAGTTGAGCTTATTACAAGTCTTGCTAACCAGATTATAAAGGATGGTGCTATTCCGAGTGAGTGGCAGTCGAGTGTAATAGTGAATTGTTTCAAGGGCAAGGGTGATGCATTAGAAAGGGGTAACTATAGAGGTTTGAAGTTGGTTGATCAAGTAATGAAAGTTATTGAAAGAGTGATTGATAAGTTACTTAGAGAAAGAATTGATATAGATAAGATGCAATTTGGTTTTGTTCCAGGGCGTGGCACTACAGATGCAATATTTTTACTCAGACAGCTTCAGGAAAAGTATTTAGGAAAGAAAAAGAATCTCTATTTTGCCTTTGTAGATTTAGAGAAAGCTTTTGATAGAGTGCCACGTAAAGTTATTTGGTGGGCTATGAGAAAATTAGGTGTGGATGAGTGGCTAGTTACGATGGTTCAGTCTATGTACAGCAATGCTAGAAGTCGTGTCAGGATTAACGATTCACTTAGTGATGAATTTAGTGTAAATGTTGGTGTACATCAGGGTTCTGTACTTAGTCCTTTGTTGTTTATTCTAGTCTTAGAAGCGATGTCGATGGAGTTCAGAACTGGTTGCCCATGGGAGTTATTGTATGCAGATGATTTGGTTCTCATAGCAGAGTCGATGGAAGAATTAGTTGAAAAGTTTGAGAAGTGGAAGAAAGGACTAGAAGAGAAAGGGCTGAAGGTAAACACAGCAAAGTCCAAAGTCATGGTAAGTAGCATTGCAGCCAAGTGTGACCTTGTAGTTGGAAAGTGGCCTTGTGGAGTTTGCAGGAAAGGGGTTGGTAGTAACTCAATTTTTTGTCAGACTTGCAAGTATTGGGTACATAAGAAGTGCAGTAGTATTAATGGAAGGTTAAGAGCTGGCATACAGTTTGTATGCAAGCGTTGCAAAGGTGAGATTATAGAGAATGAAGTATTTCCAGCTTTAATGATGTACAACAGTGGCTCGTTAGAGATAGTTAAGAACTTCTGTTACTTAGGTGATATGTTGGGCAGTGAAGGGGGTGTTGGAAGAAGTGTTACTTGCAGGATAGGTTCTGCTTGGAAAAAGTTTAGAGAGTTACTTCCTTTATTGACTAGCAGAGTCCTGTCAATTGAGGTAAAAGGTAGGTTGTATGAGGCCTGTGTAAGAAGTGTTATGTTGTACGGTAGTGAGACATGGGCAGTGAAGCAGGAAGATCTTGACCGTTTAGAAAGGAATGATATGAGAATGGTTAGGTGGATGTGTAATGCCAGTCTGAGAGACAGAAAGAGTTCAGATGAGCTAAGAAGCAGGCTAAGTCTCTGTAGAATTAAAGATGTTATCCAGATAAGAAGATTGAATTGGCTGGGGCACTTGGAAAGAATGGAGGAGGATAATTGGGTAAGAAAGTGTAGAGACTTGATAGTTCCTGGGGCAAAGCCTAGAGGCAGACCGAGAAAGACTTGGCAGGAGGTTATAAGGACAGACTTGATAGAGAGGAAGTTGAGTTTAGATCTAACACAGTCTAGATCAGATTGGAAGAGGGTCATTAATATACCCCGTCCAACCCATGCTCGCATGGAAAACGGACGTTAAGCCGAGAATGATGATGATGATGATGATGACTTTTCCAATAACTCTTCCATAATATCAATCTCATTACCGCGATGTATTACGACCAATTCTCGCACAGTACGATTGTCACATGAAATATTGATTTATTTTGATTTTTTCAACTTTGCAAATCTTTTAATCTTTACTCACATGAACTGACTGGATAATGCCATATTGATAGTTGATGACAACGAGGAATCTGATTTAAGAAATAAAACAAATCACCCTTCTGAAAAACTTCATCAGACTTCATCAGACGTCCATGGATTCACACCTTCACAGCTTCTCCTTGGACAAAACCCAATTTTCCCTTCCACGTTCACAGACCAGCTTCTGTTCTGGAAGGTTCCATAAGCAGCTCCATAATTGCACAACATTTAAATGCAATAGCTAATGCACAAAAAGTTTTTGCTCAAGCAACTGTTAGTTCCAAGCTACAAAAGGCATTAAAACACTTAATTCGAAAATACTCTGGTGTTGTCTACCAACCTGGTGATAAAGTTTTCTATCAGTTATCAGGCGAGCAACCTTGGCAAGGTGAAGCTACTGTTTTAGCAGTTGATGGCTAAGTTTTATTTGTTTGTCATGGGAGTGTTCTTCAAAGAGTCCGTTTATGCAGATTTCAATTAGTCTGTCCACAAATTTCTTCAGATGTGAAAGGCAAAGTTGTGAAGGAAAGCAGGCATCCAAGTGAAGTGAGTGATGCAAATGAAGTAAATAATGGAAAAATGAAAAATGGATCTCCAGCTGCTGTACCAAGCTGAGATAATTCAACTTTAAAAGGTGACAAACTAGAAGAAGTTAACCAAGAAGAGATCCAAGCAGAAAATCAACCAAAAGCGTCAGACATTTTGCCAGTATCATAAGACATAAAATAATTGATTTTAAGTATCCAGAGGATGTATGGAAAAGAATAATTATTCTTGGCCTGGATGGCTCAAGAAGAGGTATATGCACAAAAACTTGTTAAATGTGAAAGATGATAATAACAGCGGTCAATGGATTGGTCAGATGTGGAGATTGATGCTACCAATGAAATTGAAATCTCTTTTGCAAAGTCCAATGCGAAAAAAGATGAATTTTTCTCTGCTAAGCTAACTGAACTTTATAAATGGAAACAATTTGATGTTTATGAAGAAGTTCAAGATACTGGACAAGATCAAATCTCAGGGCAATGGGTTTGTACACATAAAGTGGTAGATGGAGTACTTAACCCAAAAGCAAGATTTGTAAATAAGAGGTTTTCGAAAAGAAGCTTCAATTCAATCAGTTTCTCCAACAGAAAGTAAAGAACTTTTTAGCATTACATCAAGCTAAAGATGGAAAATGAATTCTATCAATATAAAGTCTGCTTTTTTTCAAGGAAAGCACCTGAAGCGAGACATATACATAACCCTACCAACTAAAGCAACGACTGATAAGAAACTTGGAAACTACATAAATTTGTCTATGGGTTAAATGATGCTGCAAGGATGTGGTATTTTGCAGTATCAGAAGAACTTGAGAAACTTATTTGCAAGAGATCTTCAACTGATTTTGATGATGAACTTTCTGGCCTCATACTTGGCCATGTGGATGATTTTTTAGGGGCACGATAAAAAATATCAACAATTTATGAAGACTCCTGAAGATAAACTGTTTTTTGTTTGCAGTACCTGTCTTTGCCCTTTGCTTAAGAAGAGTCATTTGGTGACGAAATTCCGGAACATCCATATTACTATTGATGAAAACTTTGATTTTGATGCAATCAGAAATGAAAAGGGCTTAAAAATGGCCCATTTCAACATTAAAGGGGAACAACACACAAAAATTATTATTTGATATTTTGTTACTACCATAAGAAAACGAATTCAACTAGTTTTACTGTTTCATATGACTTTTAAGTGCCAACAATACGAACATATCACCCCAAAATATGGCTAGAACCCCGAACTCCATAAAAAAGATTGGGACAAACGTGATCTGTGACGTTGCAAAGTGCGGAAAGCGTAATTCATGCAGTGGCTGGTTTATTAAAACAACAAATTTTTAAATTGTTTATAGTTTTAGTAAAATGTATCTTATATAGCTACTAGCAATTCCTTCTTATTTTATGCTAAATATGCCAAGTTGCTCAGTCTTCGGTTGTACAAGTCGCTGGCTGTTTAACAAAGAGCTTAGTGTTTATACGATACCTTCAGAAAAATCGAACAACTAACTTCCTAAAAAATGATTGCAAGCGATTAAAAGAGAAGGGTTGTTTCCAGAGGGATATGATAGTAAGACAAAGTTCATCTGGATTTCTTGAATGCAAAAAATAAAGTTTTCTTTGTATTAGCACATATTTACTGGTCATCAAATCCACGCCATTATATACGTTCACTTTTATTTTACTATTATTATTTCACTCGTTTGTTACCTTCTTCCATTTTTAAATTTAATATTTTAAAGTTAAATTTTCGTCCTGGTCGCCACTTATATGATTACCTTTTCTCGCAACTCATAGCAAAGTTTTGTTGTTTTTGTTTTGCGCATATAAAAATCTAATTTCTGACAGGGGGTAAACAACATATTACTGCTAATGGGTGCACCGATATCATCAACATTTCGAACATCACGCAAAGCACGTCCTGGAAATAGTTTTCTTGTTCCTGGTGCTGTCCCGGCGATTTTTGTATTTACTTCAGAGACTAAAAAAAAATGTCCCTTACCCCCTGAATTGTTTCTCATTTAATATGCAAACTTTCCAAGGTGATGTCTATCACACAAAAGAATTAAAAAAACCTCTGAATTACCATAAAACATCTGATTCGACACACCTTTTAAGGCATATTCCGGTAAGTGTTGGTATTCACGACAGCTTGAATGACAACCCAACGTTCCTGGAAAATGAAGATCCTAAAATTTTATTGAAACTTTTTGTGAAAGAAATGGAAAGGAGACCGAAGCGAAAATAATGCACCCGAAACCCACAGATGTCGACATGATTCCCAAAAACGCTCAGGATGCATGGACTGAATGGGTAAACCAGGTAGCTGTGATTGGGTTCAACAGTGGAAAATATGATTTAAATATGATCAAGCGCTACTTTGTTGAGCAAATTGCGAACAACGAAAGCGAAAAAATAAAAGTAGCTAAGAAAGACAACAATTATATATATATATTCGTGACAACATCAAAATTGAAATTTCTGGACATCAAAAACTTTCTTGCACCGGAGATGAGCTACAACTGATGGTGCAAGTCTCTTGAATGTAAGCTAGAGAAGATTGTGTTTCAATACGACTGGCTGTCTCGTTATGACAACTTGAATAATGTCGGACCTGTCGCACACAAGGACTTCTATAACCGCTTAAAGAGTAAAAATACGCTATCACCCGCAAAGAGTATGAAGAATTATGCACAGAATTCTATAATTGAGGTTGCATCACAATGATGGACTGGTTACGTAAATACAACACGGGTGACATTGAACCATTCATCGAAGCAGTTGATAAAACCAGAAATCAATATTACGGAGATATCGACATTTTGAAAGATGCAGTTAGTATTCTGGGCGTCTCGATGAGATATGTGCTGAACAAGTCGCTCCATTTGAATGCAAATATCGAGCTCTATGCACCTGGTGAGCTATGCAGGCAGAAATGTTAAGAAGATCAGAACAGGGATCAGATGCCATATCTACACGAAACCAAAACAGTGCAAAACAATCTTAGGGCTAGCTAGATGCAAACATGTTATATCCTAGCACACTGATGCACGAGGTAGGCACTATAACCAGGGATCAAGTCGGAGGTCTTATACAAAATAATTTTGGCGAGTTAACCTGATGGTCTCGATAGTCCAATAAGCGAGTAAAAATGTTTTGAACGCCCCGGGAAAAAGTCACATAAATAAAACACGTGGTTTTATTTTGAAAATTTCGTACGTTTTTAATTTCTGCTGATTTTAAAAACATTCTCTCGAAATTGGTGGTTAATTTAAAAAGGAAAGTACTGTGAATTAAAATGACAATTAACATGGGTAAGAAAACTTTTATATTTTGTTTTTATATTAAAGAAGCAAGAATTATTATAACATGAAAATATTGTCGCAAACTCAAAACATTTTTGGCGTGCACAAACATATTTAAATTTAGCTTATTCAAGAAAAGGAATTATTTCATCCAGCGAAGATGAGAGGACTTCGAAGATTCACCGCTTTTTAATCGAGCAGTTATGTAAGTAAGATATCAATATCTTCTTGTAACTAAAAAATAGTAAGGTTGTAATAAATGTGCGGCAAATGAGTGCTTTAATATTGATGACCTGTAAAATAATGAAAACATTTTGTAAGGTGAAGGGAAAAAGATACAAATAAGTGTTTTTAGTTACGTTGTAACTTTATTTCATCATAGTGATAAAATTAAACAAACCTCTGAAAACAGTGAAAATAAAAGAGAAAAAAGAAAGAGAAAAGATATTGAAAAAGCGAGTAAGTTTAAGAAATGCCTGATTATAATTTAAACTTATTTTAGTAAGTTTTATTGGTGTACTATTTTTTTATTTTAAACCTAGATGGGACTTTTATCTCAAGCAGCGAAGAGAGCGATGTCGGAGATGGCACCGAGGACGACATTCAAGACGACAAAAAAAGAGAGAAAGGTAGCAATGACGAGGATCCAAACCCCGTCAAATGAGTCAAAGGACGGGGTTTAAAAATAACAAGTATTATCTAATTTTCAAATATTTAGTACTAACCAGTAATATTTGGGGCGTGTAATAATGTATTCATTTGAGCGCTCATCAATATAAAAATTAATAATATTGCCGCCGCTGCTGCTGCCGTGTGTATGGTCGCGCGGTGGTGGCGGTGGCGCGCGTGATGGCATCAGCTTCATTTTCGTTGCGAAGACAGGGCAAAGATGGCTAGACCTAATCTTTAATGGTGGATAGAAAAATATAGACTTTGTTCTTTTTTGTGGAGAAATTGGTGTGAATGAAGATGCTTTGAAATATCTTCCTGCATCAGTTTCTTCCAAGAATTGTGTTGCATTGAGGTAAGATTTTATTTTCTGTAATTTCCATTTCTGATTATTGCTGACCATTTGTTACCATAGTAATTAAGTGTACATCACTATGTCATCACCATGAACTACTTATGGCTAGATAGATAGATAGATGTGCATATTTTACATGGCTAGCCTCACAAATATCGAGGGATATACCCTGTCTATTATTTCCAGGAGGGGCCATGGCTTAGATGGAGAGTCCTAGAGTATTTAATGCTCATTTTGAGCGACGCAGACCCAATTAGGGCCCGCGCTCTACTAGACAACTCCCGGCAACATCCAACGGCCCACACAGTGTGCCATCTTCCCAATTTTCCTCACATGGCTTGGGTTAACCGGGGGCTATGGTAACATTCACTCGCCCATGTTGAATCGCCGTCAAGAGGAATCGAAACCCCGGTCTCCCGCACAGAGTACGAGAGCTATAACCACTAATCTACGGCGCCATATAATAAGCTAGCTAGCTACATGTATTCGTGGTTTTTGTTTTGATTATTACTCTTGGAGAGCTAGCAACCGTATCTATGGTAGCTAGCTGGCATGTGTGTGTGGAATTAATAATGGTTTTGATTCTTCTCAAAATGTTAAAACTTAGTGTCTTTGCTCTGAGGAGTGAATTCTCTTTAATTTCTCTAAGAAATATTTATTTATTTTTCACTGTTTAGGTCCAAATCATCTGGAAATTGCTTGTTTAGCTCCATATCCTTATGTCTGGTAGGTGATAATAGTTTGACGCAACAGTTAAGGCTACTTGCTTCCATTGAACTTTTTGTCAATTCTGAGTATTATAGTTCTCACCCCAATTTATTTGTTGACAAATATCCATCTTTAAGTCCATCAAATATTTTAGCAATGTCAGTATCTCTTGCTGCTGTTGATACTAATTTTAAGGCTGCTGAACTTGTCAAAGCTGAGGCTACTTTTTGTTTGAAAAACATGAACCAGTGGTCTGGTTTTCTCTTTGTTTTGTCATTGTCTTCTATAATTCGCAGAAATATTATGTGTTATTATCCTGATTGTGGTCCTCTCAAATACAAAGAGATATTCAATAAAAAGGTTTTTCCACGTGTGCCAAAGGTTGATGAAACTTGCTTCCATATTTTGTTTTGTTATGAAGGTTATCTCATTTCAGATCTTACTTTTAAACATAATCACTATGTGCCACTTTTATTTACTTCTAAGGAATTAATTTAGAAGCCTCTATTTAAGAAGAAATGTATGTCTACCAATGTTTCTGGATTCTTTCAAAAGAAAATTGATTTTAAACCTGTCACCAAGAATAAGCTTATTTTACCAAAGGTATCTCTTCCTCAGCAATTGCCTACATCAAGTCAGGATCCCCAAGCAATAAGCTTATTTTACCAAAGGTATCTCTTCCTCAGCAATTGCCTACATCAAGTCAGGATCCCCAAGCAATAATAAAAGGTATATACTAATAATACACCTTCAAGCAACATTTCAGATCCTTCTACTTCTTCTGTATCTAATGTTTTTAGTAATCTTTTACAAAATAGTACTAGCCATGAACCTAATTTTTTTCCAAACAATAATAAATCAGTCATAACATCAAAAATAGTTGATTCCCTTCCACAAAATTTTGATGTAACTGATGTTTTATTTGATATAGATGATATTATTTTAATTGTTATGTATATTTGTTGCAAAGGTTGGTATTATATTATACTATTGGTATTCTTAAAAAATTAATTTAATAGAAAATATGTTTATCAAAATTATTAAAACACTTATATTTATACTACTTTATCACTTTGATTGTTAACATATTTCGTGTTCCATTTCCATTTTTTTAGTCCATGGTTCATTTTCATTTAATTGACAACTGTCAAGAAATAGTAGAACATAGTTGCAGGGACTATGGGGTTACTCAGTTGTCATTTTATCCTGCATTCATTTTTATTCATATCAAACCATTTCATTCCAATATTCATTATCATTTAATTGGCAACTGTCAAGAAATAGTAGAACATAGTTGCAGGGACTATGGGGTTACTCAGTTGTCATTTTATCCTGCATTCATTTTTATTCATATCAAACCATTTCATTCCAATATTCATTATCATTTAATTGGCAACTGTCAAGAAATAGTAGAACATAGTTGCAGTTGTCAAGTTATCCTGTATTTTTTAAATATAAATATGCCAATGACAGCTAAATTTTTCTCTATTTTTTCCTCATCATTGTATCTTGTTATCTTAATTCTTTACTTCTTTTTTATTTGGCTGTCCATGTCTGGATGACATTTTTTGTTATCCTAGGCATGCTGATGAGCTCTGATATTGAGCGAAACGGCCTATTAACATTTATAAATTATATGAGATAATCTTGTTTCTTTAGTTCATAGGCTTCATATATAACAATAGAAACTCAGCAAGAAAGACAAGCAACCAAACAACATTGTTAAAAAGATGACACGGTAACGATTTTCGTTTTATGCTGTATGAATGACAAATAGCCTTTTTATTTTCCAAATAATTTAGATGCGGGAATGTTGTTTGCAGACAATCTAGGATCCTCCAATGTTTAAAAATTTTCTGGGCCCTCAGGCCCAACCATGGTGGGCCTTCGCGTGTCACTAATATAAGTACATTTTATGACGGGGTACATCAGAAATCCTAGATCCGCCCCTGTGATATATGTAATTTATTTAATTTTAGACAAGTGTGTTCGTGCGGATTCCTTGGAAGAAGCAAAAAGAATTATAGAAAAATACGAGATTGAAACTGGAACGAACTATTCGATTTACCATAAAAAAAGCGGTTTTTGTTCTCCAGGTTGGTATGCAGAAGCATCATTTAACCTGGCACGATTTTCCAACAACCTATTGTAACTCGCCATTTTACTCTCTAGATTATGATGTCGTGTATCCTAAATTAAATTTTGGGGAAACGGAAATAGAAAGTGTCGATGTCGTCGACCCTTGTGGAAGTGTAGAGCAAAGACAGGACCATACCTTCACAAAACTAACTCAGAAGATATACCCGAAGAAAACAAAGGCATCAGCATGCAGGGGTTTATTAAATGAAATTAAAAGCCTCACCTTTAACGTGTACGACGTTGATGTTCTTGATGTGTTGCACGATCAGCTAGTAATTGCGTTGGAAGGCCTACAGAAAGCATGTCCAAATGATAATGGTATCTTTTTGGAAACCAAACCACCAAAAACAGTTGTTAAAGTCGGTACTCTTGACCTGGATAACTTGCCTGTGTCAAAAAGCAAGAAATCTCGGTTCACAGGTAGAGTCGCAACTGAGAGTAGAAGGTTTTTCTCTCACTTAGTCGTCACACCAAAAATTGAGACGAAGACTAATGTTATAGAAGAGCAAGCACCTCTACTCGATGATGCAACCTATGACATTCCCTTTTCTTCAAACGAAGATACATCGATTTCACTGTCTCTTCTGCGTGGAAACGATGATGACGTGGACGTGGTAGACAATAAAGAGAAAGATTCGCCAGATGAAGAAGTTATGATAACAAGAGTCATTGAAAATAATGGACAACCTCCGAAGAAAAAGAGGAAGTTGGTGTTTTCTTCAGTCGAAGAACATGGCATTATAAATAACCAGATGTTAACTGACGAATCTATTAACTTGGCACAGCAACATCTTGCAGCACAATTTCCCCAATACGATGGCTTCTTCGACACGTGTCTCGGTATCCCTAGACGTGAAGAATTAGTTGTTTCAAATAAGCCTTTTATACAAATCCTTCACACTGGTGCACTGCATTGGATTTGTGTAGGGAACACTAAAAATCATAACAATTCGTGTAATGTTTATGATAGCTTAAGTAGTGGTAACATCACACCCAGCGTTGCGTGCCAAATAGCATTATTCTGCCAAATAGCATTATTCTGCCACACAGCAGATCCGGAGATAAGGGTAGAGATATGTTCCGTCCAGCAACAAAAAAATTCTGTGGATTGTGGACTATACGCCATTGCGTTTGCAACAACTCTTGCTTTGGGGGGTGATCCAACTAAAGTAGTTTACGATCGTAAAAGATTGCGTCCGCATCTACTTATGTGTTTGCATCAAGAAAAAATGCTTCCTTTTCCTGAAGAAAAAACATTAAGATCTTTAAGACGCGAAATCAAAATTTTGGCTATTGAGTTGTACTGCAGTTGTCGCATGCCCTACGACGAAGAAAACGCAGATGACATGGCCGAATGTTCGAAATGTTTACAGTGGTTTCATCAAAAATGCGAAAATATCCCACCAATAATTTTTAAATCAAGAAACAAAAAATATTTTTGTAAAGCTTGCGTTGAGGAAAAAAAAAGTCGAAAATAAAAATTAAGACGTAAAATCATTATCTCCTTTTTTATTTGTTAACCCCTCTGATTTGGTAACGAGTGGTGGAGAGCTCTTTGAAAGTAAAGAACACAACGATGAAGTTCTTTGACGGATTTTGATGAGTAACTCGAAGAATTTAATTTATAAAAGATTCGCCTCCGACTCGATCCCTGGTTATAGTGCCTACCGATGCACGACTTCCAATGTGGTAAAGAGAAGCTCAGCAAGATTGCTGACCCCAAATCGACGCGTAGCGGGGAATTGTTGATTTCCGCCGGCGAAGGCGGATTCTTTAAAGGAGAGGCAAACAAGAAACTATTTTGTGGCGGCCAGAAAATAAATTTTAAGCGAAAGAAAAATATATATAGATTTCTAAATCCTAAAATCTGCTAAGATAACTACTAAGTATATAAAACTATATTTCACGACTAACTACCTATATATCTTTCTAACAACATTTTTACAGAAATTCCATGGCTGTATGGGATGAAAATATCTGTCATAACCAACGACAATATTTTTCATGTTCTGAGTCCCTTTTCCACAACATACTACACTTCGAACGATAAAGTTTGTTATCATGAGATGGCGCCAAATTTGAATAAATATACAGACCGGAAACCTTCAATAACAAATCGAACGTGCAATATGGTGGCTTCATCTTTCTTCCTTGGTTCTTTACTTTCTTTATCTTTACTCGCTATTGTATTGGCAAGTTAAGTAGTACAAAATGATAAAAATATGTTCTTTACATGTTGTTCAACATTTTTGCCATTTTGATCTTCAACTTTTTCTTATTAAATCACTTTGTGTACATTGACCCTGTGAAATATATCCCATTGTTTTTTAATTTAGCCACACGTTTGACAAATGCGTAAAAATGCTCAATTATAAATAACTCAGCACTCGCAAAAATGTAAACAAAATGATGTATGGTTTATAGTTATAGTTTATGGAACAGGCGAGCAAGCTAATCAGTCTTTAAAATCAACACTTATCATAAACTTTTATTCAGCAGCCGTGCCGCAGCGCAGTTCGCTTCTCCTTTAAAATCGCCTGAGGAGATAGATAGAGAGATCCTCCAAGGATGGATAGAGACATCGTTTTGACAGATTTTTTTATGAGAACGAGGCTAAAATGAGTTTTAAGCTAATAAGAATCCTAACAGAGCAACAAATCGTTTTATTATCCAATGAACAATACTTTATGGTTTATATGCTATCGAAAGTTAAACACGTGCAGTGTAGCATAACAAATATCGTCAGTTTACATCAGCCATGTTTTGCAAAAAACACGTGAGCAAAAATCGCGAAATGGAAATGGTTCGGTATATGTGATAAAAGTCGCGGCGCATTTTACGATTGGGTTGTAAAATGTAGCTGTATGGAAACCGGCCTTTAAGCTATATTCAGCAGAACTAATTATTTATTCATGAATTTTAATTTAAAGGGAATTGTTAAGGCTGAATATTTTTGGTAAAAGATAATGTATTATAGCTATAAAATCCGTGACAAGTGTGTTTTAAAAGAAAAAATAAGAATATGTGTCTGAAAAAAACCTTTCGTAACTGCTCATGTAAAAAACAAAATTGCTGCCGCCTTTAAATATATTTTCCAAGTTGTTTTTCAGAGTAAAAGAGAAAATAAATAAATTTCCAGCCTTGCCGGTGTTCTTATTTTGTTTTTATTGTTTGTCAATTTTCAGGTTTATTATTTTTCTTTTAAAATTGTTCTTATAAAGAAATGAAGTTTACGTAAGTTAAATTGGCTATGATACAATGATAATCAAAAATTGAATTTTAAAATTTTAGAATAGTCAATGACTTTGTTCCCCCATATTACTCAGTCCTCTTCAAAGTTCAGTACTTTTTCAGATTATTGCTAATGGCGGAAATCTTTAAGCCGTAGTGCTTCTTGTTTCGGTTCGCGCAAGTGGATATTGAGGTACTTGAAAATCTGCGTGAAAAATTTAGCGAAATGTCTCCACTGTTCGTCGTAAAAGATATACCAGATGAGCACATTCGGCAGCATATGCACGATTATTTAAAAGCTACGGGACGCAAGCGCATTTCTGGTACACACAAGCTACTTTGGTTGATGAAGGCTAAAACGATCCTGCTATATACTTCTATGCTGAAATGGTATCTGGACCATGGTTTGAAGGGGACGGCGTTTTCTCAATTTCTTGAGTATAAGCGAGGTCAGCCATTTGCTTGGTTCCCCGAAGAGATTGCGGCTGCTCGTAGGAAAACGGATAAATATCCAGATAAAAAGGTTTCCGGGGACACATCAAAACTTAAAGGCAATTCGTTCTACGGGGAGATGATCGAAGATCTAGCAAGGCATGCGAACACAATGTTTACAAGAGATGAAAGGAGGGTTGATCAAACGATGAGATCGCCGTACCTTGAAGATCTTGAAGAAATCGGTAATGCTTATGAGATCAGAGAAGGGAAGCGCAAGTGCAGCATTAACAGAGCCTAACAATGTGGCATCGCGGTGTACCAGGTTGCAAAACTTCGCATGCTTGAATTCTACTACGACTACCTCGATAAATATGTAAATCGTAGAGTCTTTTAATGTATCTACATGGATACCGATAGCGCTTATTTTGGAGAAGAATTGCGAGATGTCGTGCGTCCTGAGCTGCTCCAGGAGTGCGACAAAGTTGTGGAAAACTGGCTGGTGACGGACGATTACTCAAAGAGGACAGGAGGTCTGCTTAAACCTGAGTTTATTGGCATAAGAATGATTGCTATCACATCCAAGTGCTACTTCATCCAAGGAAAAGAGGGCACCAAGTTTACGTGCAAAGGGACGTCAAAAAAGCAGAATGTTATGACTTGGTCTAGGTACATAAATGCGTTGAACGGAGACATAGACACTGGAACAAAATACAGGTTTCCGGGTACACAACCAGGGGATGATCACCTATGAGCAAAGTAAGCTAGGGCTCTCAGCATTATACGACAAAAGTCGCGTTTTAGAGGATGGTGTACATACAGTATCTTTGGAATTGTAAGTGCGGAAGTCTAGTGTGGTTGATCAAGCACACTAGACAATAAATGGAAGTTTGTTTAGATATTATCATAGCATGCGCACTAGCTCTAACTTACATGTTGCTGCTTATGCTGAGCTTCATGATTTTATTCTATTTTCTAAAATACAAACATATAATAAATAAAATGACTGAGCTTGCTAATATATTTGATGTTGTTGATACCCCAGCAGAAGCTCTACAGCAACAACCGGAAAAAGCAATCGATAGACGTCCAGTTTTGAAAGATGCAATCAGACAGGGTAAAGCACATCTTTTACCAAAGAAATGTTCGGAAAGTTTTATTGATAAGGCGAATATATTTAACGAGAAATTCAGGAGAAAGTGAAAAAACAGGCCAGGCATTATCTGCGCATGTAGTAAACTTGTATTCAAACGTTGTGAGCAACCTGATTTGTATCGACTCCCTTAAAAAATTGAGAGAAGATATCAATGAAGACCCAATAATTAAGGAACCCATGACTGACCTCGGTATTTTGTTTCATGTTACATTAAGTAAATTTTTAGCACCACTTTTGGTTTTGGTCAAGGCGATCTGCGACTCTGCTGAAAAATATTGTGATCAGCTGTTCAAGAGGAATATAAACGGAGAAGATCAAAGAGAAGAAGAGGAAAATGGAGAATAATACGTCAAATGTAGCTGTAGAATTACACCAAGCTTTTACACATGGCACAGCCATGGTTTTCACGTGACTGGAAAAAGCATAATCACTCCACCTGCGTGTGGGAGCTAGGTGAAAAGAATTCGAAATGGCTTTATGAGAAAGAGGGGGTTTGAGAATAGTGTGATTTAAATTTTATAGAGGTACATCTTCTATAAAATAAATAAGCGAAGAACAAAAAGTTATTACAAAGAAAATTGAAGGTGGCGTTGCTACCTGAGGGTAGTACCTCATCAAGTTCTACCGCCGTTTTTAGGAGCGACAGCAGTAACGTTAATTGTTATAGTATGCGTTGGTGTTTGGTATAAATTTAAAGAGCAGCAGCAACAGCAGCAGCAACCTGAAAAAAATGGTCAACCCCCAAAAATAGACATTTTTAAAATGCGTTAACTATATAATAAATGTCAAACGTTACACCGTACGAAAAAGAAATAATTGATACTTTATACAAAACTTTGGTAGATCTCGGATTTACCTTCGGTAAACACCTAGGGATTACACGGCCTTCTGCAAAAATGGTCATAAATGATGTGTTGAAAATGACAGGATATTTTGCTGCAGGACGTGCAAGTCGAGCAATGGCTGTGAAAAAGGGATGGAATCCAGCAAGCATTGTTCCCAAAAAATAAAGAGTAAACAATAAACAAACATGGCAACTATTGAAGTTCTTGTAGCTGGTGTAGCGATAAATTCAATTGCATTTTCCGGTAGTAATTTTTATTCAGTAAGCTCTCGGGGCATGGAGAAAAAGAACGAAAAGACATGATAAAGCGATCGAACAGTTACAGGCTGCACAAGCGCAATGGGTACGTGATCAACAAGCAAAAATCGACTGGTAAAATAAGCAACGATAGCTGAATAGGCAAGCCGGGGAGGATTTGAAAGAGCCCGATAAAGGGATGCGAGAATATTATATCGGCACGATCGATATGCACCAAAAATTTCCGATTTTTATGTACCTTCCAAACATCAACAGGACGGTGAAATCACGTCCATTGTAGGATCCCTAGCTTTTCTGGGGTTTGCTACGTATAAATATTTGTAATAAAGTCGCGGATCGCCTTGAGGCTCCGCAGCGGCACTGCGCTAGCAAAAAATACACATTTTAACATGTAATAAACATGTGAAAAGTAAAGAAGTCAAAAGCAACACGCTCTGCAAAACAAATCGTGACAGAGGAAGATGCAGAAAAATTGAGCAGTATTTATTTCAACCCAGAACATCTTTGGTTTGGAAAGAAAGTGATCAAATTGCCCGATGAGGAGAATGGGCTATCCAAAAGGAAAGTCAAACATTGGCTGGATCGACAACTACTTTTTCTTCAGCATATTCAAGGCCCAAAAAAGATTGATTATCCCCATTTTACTATCACAAAACCGAACAAAATGCATCAGTTCGATCTGCTCTACATGCTGCATGACAAAGTTTATGGAAATGTTTATAAATATATCCTGACATGCGTCAATGTCTCCTCAAGATATAAAGTAGCGAGACCTTTACGTACAAAAAAAACTAGTGAGGTTGCAGAGAGAATCCAAGATATTTACAAAAAGGGACTCCTGCACTATCCTACAATTTTTCAATGTGATAACGGCTCAGAATTTAAATCAGATGTTAGAAAATTGTTAGAAGGAAAAGATGTGAAAATTTCTAGGGCTACCAGGGGCTGTTTTTTAATTAGTAACATTTTTGCAAAATATTTTTTGTAGTTCTTTTTGGTTTAACATTCATATCTACCTGCTATAATTCTGTGATTATTCTAAAATATATGATGTGTTTTTAATTTTTTTTTAGTTTTATTTTATGTTCCTACAAAGTTCATTGTGAAATAGTTACAAAATTTTATGTATTTTGGTTAATAATTCACTATCTTCGAATGCCAAGAAATGTCTGTAGGACGGAGGCTAAGTTTAAATTATTGATTTGAAGTTTTGGTATCATAACAGGGAAAGTTTGATTTTGAAAACCTGAAGCAGCTTCGTATCCAATCTTTAAAAAGGTCACATATAAAACGTTTTTAAAAAGTTGATATTTTCTTATCAAAAACGTCCGTCGGACAGATCCGTCTGCCAGATATATCCACTGGTAGACTTTTACCAATAATTTTTTGTTAGTAAATAAAATTTCACTTTTTATTTTTTCAATGATTTCCATTATAGTTCCTGCATGAAATAAATGTGTTTTCCTTTAGCAAATCTTCTTTTTTTCGATAATATAGAACTATAAATCTGAAATCTTCGGAATGAAATTTTTTGCAGATTTCTCCTTAACGAAAATGCCTACCAAGCTTATCTTAATGTTTCTTAAGTAATTTAAATGCGCACTTATCAAAATGCAAAACAGAAAAATGTAGTAAATCATCAGTCGTTTTCTGTAGGCTTTTAAACTATCGAAAACCCGTCCAACAGATTAACTAATTAACAAACCTAGACCAAAATATGGTTGAAAAACCTGTACACTACAGTGAAGAATTTAAACAATACCAAGACTGCAATGATTGGAATGAAACCATCAAAAGCCATCAAGCTGGATGATGTACCACTTGTGAGAAGTGAAGAATACGCGGAAGAAAAACCTTTGCGTGAGGATGGGCTGTGTTTATATTTGTTGCAACCTGGAGAAGAGTATGGAGATAAAAAAAAGACGTGCAACCGACGTTTTTTGAAACAAGAGAACGTATAGACATGATCTTATTGTAGCAGAACCAAACAGGTAAAAGAATAGTGAAATGGTATCTGTCATCTTAAGTACTTAAAAGAACAAAATTTGTGGTTTCTTCATCCAAGTGTCAAAAATTGCGCGCTATATCACAGATGCCCAAGAATCTCCCGAGATCAACACGCTTGAAATGAGGTTTCGAGTGCTCATCGAACAGAGTCTCGATGGCTTCAGCATGTACGGCGTTGAACAGGGTAAGTTGAGAAGACATTTTTATCTTATTAATTTTTTGAAAACCGAATTTTTTTGTATGGACAAGAAAAAAGAAAAGATATACGATGCGGCTGCCGCACCCCATGATATCACAACGAGGCGTGGTTTTCTCGATTCCAAAGACCAGTTGACCAACGTGCTTGCCGCAAGCACGTTGGTCAATTGACACCTCTGAGCGTAGTTTTCTGCGCTACAATGTTCTCTGACAACGCAAGCAGTCTTTTGTGGACCAAATCGATCCATAAAAGAGTCGCACACTGCGCTAGCACCACCATTCAGAATTTTATAGCTTCTGGGGTGCTCCAATCTTACGTATAAGCACGCATGTTTTGACTTTTTGAGTTGAGACTTGATATTGAAAATTTCTTCCTTAGTCGAAATAACATCGTTTTCTTCGTGAATGAGATCAAACTCTTTCTGATTCTTTGGGTACCAAACAAAAAGCATCTTCATCTGATCCCTTACCGTTATTGGTATCTTCTTATATCTCTGTGTAAGCACCCATAAACTATGCCTTCGATGCCTTCCAGACGCAGCTAGCTATATCAATGCTTCATGAGTTTTATCAAGGGTTTCATGAGCAATCATATCATCGATAATGAGCAGAGTTTCCTCACCGGCTAGCCGTGACGATAATGTTTCAATCCATTAAAAAAGCCTCAATGCGATCTGCGGCTTCAATACTCTACACTGTGATATCTACCATCGAGAATATTTAATCAAGCGTCTCTAATCAAATACACATAACAGCGGATATCTCTGGTTCCCTCGGCCTTCTTCGTTATGTGCAGGATGACACCGTCCGACAATCTCTGCAAAGGTCTTCCAGTTGAAATTTGGCCCAAAAATTTTTCTGATAATTGCAGTTGTCTGTTTAAAGCTAAAGTAAAACATATATAAATTAAAACTCGAAATAACACCAAAGCTTCAATGAATTCACATTTATATATGAATACACCCCAACCTTCTTCGCTGTTTTCCATAACATATTCAGGCATACTGGGTGTTTCGCAGACATCCATTTGTAATCGTGGAGCTAAAGTTTATTGTAAATTTCAGGTAAAACATATTGCAGAAATAAATACGTCTTTCAATACTTCTCACAAATTTCAACTTACCAGTCAATTCAATTTTTTTATCCCTTTCATTTACTAACTTCACTGGTCTCTTAGATTTGTAAGTTCCACTCCTAACTATCTTTTTCTTTAATGCCACACTTTTTTTCTTCTATTCATTTAGAAGCGTGACCATACTTGATGTTAATAAGGATTGTTTACTTAAATAAAATGACATAAATCTAAAAAGGCTATTATAATCAGACTATACTCGTACTCCGATAAAGTTGTAGGCACAATGTTTAATAGAACATATATTAATTTAATCAAAAAATAATATATTTCATTACATTTACATGCTAATTTATGTGCTTACCCTAATTTTGAACTTGCAAAGCATGGTGTACTATTACTACTAATAAAAGAATCAGAACTGGCAGAATTAGACGTTGAAGACGTGCCGCTATCCATTGATCTTTCTAATTTTGCTTGGTAGATTGCTTTGAGAATATTGGGATCTTTAAAAACCCTGCCTTCCTCTTCTTGCATTTTTAACAATAAGTGACGACTAGGTACAGACTAGGTACAAATAGTCACTCAGCTTCTGACCACCAGCTTTTTTCTTTGGTCCCATCTCGATTTTAGTTTTTACATTCTATAAAGAAAGTTTAGTCAGAAAGATGTTTATCTTTCTGACTAAACTTTCTTTACCACGTTTTTCTAATACATATCAAGACGCAAAAGCCCTGCAAGAAAGAAAAGCAAGGGACTATCACAAAATACATTTTTTAACTGTACTAGTCCACTAGCAAAATTATGTGATTAAGCTGAGGCAGTCTATAAGATTTTTCTTTTCTTTATTTCTTTTTTGTTCTAATGGCCACAGTGGAACAATCCCCTAATTATAGCTTTTTGTGATTATTATTATTTTTCCTAAGCCATTTATATAATAAAAGATAAACCTCTGATAGTTTTTACTTCTTGTTGGGTTTAAAGAAGGTTGCTTATAATTTCGTGATCTGACAAAAGACAACAATTTAAAAAATATTTTCAGTGTAATTAGTGAAGTGGTGTGCTAGTTTTTACATGCCATATCATTAGCTATCCTGCATCGATAGATGAGTTGTGAGTGTTTATGTGCGTGCATCCTCACAGGCAATAGAAGAACAAGAAAGAACACAAGGAAAATTGAGTACTCCCTGTATCAGCCCTGAATATCACCGACTGTGTAATTTTTTAGCTAGCTAGCCAAGAAGAGGGCTTATTTATATTATTTTTAGACCCTTACTAGCTATGTTCCTGCCTTGTTATCCAATGAAGTCACCGTAAATGTATACCATAGCTAGTTAGCTATAGGTAGCTAATATGGCTGTTTAAAAAAAGTACAAAAGAAAAAAAATGGGCAGATATGGGATGGAGTTGTCTTTACAATAATTGCCACACCAACACCTACTAAGAGTCAGGACATCTAGTTGCTTCTTATGCAGAAACTTCTAACCAACATAAAATACATAAATCAAAACTACATTATTACAAAAGACACTTGAATTGAACTTATTCTAATCTAGAAGCAAACGCAAAAAAAGAGAACCGTCTTCGTTTCGTGTTGGCGAGGTTTGTTTCGCAGTTCTGGAACTCTCTTCAAACAGCCTCGTATCCATAACTAAAACCTCATTGTGCTATTATTGGGACGCTTCCAGTTCTCGTCGTTTCAAATTCAATATTATATCCATTTTCTCTAGAAATGGATATTATATCCATTTTAATATCTTCGTACATATGGATATAATATCCATTTTGCATTATCGCTATTATATTCATTTTTCTTAGGTGATTATGTTGTTTTCAAGCATTGCATGCGAATATAACTCATTAGGCTCGCCCTCGACAGTGATTTGATATTTTTTCAATCTTGGGGTTGTAGAACACCTAGTTCTCCCCGTAATAAGCTTTAACCTTCGATGGGTCTACAAAGAGTAGTAGGGCACCTTTCACACTTTTCGCAGATGTATTAAGTTGTAAATTATAACTTGTTGCATCTTTTCTCATAGTGATCACCTTACTGCGCAATACTCTTTCGAAGGCAGTGCTAAGCGACTGTACCGGGATATCATAGCACTTGCAAGGGCCTCATTATTAACCTTGTCAAATTCTAGAGAAATATTGCTAATCTTATATGCACTATACGCAGGCTTTTCTGGATTAGACCCTGAGGCTGCTGTACCGCCATCTTTGATAACATCTCCATAAGATGCAAAAAGGAGAATAAACTGCAGCCTGTCATGTAATCCAGGCTGATAGAAAGGTAAATCCCTAGGCAGTTCAAACATTTTTCAAAAATGTTTTCACTCGCCTTAACCTCTAGGATCAAATTATTTTCAAGGTCGAATTTCGATAACCACAAATCCCTATAAATCGCGAACACTCTGTAGTCGTTAATACTTTGCACCTCCTTTCTATTAAGTGTGATTTTTAGGTTCTCCACCAGACTCTTGCCGATATTTGAGACTATGGTGCGTTTTGTATTTGTTCCGTTTAGCTCTAGATCAAATAATAACCGAAGGCTTCCAGGAAAATTACATCATGCTGACCCATATTTGGGACATCCACATATAGGTCCTCATTCTGATTGGTCGTAGATGGCACGTGGCTCACCTTTACATGCTGCTTTTTCCCTTTCATTGCAAAGAGCGTTTTTATCTCCGCATACGGATCAAACGTTTTTCCAAATATATTAGTCATGGTACTACTTTATTATTAGATGATTTTTGTTTCGAATAAAATGGATAATCCAGCTTATAAGGGAGACGATTTTGCACCACAGAAAAATATTGGAGGCGATACTAATGATGTATCTCTCAGTAGACTTGACGACTTTCCTCCCCAACCTGGTACCAGCTCGACTCAAGCACCTGAAGAACGACAGGAGAGTATTTCGAATCTGGATCAGCTGGGGAAAGGGGCCACAGTATCAATTATCGATTATTTGTAGAAGTATCTTTCGCAAGGAGGGGAGCACTAAATAATAAAGAGATCAACTATTATATAAAGCTCATGATAAATACCGGTGGGTTTCGAGTTTTTTCGGCTATAGAAAGGGATTTAGGCAAAACACTCTTGCAAAAATAGGGTTTACCGACTATACTACGCGTAATAAAGGGAGCAAGGAAGCGACTTAACGACTAATAAAATAGATGATATCGAAAAGAAGGCGCATGCCAAAAAAGACGGATTTTATAGACATGATGTCATTAGTCGAGAATGTTGTTAATGAAACGGAGAGTCTCATAGCCGAGACGTCCTTTAATGGGGAGGGAGAGGGCGGGTTTTTACGGAACGAGAAAGAAGAGGGCTCGACCGTGAACTTTAAACCATAAAGGGGAATTTAAAATTATTAAAAAGTAAAATAATTTCTTATGATAGTGAGATCGCTGAGGCAGAGGCCAATGTCAAGGAGAACAACAAGAGATTTGGAACAATGACATTGCAAAGGCTAAGAAAAAGATTTAAAAACTGAGGAATAAAGAAGCAGGAACATGGTGAACTATCATCCACGATTCAAGGTCAACTGAAGGCAATTAAAGACACGCTAACGAAAATCGCGGGAGATAATACATCAATACATTCTCACTGAGAAACTCAAGATTTTGTTCAAGGAGCAGGGAATAACCATCGCGAGCATCGTTTCTGCTGTTGGTTTACTGATATCTACCATTGTACTAGCAGTGACAGGCGGTGGCGCAGCAACTGGTGCTGCAGCGGGAACTTTAACCAGATATAAGCAATGACAAGACTTATTCCACCTGTGATTAGTACACCTTCGGTACCATCGTGCTGCTCTGCTTCTAGTAGCTTGTGCTTAGGAAGTATTACCCTGTGTTTAGGGAGTATTGCCTCGTGTTTAGGGAGTATTGCCTCGTGTTTAGGGATCATGTGGCTCGCCTGTGGTGCTCCACGCTTGGTCGAGGTCCCAACAGGCTTCTTCATCTTGTTCAGATCGACTTGAATCTCCGTGTGCTTCTTCACCTTATTCATATCGACTTGAACCCTATCGTTTACATTTGCAGGTGCAATCAATACATTATTATTATAACCCTCAATTTTATCAATACGAAGATTCATATCTGATGACAACATGTACACGCTTGGCAGAACAGCAAAATTGACTGGGGTTCTAGCGTATTGGAACACTTTTTGGAAACGTGTTATATCTTCCCCTACATTCTATCCTCGCAGCACCATACTTTCAAACTTTTGTAGCAGGATTTGTCTCGCTTAATAGTTATCTGCGTCGGAACCGTCCAAAAATGCTTTTGCTTCCGCCTGTGAGCCAAGTATCAAGACCACGTATACACGAACACTTTTACTAACTTTGGTCAAACGTTCTGATGTAACACCCTGCGTAATCCCCATCAACTTGTGGCCACCATTCACCGTTGTTTAGTGAAGCACCTACTGCTTTAAATTTATAAAGACCGTGGGGATCTGCACCGTACTCACGACATACTCGCGCGTATCCAGATGTCGAATAAGGATTATTGTATTGACTAAACCCATCGTTAAAAGGCATGGGTACTCTTCCTTATATACGACGTATGTGATAGTGTGCATAAAATTTAAAGATAGAGAAAACAAGTGGTAAAGATCCTGTCATATGTTTAGCAGATATGCCTAATGCTGTCGTTGCGCAATGAGCTGCATAATTAACCTGGATGTTTCAGTAATCCAATGCTTGCCCATCCCATCGAATTTGAACGGGATCGTTAAGGTAAGTCGTTGGAACTTTGATGGGATACTAGCAAAACTCGTGGAATACTACAGGGATTGTGATTTCGTTGATACATACAGATGCTGCTTTTCAAGATTCGTGATACCCAGAGGCTATTCTTCCCTGTTTGATTTATATTTTGCTTTCAGGTTAAATGGATAGATATTCATCTTTTCTTCTACAAAGAAAAGATGAAACAACTCTTTATTACCGATATTGTTAACCCAACTATTTTTGAGGATTACCTAGGGCAGTATACAAGAATCGCTCTGAAATCGATCAATATTCCAGGCGGCTGGCCTAATCTTGGTAATGATAATAATTTTAATATCTGGAAGGAGAGATCGGAATCTAATATGCCGGATACCCGGATCTGAATCGTGAAAGGTTTGTACAAAATCGAGGATCTGGCAGCTATAATCAACAAACAGGCTAATGGAAAGGCAGAGATATTTGTATTGAATAATGGGTACTGCTGGCTTTGTGTAAAGGATTGATTGAAAGTTAGTGTTAATTCATCACTTCAAGAACTCATTGGTTTATCTGATCCACTCATTGGTTTATCTGATCCACCCATTGCTTTGCTGCCCACCAAAGAGTTATATAATTGGGGAGATATGCTCACCTGGAATTTCGACACTCCAGTATACCTTCCTTTGAATGGTTCGACGGATAAGCTCGAGTTCATGCTTACCGATCAATATCACCCAGACAAAATGTAGCTTTTGCAGGAATAACGATGCAGTTGCTTATAGAATAAAAGAACATGGATACTAGGAAACTATACCCAACCTTACCGCTAAGTGCAACTGAGGTCGATACTATGCAGGATGAAAGTCAGGTCTATAGATTAAAAAAGATTAAAGAGATCGAAAAGTTTCTACGATCAGAAGTGAGCTACAGGGTCAACCTTACCAAGCGATGTAAGCGTCGTGCAACCACAGCTGCAATCACTGATACTTCGGTAGAAACCGCAATCACTGTCATTGAAGTCGCTTCAGTTGTAACCCTCACTACAGGAGTTGGAATTCCAGTAAGTATTGCTCTGGCTTCAGCTGGAATCATCCTTGGACTCTCTTTAGCTGTCGTGCATAAAGTGCAAAAAATCTTTGACTCGAAAGCCAAGAAACATGACAAGATTAGGACTCTGGCTGAGGCCAAGCTAGACTCCATTTCGAGCCTCATTTCAAAAGCAGTAGAAGACTATCGCGTCTCGCATGAGGAATATCAGTTCATCCTTAAAGAAGTCGAACACTACTGTAATTTGAAAGAGCAAATTCAATTAAAATCGAAACGTGTTGTAGAGACCATCACTGCCGAGCAACGTGAAGCCATTTTAGCTGAAGGTAGAAAACAAGGAAAGCACGATTTTGTACAGCAAATCGCCCGTACTTCCGATACCCCACTTGTCAATGTCAAATCAAAGGATTATTTGTGATGGGTTAATTATTACAAATTATTATCTGCCATATCATACCGCTTCATCACTATCAACATCGATCAGTAAGTCCCCATCATGTACTATACGTCGCAGTTTTTTAGCGAGCTTACTGACAAAATCACAAACCTTTCATCCTTGCCTTTGTTTGTAGGTATAGAATCGCTTAGGACCAGGTTTCCAATTTTAACATCTTCGATATTTAGTGGTGTTATATTACAGTAAAATTCTTTTGATTTAACAATTTTGACTCCAAATGTCAACATGCTCTCTTATTTTTATTAAAAAAATTTACCACCGTTATATATAGTGTATTCATGATAACAAGGCCAACATAATTTTACCTTTCACCACAACTTTCCTCCCACATTTGCACCTATCATATATATCAAGTATACATTCACAATCATCACACTGTTCTTTCATCGTTTTATCAATCTTCTCTTCTTCATCAACCTCACCCTTTAGTTTTGTATTTTTTATTACGAGGCCCGCAACCATAATTGCCATATAGAGCCCAATAGAGATCGCAACGCCACTAAAAAATACTTTCGCCATATCTTTAAAAATGTTGGTACTACTCATTTATTATGTACAAATTTATTTAAAAGTTACTCTCACAATTTTGAAATCTCTTGCTTCTAATCCTCCGTCATACACCAATCCTAATATCGATCTGGATGCCATGTTAATGGAAGTAGTTCATTTTTAATTTTAACCCTCTGTGTTTTTCGCGGGTGATACCATAGTCATAAGAAAAAAAGATAGTCTGGTGACAAACAATGGCCTATTGTTTTATGTTTTGCAAGCAAATGAAGCTCGCACCCAGATCTCCGATCCTGCACAGAAGTTCAAAATGGCGTATAATTGCCTGTATGTTTTGGTTTGATTTCATAACAGTTTGATGTTTATTCTAATATGCCTAGGGAAAATTGCGCAATATTTGGTTGTTCCACTTCCAGAAGACATAAGGATATAAGTATTTTCAAAGTTCCTTTGCCAAATAGTGATTTCAACAAGACATGGGGTGAGAAATTGATCAACATCATAACAAAGGATCGTGTGATTGATAAGCAGCTGAGAAAGCGTATTGATACCTTCAAGTTATATATTTGCGAACGTCATTTCTCGCCTGATCAATTTTATGTTTACCCTACACGTAAGTCACTAAAAGAAGGGGAAATACCATATCTGAATCTTCCTAAAAAAAGTTTTCAAACTGTCACCATTAGTAGTGAAAGTCGTTCAACCACTTCTATACAAAAGCGTGAGGAATTCCTAGTTTTTCAAGATTTATCTCCGCCACCATCTCCTTCCACAATTTATAAAAGTTTTTCTGATTTTAAACAACGCATCGTGAAACTTTCATTAAGTAAAAGTTGGCATGTTGATGTGCAGGATACTTTAGTCATTGTTACATGTTTTACCACAGATCATATCCTACCAAAGTATGAAGTATTTATAGACCAATCATTAGCATTTTCTGTAAGGGTTTATGGTTGGATGTTGCCTGATGACCATGTCTTTTATTCGTTATACAATCGAACATTTTATAACATTACACTTTCAAGTTTTATTTTTGAATTAACCAATAACTACATATTATGTGGAGGTATTACTATGCTTGATCCTGGTAAAGAATTTAACTATCAAAAACATGTCATACCTAAAAAGTTTAATTACCTCTCCTTCCAACAGCAGTCATTTCAATCTCATCTACACCAAGATGAATACTACCGGTGCTATTGGATCACGCCGTGACAACCCGTCAGTGAGAGATGTAGGCTATAATGATAACACCATCAAAAGCCAATTTTCTGTACGACCAATTGCTGGAAATGTTTGTGCCTCAGGTAGTAGCAAATTTAACCTTATTGATGATAGTCCATTGCCAAAAAGAAAGAAAAACTCTCAATAGATGCTACATCCCGGACATGGATTAAAACTGTCAAACCGGCTATTTTTATAGCCACAATTTTAAAAAAAAACATTACACTGGCTATCAATATTTTTGGTCACATTCTTTAGTCCCCTTTATACTGGGGACTGGAGGGTTCTAGCAGAAAACAAAATTTTGTAGGTACACATGGTATTTACTTCACCTGGAACTTTTTTCAACTCTACAAATTGAAAAATATTTGGAAAAAAACTTGCAATCAGTGATTTATAAGTCACTGAGAATATTTGGCGTTATCGACAAAACCTGTGAATAACTGTCGTTCCTAATTTCTTAACAATAATAAAGTTTAAATAAACAATGTAAATAAATATATCAGGCACGTAGAATAAAACATATAAGTTAAAGCCAAAACATGTTTTTTGAAAATTTGTGGCTATAAAAATAGCCTTTTTGACAGTTTTTTTAGTCCATGTCTAGGACTTGGCAAACATTTAATGTCCCAGTTCTTTAGTAATAGCTGTTTTCTTTAGTTCAACTCTCAAAGCACGTTTTTTTGAATTCTGTTTAGCAGCCTTGTGTTTTTCACGAATATCTTAAGCATATGAAAAGGTGCGAACTTTAGTAAACAATGTTAACATATGCTCCAACAAGTTTAAACTAACTTCTTCATCAACTTGTGGCTCCACTTCATAACAGGCACTCTTAAAATTAGATAAAATTGAAGGGTTTTCTAGCATCTTGTGGACTATGTTGTGACATACCAATTTGGTTTGGAAATTAATAGTTGACAACCGAAATATTTGTTCACATTTAACGAAAACTGCTTGCATTTTTTTGTTTACTCTCCACAAACCTCCACGATCATGAATATTAATATATGTCTGAGAATCATCGCTATCAACCTTACATGCTTGCAGTAGTGCAATAAATTGTGTGCGATTTGTTAAAGTAGCCTTTGAAAATCGAAACCTAGAATGTAGCTTGTGAAGAATATATCCACCAAGATAATCTAAACTTTTGAGCTCTTTTTCTGAAATTTCTGCCACCTGTAGGTCTTTGGGTGTATCTTTACCAATGCCTGATAAATGGGTCAACATATGATTTGCCACTTCTGCAAGTAAAATATTGCTAAATCGTGTTTCTTCAAATTTTGATGGTAGGATATTTTCCTTCAACATGCCATAAAAATACATGTAAAAATCTTCAGCATCCCCAGAATATTTTTCAATCATTGGTCTGAACTTGTTCCATAGTTCAATAGCATCATCAGTTGAAAATAAAAAATTTTCTTTCGAGAACAAGCATCTAATATTTTCAGGCAAACACAAATCTTTAAAGCATGAATCAGCACATTTATTTACAATTAATTTTAAAGTTAAGGGGTGAAATTTCTTCAAACATTGTTCTTCCTTTGACAGCTGTGGTATGGAAATACTAGAGTCACAAGAATTTGTTGTGATAGTTGCTGATGTATGTTTAACATTGCAATGCCTAGTAAGACCACGTTGTGATTTACAAATTATTTCACAATGTTGACAACGATAAACAGCTTTATTTTTTTCGTTATCCATTACTTCAGTAACTACAGCGTTCACATCTGCATTAAAAATTGCATCATCGTCAAGAAAACCACCATCAAGTAACTGAAACAAGTCATCAAGTTCGTCACCAGCTAAGTAATCTTCCTGTGCTGAAGCCGCCATGTTTAACTTTCGTGCAATATCGGAGGGTCGTCCTACCTAAGTTAAGGATACATTGCGTAAACAATGTCGGTGGTCGTTGCCTCTAGACTATCTTTTTTTCTTATGACTATGGTGATACCTTGGAGGAAAGAATACGGAAGGAAAAACAACTCTTTTAAATCTATTAAAACACTGCGTGAGGTTCTAGCAGGTGTCTGTATAGAAACTTAATTTGAAATTTTGGCGGTTGTGTGACTAAATTATTCGTGAATAACAATTCACAACTATGATTGGTTATAAAAACAATTAGATAATTTGATGATGAATTTGATAGTATTATCAAAACAAGAAGCCATATTGAAATCGGTAAAATTTCTTTTGTTCTTATGTTAACATAATTAGCGAAGAAGCACATGCTGGAAACTTTTGTAAACAAAAAGAAAAAGCTTATATCTCGTTTTAAAACGACGTTCTGTTATAAGAAGTTATTTCTTAAACATTAATCCAGCACACATTTTGTCGGCACTCGTCCGGCGCATATCTATCTATATTGTTTTTCATGATCAAAGTGGTATACTCAAACCTGCAAAAATAGGTTAATATCATGGTTAAACGCTTATTTCCAAACGTATTGTTGAAGTTTTTAACAGCAATGTTTACCGTCTTATATTAGGCACACTTTCCATACAATAATCACGTGCCTGCAGCGTGTTACAGTCAGATTTCAATAGAAAAAAGTTAGCCCCTATTAAAGGAGAATATGGAATTTGATCATTTTTTTGCGAAAAAGACTCGGTCGAGCACCTCACGCACTGATTCTTTTGAAATTAAAAACAATAGAAAATTCAATACATTTAAAGCGTACAGAAATGAAGTTGTTTCTCCTTCTGTATTCTTTCCTCCAAGGTGATACGAAGTATTAATCCATAGATTGAGATGATTATTAGAGAGATGTTCAGGCGTAATGAACCAGTCTGGAATATACGTGAGTATATATAAGGATCAATCATAACGGCATTATAACACCTGCGCCTTGAATTCATCCGGAATATGCTTAAGCATATGTGAATATTCTTCAATGAATCTGTTGCATATTCCCTCATTCGTTTTATATTTTTTCTCTAATTCTCTAAAGTAGCATCTCAAAAGTAGGCTTGACTGTTGGTCTTGATGTTCTCTGAGGTGCTTCCTGTGGTATTTCCCTAGGTGTTTTTAATAAGGAGATAAGATCAACCTTCAGTAGCCTGGAATAGCGTTTCAAACCACGTTCCTTTGCCATTGCACGCAATTCTTTGACGGTTCTTGTGTTCATCTTTTTATTATAGATTTTTTACATGGTCGGAACATTTTGAATTATTTTACTCCACTTGCGCATGATACCTTCGTCATGCGCAGATGGGGTGTCGGGGGATCTCTAGAGAAGCGGGCGGTTTTCCGCTTGAACCCCAAAACTATGCGGATCTCCATAGTATCGGGGGGTTTACGCCTGAACCCCAAAAATTTACAGATATCCATCGGATCTCCATAGAAGCGAGGGGTTTTCCACTTGAAAACTAAGAACAGGTGGATCTCCATAGAAGCGGGGGTTTTGCGCTTGAACCCCAAAACTATGGTTTGAACCCATCCCTACATCTACTAATACTTTCCCCAGCCTTAGCCAAATAGTTCGTTGCATTCCCAAATAAATCGTTCAATATTGAATTGTTGAATTTTGCAAGAAATAAACAACCATAGAGTGCTCCCGAGCTTCTCTCAAAAAGTTGAATTCATTCGACTTTTTCTACGCGATTTTTTCTCTCGAGCTTGTAAACCAATGAAATTTAAGGAAATGTAAACAAATGTGTAATTCATTTTATTCAAAAAAATATTGGAAAAAACAACAATTTTTCTGCACTTTTTCATTCATAAAATAACAACATCAAATAAGTAGTGTTCGGTGTTAAGTAGAGCAGAGAGACTGTTAGCATTTTAATTATAAACAAGAAGCCCTGCGGCTTAAAGATTTCCGCCATTACAATAATCTGAACTTTGAAGAGGACTGAGTAATATGGGGAATAAAATCACTGAATATTCTAGAATTTTAGGATTCAATTTTTGATAATTATTTTAACTGTAAATCATAGCTAACTTAACTTACATAAACTTCATTTCTCTATAAGAACAATTTAAAAAAAAATAATAAACCTGAAAATTGACGAACAATAAAAACAAAATAAGAACACCGGCAAGGCTAAAAATTTATCTATTTTCTCTTTTTCTCTGAAAAACAGCTTGGAAAATATCATTAAAGGTGGCAGCATTTTTTTTTTTACATAATCAGTTACGAAAAGTTATTTTCAGACTACATATTCTTATTTTTTCTTTTATAACACACTTGTCACGATTTTATAGCTATAATACATTATCTTATTCAGCCTCAACAATTCCTCTTTAAATTAAAATTCATCAATTATTAATTAGTTCTGCTGAATTACGTGCTTGCAAAATTGTAGAGATAAGGAAATGTATGTTCTAGCACAGGCGCACACGCCTACGCCACAGTCAACCAAAACAAGTCGAAGTCCATCCAGTACATAGTGGGGTAAATCCCTATGATGCAGTGCTTAGTCATGTAGTTCAAGGTAAAGTCCCTTTACAGCAAATGAGTAAAAAGAGTTCTGGCACACCCAGAGGGAGACTCCCCTGCATATCCGCTAATAATCAATCAACGCATGCGCAGTAGAGATGTGAATTGTTGTAATCAAAATACTACTAATAAAATGTGTATCAGTTGTCAATCAACAAAATTCGATATATTTGGAACTGTAGTAGTCATGATCTTCCTAGCTGGCATTGGTATCTCCCTCCCACTTATGGCCTTATCAATAGTGAAAGAATCAGAGAGGGACAAGGATAATGATCGAAGGATTAAAGACCTAGAGGATGAAGTTTATAACTTTGATAAACGATGGAAAAATGTAAGGACTGCGAACGTATGTTGTATGTGTACGACAGGTGTACCTGTGGGCGGAGGTTTGTGGTAAATGGTAAAATGTTGTGTTGGTACTGTTATCAGGAATACATCACGTATAACGGGGGTAGTTGTGTATGTAATCCTCGGAACCTGTTTGAATTTCAATAAACAAGATGCTACAATTTGAAGAAGAAATTGTCAACCCTAAATTATTCTATTCATT
Source organism: Hydractinia symbiolongicarpus (assembly GCF_029227915.1). Lineage (NCBI taxonomy): Eukaryota > Metazoa > Cnidaria > Hydrozoa > Anthoathecata > Hydractiniidae > Hydractinia > Hydractinia symbiolongicarpus. The sequence continues at coordinate 12,034,777 of NC_079886.1, forward strand.
TGCTGCTACCTTTACAGACATCAATGATATCAACGTGGACTATCTAACAGTGTCAGATCCAATTCTTGTCAATGGAGGTAAGGATAATCGGTATATTATAGGCTACCATACACGAGACCTCGTGGTTGCTTTGAGGGTAAAAACACCAAAAATATGGTCCCCGCATGAGGTCACCCGGTACAACGCTAATGCAGAACCAGCAATGAGTCTTGAATTTGTAGAGTACCCCGACTGCGTTATGAAGTATAGTCAAATCTGGTCCAAGATCGAGGAGTTCATTTCTGATCAATTGACGACAGAGCCCGTGAAAAAGAGCGTTACGTGAACGCCAAGCTTAAATACTACAAGGACGCGATCGCGACTAAATTCCACGGTATGCCAGTACCCTACGATGAACCCTGCCAAGTCAGTGCCATCCTGGCACTATCATCGGTGTATATGCAAGTTAAAAACTACTATGCTCAGGTACATGTTGTGGAATGTCGATAAAAGGACTTTAAAAAAGAATGGCTACTGAGTGAGGATTAAAAACCATATTTTATAGGCCTACAAGACCTATAAAATCTACAAAATTAAGACTTATACTCAGGTTGAGGCTCTACGTAGCGCTTGCATATTGTACAGACTGAAGTTTTTTTAAAACATCATTCCTACCTTCTTCTCGACCTTTCGCAACTAGCTGGGCACGTTCTCGTTCATTGATGGATTCAATGATGTTCTTAACACGCTGAAGTATCTGTTCCTTTAGTATCTCATAACGCTGCTTTTCATGCGTAATGAGGGTGAACTCATAGTCGCTGATTATTGCGGAGAGTAGAGGAGTGCGCGCTAGCGCACGGAGCGTAGCGAAGCCCATTTCCTCATTAAATAAGCCAAATAGAAGTGAAAAGTAAGCACGGTGGAGAGTATATAGGATTTCTATACGATTTCGTCCCTATACATCAAATTTATAAAAAATTCTGCCATTTTATTAGTGTTGCCCAGTAATTTTATCTGGTCATTTGTTGGTAAATTTTCGTAAATATCTGATTGAGCGAGAGAACGTGTTTTTAGCACAGCGATGGAGTTTTTGTTGTGTTTTAAAGATGGTGCTAAACATAGTCAGCCAGCTAGAAGCGAAATGATGAGATTTTTCAAGAAAGAAGTGGAGGTTATGATCACTGTTTTTTAAAGGTTGTGAAAACCCCTTACATACACCTAAAGCTATCTAGCACAACAGTAGCAGCTAAGCTAGCATAAAACATAGTCACAAGAAAAAAAGATAGTCTAGTTGCGTGGACCGTCGGCATTGTTTACGCGAGCTACTATCCTCAATCAGCCTGGGACGGCCCGCTCATCCTGCACAGAAGTTCAAAATGGCGGCGCATGCAGGAGGAGACTACCTTGCAGGCGAAGATCTTGATGATTTATTTGAGTTACTTGAAGGCGGTTTTCTTGATGAAGATGTGGATTTTAATGTGGAATTAGATGCTGTGATAACGGAAGTGGAAGCTTAAGAAGAAGTTGAGTATCCTTGTCAGGATTGTGATAAAATTTGTAAATCACAACGTGGCCTGACTAGACATCGCAATGTCAAACACACTACTGAAGTTACTCCTGAAATATCGACGAATGCTGGTCCTTCATTACCAAAACTTACTAAAGAAGAACAAATTTTGAAAAAGCTACACCCTTTGAAGTTGAAAGTACTTATCACGAAGAGTGCTGAGATATGCCTTGGTGATCAATGTTTACCCAAATCAACCAGGGAAGTGTTTCGTGATTTCAAAGTTTCTAATGATGATGCGGTCAAACTTTGGGAAAAACTGAAGCCAATCATTGGAAAGTATAACGGTGATGCAGAAGATTTTTATGCAAACTTTTATGGTCTATTGAAAGATAACTTGCTTCCATCAAAATTTGAGGACACTACTTTGAGCAATATTATTCTAACAGAACTTGCAAATCATGTTTTAATTCATCTTTCGGGTAATGATAAAGTTGTCGATTCTGTAACTGAAGCTGTAACAGCTATCTCGGAGAATGAAAAAAAAGCCTGCAATATGTGGCTGGATTTATCGTTCACAAGCTTTATACAAAATTCCGTTTTTCGAAAAAGTCTTAACAAAGTGAATTCAACAAACAGGCTGTATCAATCCTACAAGCATGCAAAGTTGACTGTGATGATTCACAGACATTGATCAATATACGCGACCGTGGTGGCTTGTGGAGAGTGCACAAACAAATACAAGAACTTTTTCGAGAATGTGAATAAATGTTTCGGTTGAAAACTTCAAATTTCAGCACAACACTAAATTGTCAAGACCTTGTTAAAAATATGCTCAAAAACTGTTCTGTACTTTCCAATTTCAAAAGTGTCTGTTATACCATTGATCCACAAGTCAGTAAAGAAGTCAGTATGAATCTTCTGGAACACATGCTTACTATGTTTACAAGAGTTCGCAGCTTTTCCTATGCTAGAGACATACGTGAAAAACATAAAGCTGCTAAAAAACTTGCAAAGAAAAGATCATTGAGAACTGAAATTAAAAAAGCCAGTAGCAGCAAAGACATGGGTCACTGATTCATCTAGTTCCAGGCATGAACTATAAAATCTGCCACAATGGCTATTTTTATAGCCACACATGTGATAAAAAAACATTACACATGGCTAAAAATCACAATAAAAATTCATTCCTTTTTTTTTTTTTTCTGGTTGAACTTCAGACAAAAATCAGGATCCCTCACAGTACGATTTAGAGGTGCCGTGTGAGAAATCCTGTTACTTCATTTACGGTCAATTTAAGATATCAGGATTCCTCTGATTTTCCTGTAAATATATGCGTGAGTAATTCTGATGCGTTTGAAAAAGTGACAACATTGCAATTTTTCCATAGCAAATAGCTTTCACAAAATAATAGATAGATGGGACATAGAAAAAATAAACATACATACTCATCCAATAACCATCTCCTAAAGTGATCCAATGATAGAACAAAGCATCTCCAGTCCCACAATATAAAGAGAACTAGATAAAATTGCCAATTAATAACATTTTTTCAAATGTGTGGCTATAAAAATAGCCGTTTTGTTGTGTGCTTCATTCAAAGTGTAGACATTTTTCTTTTTGGTAATGGGGTGTCATCTATCATGTTGAATTTGCTACCACATCCTTGTACATTCCCAGCAATTGGTCTTACAGAAAATTGTGCTTTTATGGTATTGTCATTATATCCAACGTCTCTCACCGATCAATGAATATTTCAAATTTTGGGATGATGTGGTCTGGTGATAAACAAGTAACAACAAAAAGTGAGTCTTGAGTGTCAATACGCCAACATCTACCCAACGAGAGCTTTGAAACACGTTGACTGAAGTCAACAAAATTTCTATATATGGTGGTTGGAGGTGGTGGTGAATCTTGTAAAATTTGGAAATCTTCACGTTTTTGTATCGAAGTGTTCGATCGAGGTGGAGAGGCTAAGGTCGAAATATTGCCAGATTTTTGTGGAAGATTCAGATGTGGTAGTTCTCCTTCTTTTAAACTTTTTCGAGTTGGGTAAACCCATATTTGATCCTCCGAGAAATGACGTTCACAAATAAACAATTTGAACTTGGAAATGCGACGTCTCAGCTCGTCATCTACCTCCCTATATTTCGTGATGATATTGATGAGCTCCTTTCCCCATTTTTTGTTTACTTCATTATTTGGCAACGGAACTTTGAAAATGTTGAATAATATTTGTTATGGTTCTGAAGATATATTTACTTCACAATGTACATACATAAATGTTTACAGTCAGCTTATATATAGTCTTTACATGGAACTTGCTAGAAAATACTAGTATACAAGAAAAACGTCTAGAATGTTCCAGAAACAAAGATGGCGTCTAATAAGAAACATCAAGAAAGTTCCAAGGTATGTTCTAGAGAGTTCAAGTACATATATACATGATGCAATGTCCATACTACATGAATGTTCAAGAATATTCTGGAATGTTCCGTAATGTTCCAGTAAATATCTGACTAGAGTGTCTGTAATTTCAATACTCCTCCTCACTCGCTGTCAGATAGTTCGTAAATACCACTCCTTTCGCGTAGTTCATTAAATTGAACACGACCCAATCCTTTTGTCAATACGTCCGCAACCATGTCCTCGCTCGGACAGTACACCAACGTGATCTTCTTATTCGTAATCTGTTCTCGTATGTAGTGATGCTTAATGTCAATATGATTTGTACGTCCATGGAACTTTGGATTTCTCGCCATACAAATTGTTGACTGATTGTCTTCGTAGATCAAAGTTGGCTCGTCTGATTTCTCGTTCATGTCATTAAGAATTCGTCTCAACCAAATAGATTCCTGTGCTGCACTTGACAATGCCATGTACTCTGCTTCTGCTGTGGATAAGGCTACACATGTTTGCTTCTTACTCAACCAGCTAATAGCTGCTCCACTCATCTTGAAAATATAACCAGATGTTGATTTTCGATCGTCAAGATCGCCTGCCCAATTCGCATCTGAATATCCGGTTAAACCACTTTTATCACCATATAATAAACCATAGTTGACTGTGCCATTCAAATATCTCATAATACGTTTGACTGCAGACCAATGATGTGTCGTAGGTTTTGAAGTGTATCTTGCAACGTTTCCAACAGCATATGCAATATCTGGTCTTGTTTTCGTTGACAGATAAAGGAAACATCCAACTGCTGATTGATATATGTCTTGGTCAAACAGAATATCGTCGTCTGTTGGTTTCATCAATCTTGCTCCGGCTTCAGTAGGAGTTGCGACAGCTTTCGAATTTTGCATGTCAAACTTCGTTAGCACTTCTTTGATGTAGGTTGGTTGACCAATCCATATCTTCCCTGGTTCTAGATGAACGACTTTAACGCCAAGGAAATGATGTAACTTCCCCATGTCTTTTACGTCAAATTTTACACCAATTTCTTGAATGATTTGTTGGATTCGCGTACTTGATTTCCCTGCTAATATGATATCATCAACGTATACAGCCAATATAAACATCTCTCCTCCTGAAGTCATCGTGTAAATGCAAGGATCATTCGTCGAAAGGGTAAATCCACATTTCTTGAGATGTTTATCCAAAGCTTCATTCCAGCATCGCGACGATTGCTTTAGACCATATATACTTCTCTTCAGCTTGCAGACCATATTCTCCTTCCCTTTAATCTCGAAACCCTCAGGTTGTTTCATGAAGATGTCTTCTTTCAATTCGCCATTCAAGAATGCGGTTGTTATATCCAATTGATGTAGTTGAAGATTATATTTCGCTGCCAATGCAATCATTGTCCTTATTGATTCGAATCTTACTACGGGAGAAAATGTTTCATCATAGTCAATTCCACTTTTCTGTGTGAATCCTTGCGCTACCAATCTTGCCTTGTGCCGCTCTACGTTTCCATCTGCATTACACTTTCGTTTGAACACCCATTTGCTTCCAACAGCTTTACGTCCATCCGGCAGTTCAACGACATCCCATACATCGTTCTTGTATAGTGATTTGATTTCCTTTTTCATTGCGTCGATCCAATTTTCTTTGTCATCACTTTGAAGTGCTTCTTTGATTGACTTTGGATCTGGTACTTCTTCTGCAACATATACCCAATCACCGTAACGATCTGGTGCTTTTCGTTCTCGTCTCTGCCTATCGGTTTGTAAAGGTTCACCGTTGTCATTTTTGTCAACGTCATTATCTTCAAATTCCAATTCCACTTCATGTTGCTTGACAACTTCTTTTGGAGCTTCTTTGTCATCCTTCTCCTTAGTTCGTGATTTGGTTTCGTTGAAGACAACATCTCTGCTGAAGAAAACTCTTTTCTTCACTTCATCGTACAACCGAAAGCCTTTGGTTGTCGTACCATATCCCAGGAAAATGCATCGTTTCGTCTTTGAATCCACTTTTGCTCTCTCGTCCTTTGGAATGAGTGCGTAAGCGTTGCATCCAAATATACGAAGATCGCTGACATTTGGTTTGTGTCCAGTCCAAACTTCATATGGTGTCATACCTTTAACAGCACTTGTAGCACTACGATTTCGTAAGTAACTTGCTGTTGATAATGCTTCTGCCCAAAAACGCTTGGGTAACTTTGAATCCGCTAACATGGCTCGCACCATTTCCACAAGTGTCCTGTTCATTCTTTCAGCCACACCGTTCTGTTCTGGATTCTTTGGAACTGTTGTTTCATGTCGAATACCTTCTCTTTTGAGATAGTTCTCAAATTCATTTGAAGTGTATTCTCCTCCGTTGTCCGTTCGAAATACTTTAATTCTCGAACCGCTTGACTTTTCGACCATTGCTTTCCATTCCACAAAACTTTGGAATGCGTCGCTTTTGTTTTTCAGCATATACACCCACACATGTCGTGACTTATTGTCGATAAAGGTGAAAAAAATATTCAGCTCCGCTAAGTGACTTCTCTTCAATCTTCCCACACACGTCACTGTGCACTAATCCAAGTAATTCATTGGACCGCACTCCTCCTTTCTTTGGAAAAGGTGTCCGGTGCTGCTTTCCATCAACACATGATTCACAAAACTTTGCATTCTTTAATGAATCGTATTCAAATCCATCAACCAAATTATCTTTTGCCAGCATTTCCAGACTTTTAACCCCAAGGTGACCGTAACGTCGGTGCCAAATTGATTCTTTTGTGTCGTCACTTCCACACATTGCAAACTCGCTTTCCGCTTCTCCCTGTCGACTACAGTTGAGATGATACAGGTTTCCAGACTTTGTAGCAGTAGCGACTACTTTGTTGCCATCCAATATACGGCATTCCGACTGACCAAACTCAAACCTCTTACCGGACTTTGTTCCCTTTGAGACACTCAAAAGATTGTGAGACAGTTGTGGTACGTATAAAGTTTCATACAATCGGCATTGTTTCACTTTTACATCCGGGATGTTCACGAATAATTCCACTGTCCCTTTACCAATAGCTTCCAGTGAGTATCCGTCCCCAACAGTAATCTTCTGTGGTTCCTCGAGTTCAACAATGTCAATAAATAAGCTCTCGTCATTGCACATATGACACGTGGCTCCAGAGTCCACTATCCAATCGCTTAACTTTTCGGATGCTACTAAAGAATGTTCGACAACAAATCCGAGTTCGATTTCTTCGTCGGACTCCTTCTTTTCGGCGGTACAAGCTTTTTGGTTCATGGGTTTCTTCTTGAACTTTCCATCCGATCTCGAATAATTTCCCGCCTTGTTGAGATCACAGTTTCGTTTAATATGTCCGTAATTACCACACCGATAACACTTTGGACCTTTCTGGTTACGCTGATGATGCTTTAACGTCATCGCCTTTATTCCTGGCTCTGTTTCTACCATGTCTTTCTGTTTGCTTTCTTCGTGAAGCAGTCGCTCTGTAACAACGTCAATTTTTGGTACCTCCGAACTTGCTTCGAGCGCCGTGACCAACATGTCGTACGAACGCGGCAAACTTGCCAACAAATGAACCACCTTATTTTCGTCATCCAAAGGATCACCAACAATCGCTAACTCTTCAAAAATCTCCGTCATTGTTTTGATGTGAGTCTGTACCGATTGTCCTTCCTTTAACTTTAACGCATAAAGTTTTCGACGTAATGCCAATTTGTTGGCCCAAGATTTTTTTTGAAATTGATTGGCTAACCTTTTCCATACTTCTGCGGGATCCTCTGGATCCGGACCAAGTAGATATAGGAGAGACGGTTCAATCGATAAAACGATAGTGGCCAATGCCTTGTCTCTTCTCAATGCATATTTCACCGCTGCTGCTTCGCCATCAGCAGGAGCACCTTCAGTTTCATTAACAATTTTCCACAAACCTTCTCGTACCAATGCCATCTTACATTGCAACTTCCATGTCGCATAATTTGATCCATTCAGCGGTTTCAAAAGAATCTTCGTTGCTTCCGCAGCCATTATTCCTCCGGATACTTTCAACTAAATACCGGAATACCAATGTTTTGATTCCGTGATAACAATCACCAAAATTCCGTGAACTACAAATTTCCAAGATGGCGTCAAGTTGTGCACGTACTTTGTTTACAAGTTTCTTCTCACTATCTTCAGTTATACTGGGCAATACTCTGGGCCCATAACCTGTTGAATAATATTTGTTATGGTTCTGAAGATATATTTACTTCACAATGTACATACGTAAATGTTTACAGTCAGCTTATATATAGTCTTTACATGGAACTTGCTAGAAAATACTAGTATACAAGAAAAACGTCTAGAATGTTCCAGAAACAAAGATGGCGTCTAATAAGAAACATCAAGAAAGTTCCAAGGTATGTTCTAGAGAGTTCAAGTACATATATACATGATGCAATGTCCATACTACATGAATGTTCGAGAATGTTCTGGAATGTTCCGTAATGTTCCAGTAAATATCTGACTAGAGTGTCTGTAATTTCAATAGAAAATACTGATGTCTTTATTTCTCCTCGATACAGAGCATCCATATATAGCACAATTTTCACCAGGCATAGTAAAATCTTGTACGAAAAACACCCAAAGTCGAAATAAAAACACCAAACTAAGTACACACAACACCCAAAAAATGCGCCATTTTGAACTTCTGTGCAGGATCTGAGGTTTGGGAGCCACTATAGTTCAGCCGTAAAAACATAGAACAATGGCCTATTGTTTGTTGCTAGACTATCTTTTTTTCTTGTGACTATGCATAAAACTACCAATTTAACTAGCATAAAAATGCCTATTAAGTTTTCTCTTATGCTAGATGATTAGAAGATAGCATCATAAGAGAATTCTCAAAAATCCGTCCTAAGACTTTAGGACGGATTTTTGAGCTAGCTAGCTGCTACTGCACACAGTGAGTGATGTCCATCACATAACTACTTTGTAGTTTTATCCAGTTCCACAAAATGTGTTGGCTCTTGACAAATTTTTTAAATGTATATAAAGAATGACTAAAAAAACTTAGCAAAATCAACAAAAGAACATCGCTAATTTTTCCACATATAATACTTCCTGTCAATATTTATATAGACATTGACATGGTCACATGTTACCGACACCAAAGGTAATTTTTTTCAAGATTGGATGACAGAGAAGTGTTGGGGGGGAGAGGGCAGGGAGAGGAGAGTCATATGATTGTGGAGCTAGCTAGAAATTAAGAGGCATCACCAAACACCCAGAGGAGTAAATATTTAGCTACCGCTGGGTATCACGGTGCTGGATGCAATTTTTGTTTAACATGTAAATTTGTAGTCGTCGGATTCTAAACAAAATGTAGACCCATAGACTATTTGGCGTTCCAAACAGACTACTCTTTCGCTAATACAGCAACAGGATCATGTGTCTTCAAATTAATTTTATACACTAGTGCGAGTCATGTTATAGAATATATATATATCAGGATTAACACCAACATCCATATTTTCTAGTAACAATTTTTTTTAATTTCTAAGGAGTGGCTCTTGTGCAATCATTAACATGTCCTGAAAATCTTCAAACATCTATATAATAACAGAAAAAATAACATAGAAACATAGAAAATCTTCAAATATATATAAACATTGAACAACATTGAGCTTTTATTTGAATTTATAGTTATGCATTTTATTGAGTATATATATACATCTTTTTTTTTTTTGAATTAAGACTTCTTTTGTTATTTTTTCTATGTTAGGATAAAGCTTTGTTAGGATGTATATTTACATGAAAAAGAACCTTGTTTCTACTTTTCAGTAAAGCAAACTTTTCAAAGCAAAATAACACAAATAAAAATGTGCATGCTCAGATACATTTCGCCTGCAAATTTGCCATCCAATTCGCATAAGAAAAATCCTTCGTAACGTTTTGTAGCATCTTCTGATTTGTTTTGTTCTAAATAAAATGTGTCACTGACCCATATAGAATATTGTGTCCAGAATAGACTGTGTTTTTGCTAATAAAGAAGCCCCATGACATATAAAAATTTGTGAGTAAAAATTCTCCATATATAAAGCCTCAGAAAACAGTATAGTCACTGTAGTTCGATCTAACCCTCATCCTCCTCTCTCTAGAGATGAAGTAGAAGAAGAGGAAAAAGTGACTGACGTCGGTCGTCCACGACAGGCGTGAAGCTACAACTTCAAAAGTTAACATAAGTAACATATGGTGTGCAGAGAGTACAAAGTTTTGACTCATTTTGGTTATATATTTTTATATTTTGATTTGTTTTTTGCTGTTGTGGTTAATATTGCAGTTCTGAGACACTTGTATAAAGAAAACTAAATGATGTTCTTATATATCAGACTTTCTGTACATGTGTGGCTATAATGTGCAACTATAAAAGTATATATGCATTCATGCCCTGTTGGTCTAATGGCTATGACACTCTTATAAATGAGAGATCAAAGTTCGAATCCTGGACAGGGCTAGGAAATACATTAATTATGTTGCACATATAGCTATACATTGCAGTATTAAGGATATTATATTCCGTATACTATGATATATATATATATATATATTCTGATTTTTACCCTGACTTTTTACCTTTGCCGCAGGGATCTGTGTTGGGCCCCTGCTTTTTCTTTTGTATATTGATGACTTAAAATCTATCATCAATTCAAACCACCACCACCTATATTTGTGTCTTGCAAGCATAACTTTAGGTTATAAAATTCTTTATTAAGCTATTATAAAACAATTTGCGTTTTGTCATATTATTTGTGTCTTGCGTTATTGTTCCAAGATTCTGCATATAATGTGCGTAATTACCTTATTCCATGAAATTACCCAGTTATGATTTTACACGCTTTTTTATAAGAATATAATTATAAGAATATCGAGGCTGAGAAATGGGTTAAAATTAGAAATATCCTAAGAATATACCCAGGCTTAACTTCTTGTTTTAGATATGAAAATTTGTGTGATGCGCAGATTTTGATTAGAGGTTTATTTCTTATACTGTATGTTTATTTTCTTGTCGGATCACCTGTCGTTTTCACTTTGTTTAATGACTTTCCACCATTTTTTTAACCATCTTTAAGCATATTAAGGGTAATCATACTTTCCGGTGAAGAATATTTGAGGCTGAGATTTGTCAAAAAGCTAAGGATACTGAGGCTGAAACGAAAAAACAATATTCTTATAAAAAAAGCGTGTAAACCGGTTTTTCAAAATTCGTGTTAATTTAAAGACTTTTAATTTCATGACTCGTTGATTAAAATACTGTAAATTGCCGACTTTTTTTACAATTAATAAAATCGCCCTTGTACCGTAATTTTCGCTCCGTGTGATGTAGCATATTCTCAAATTCGCGTTAATTAAATGTAATTTGCGTTAATTTCTTGACTCGTTAATTTCATGGAATAATAAAGAATAAAGTGGTAGTTTGTTCTGATAATATTCGTTCCTTTGCATGCTGGAAAATTTTTTCAATAAACTTCTTAGTTTCACCTCAAACTTCGGGATTAAGCCTGAAACACACGATCCTTTAATACGAAAGGTCAAAAACTGATGGATAATGATCAATATTACTTACTTTATTAGACACAAGTGTAAATATTTAAGTATATTTAATTAACAAAATTACATAATTATTACGCCTTGTTAGTCTAATGGCTATGACACTCGTAAACGAGAGATCCAGGTTCGAATCCTGGACAGGGCATGAAAAACATTATCTTGCACCTGCAACAACCCCGTTGTATTATATTGATAAAATTCTGTATATTGACCTTATAATACCTTAATTAAATATACGTAATCTTCGAGTTGTAGAAGGGGAAGGAGTGTATATTTAAATGCCTGGCCCTGCCTTGCCGTTCCTTTGCCATTGCCTACCCTTTCTATGTCTTTTCTGTTGCCTGCTTACTATGCCCTTGTCTGTGCCTCCCCTGCCTTGCCTACCCCTGCCTTGCTGATTCCTCTTCCTGTTTTCTTGCCTGCTTTTGTCGCTCCCTTTCCTTGCCGTTCTTAATAAATCCCTTCCTTTCCTATGCCTTTTCTGGTGCCTGCCTGCTATGCCCTTGCCTGTGCCTCCCATGCCTTGCCTACCCCTGTCTTGCCTACCCCTGCCTTGCTGATTCCTCTTCCCGTTTCCTTGCCTGCCTTTGCCGTGCAACGCTAAATATATTGCCGTGCCCTTTCCTTAATGCCTTTGCCTTGGCAACCTCTCCGCAACACTTTCTATACTGGTTCCATTTTCAATCCGCCCATCGCAATACAGAGTGGAGCACCCAAGCCCGTGGCTAACGCCCCGACCCCAACACCCGAGGTGATAATGCTAATACTCAGCAGTCCATGATCGCAATACCTCACCCAGGTCCCATGCATCTTGAACTTTTTTGCGAGTCTGTTCCGCTCCTTGATCGATGCCCTGTGGGAGTCTGTCAGGCTGGTATCCTATTACGGACGGAGTTTCATACCGCGCAGGTCTGGGCGCAAGCGAAGCGCTTTGTAGGGACAAATTTTTGGCTTGTTTTCATTTGTCTCGATGGCCTAAATAATTTTCATGGTCAGTTTTTCACAACTATTCTGGTTAGTGCTGCGAAAAGAGGCAGAAATGCAAAATCCTGCCTGATGTTTCTTCAACTAATTTTTTACTTTAACTGACGTTTTGCTTTTTAATAACACGTTTAAATGGTGTTGCTAACCCTCTTTGTGGTATATTGACATGGGTAAGATGTTGGAATCGAAGAAAACTTAAATTACTGACTTTTATAGAGAGGCAAGAGAGGACATATTGTTGATGTTGGTTTTAGGGGTTAGCTTCCTGTTGCAATTAGCTACATATACCAAACATTTTGTGTTGTGAGGAATAAAGTAATGGTTAAAAAGAAACACTTTTCTATCATTATCAGTGCACTTTGGCAAGAAGAAATAAGAATTACAGCTAGCTATAGAAAGACTTAAAGGAAGTTTTTTTTCAGTAAGCTATATAGCTAGCTAGCTATATATAGACGAATTTCCGTGTGACGTCACATAACCAGTTCCCAAGCCTCTGCGCAAATCGACAGGCAAAATGGCAGGCAAGATAGTAAACAAATAGGGTAATTGCTTATTAAACGATCGTTTTAAATCGCTTAAAAAGTAAACAAACCTTTCGATCGAAACTTGCACTACCATTATGAACTCCGTTACTAAGATTTTAATGATATTCTACATCGCGGGCTTTTATTCTCGACCATTACTTCGGCTTTACAAGCCTACACACCAGGAGTACGCGAGTAAGCAAGTCCTGCATTGTGTTCGACTAAATAGCTGCGTTTAAACTGCGACGTTTTTATATCCTTGCCTTGGAAATTTTTGTGGGTAATTGATACAGCCCAAAATATGTACGCGAGGTATAAACACAGACCAAGAGTTGTACAGAGTATAATGCGACAAAACGAAAGCGGCCGCCTCGTGGTCTTCACTTCCAATATGTCGACCGAATACTTCTCGAAATTAGTAAGTGAAGATAAACAGCATTATTCAAAAAAACTCACGCTTGCCAACGGAACACTCCTACGCGACCCTTTTTCACTGAAGGGAGAAGATTGGAGCGACGATGTATCATTGCTACCCGATGTTACGCATATGGATTTGTATGTCTATCTCATCCATACACCCAGTGAATTTACAAATGAATCTTTAAAAGCTTATAAATCCTTAGAAGCTTACAACTTTTATCTTTCTGGGCATGTTCAAGATGTTTATTGCCACCTCTTGAAAGACGTTGAATTTTGCTACATTAAAACCTCCGTACTACCTAGTCAGAGACAAGGACAAAAGCAAAAACTATATGATGTATGGATCATTTTACACACAAGTGGATGGGTACTTTCAGCAAATTGTACCTGCGTTGCTGGGTAAAAATTCACATTAGCTTTCCTTCTTCACTAACAATTTTTTTTCTTTTTGAAGTGACTAATAAAATTTTTACTTTTAGCCTTGGCTCGGCATGCAGTCATGTTGCTGCCCTTTTGTTCAAACTGGTTGCTTGTGCTACATTGGAGTTAAACAAAAAAGCTTGCACAAGCAAATTATGCTCATGGAAAAAATCTAGAAAAAGAGCACACCCTGCACCTCTGAAGCACATAAACTTCAAAAGACCAAAAAAAAGCGAAGTCCTGCCTACTATAGACGAACCTTTTGAAGGTGAATTGAAAGGATTCACATCAGTGGATCCCTTGAAATTCGTAACAGAAGAGGAAAAACAACAGTGGATTTCACTCAGTCAAATTGCTCCAGATGCAGTTGTACTTAAAAATATAAGTCTGGATTTAGGTGAAACAACACACCATGATGATAGCGAAACAGAAACTGCGGATGAAAATGAAAAAAACATTCTTCCTGAACCATTGACATACATATACGACTCCGCTGCCATAAATAAAAATGAAATAGAAATAAATAACATTGCTCAAAAAAATTACAATCAATACAAATCCTCGTGCTTTGATATACAGTTTGAAAACTTGAAAAAATTCACAGAAGCTCAAAGCCTTAGCGACAAATGGATGCTACATCGAGCTGGGCGAATAACAGCTTCAGTTTCAAAACTTGCCTTCACTTCAGATTTGAAAAAAACAAAAACGTTAATTGAGACCATCATGCAATATAAAGAGCCTGTTGACGTTGTTGCAACAAGATATGGGAAAAGAATGGAGAATAGAGCTCGTTCAGTATATGAACAACATGTCAAACAACACCATGTTGATCTCCAAGTTGTCACAACTGGACTTCATATTGATCCAAACTTTCCATATCTTGCAGCAAGCCCTGATGGATTAGTGAAGTGCAAATGTCATGGTCAGAGTTTAGTTGAGATCAAATGCCCATTTAAATATAAAAAAAGTTTGAAGCTATGGAGAAACGATAAAAATTGTCCCATTGATAAAGCTGGGAAATTCAAAAAAAATCATGCTTATTACTTCCAAGTACAACATCAAATGTTAGTAACTAAAATGAATTATTGTGACTTCTTTGTTTTTTCACAAGGAAAGCAAGAAAATGATACTTTTCTGATCAGGGTTACAAAAAATGAACCATTTTGTCGGAAACTTCGTGAAAAACTGGCCATTGTATTCGAAAAGGTTTTGTTACCAGAGCTTGTCACTCGGAAAAGTGATCCCAAGTTACTAAATGAAGAAAAGGTGTATTGCATATGCAGAAGACCATCCTTCCCACCTATGATTGGTTGTGACAATTTAGGCTCATGTGACATAGAATGGTTCCATTATTCTTGTGTGAAGATAACAAGAGCACCGAAAACTTGGCTATGTTCTACCTGTCAGAATAATATTAAAAAAAAATAGTGTGTCACATTATATCAAAGTAATATATGTAATATAATATAACAATATGTTAGTTGTGTGCGAAGTATCAAATTCTCTGTAATAATATATGTTATATAATGCCTTTGTTCAAGTTCACCAAAGCACATATAACGATAAACACATCGTCCAATAAATCTACTTGAGTGATAGGTATGGTTGTGTTCAAAATTTTAAACTTTCTCAAACGTCCAATAACTCTCTCAATGTGGATTCGAACATTGGCTATTTTTCGAGATCGATCTACATCCATTGCTGACATTTGTTCCTTCCCTCTGGTAAATTCAGGTATTTTTAATACCACGCCTCGTGTTGCCAACTCTTGCTCGATAAGGAATCCTCGATCAGCCAAAACAAGATCTCCATTTTCGACTAAATCCAAAAAACCACTTTTTATTGTTATTTCCTTATCAGAGACTCTACCTCCCCATCCTTCTGATAGGAAACTAACACTTCCTGTTGGAGAACATGCAACCAAATACTTGATGGTATTAGTATTCTTGTAATTAGACCATGTCTGTGCTCTGGCATTGAGATTTAATGGACGTTGTATGAATATCTCAGTGCAGTCAATGATGCAGCGACAACTTAGGTACTTTTTGAAACACTTCGGCATATGCTTACGTATAGCTTCCTTCTCAGGCCACACAATTAAAAAAAGTAAAGATTTTGATAATACTTTAAGCAAGCTTCGATAAATTTTGGTGACCATTTTGCATGTAATTCCAAACCTGAAAGCGATATCTTTGTTATACAAGCCAAGTTTCAATTTTACCAGGACAACAACAAGGTGATCTTTCGGTGTCAATATTCTGCTGATACGTTTCATTTTATTTTTGATAATTGCAAATACCCAGTTGAAGCGTGCTTGGTCCAATCCAGTATAAAAATAAAAATAATTTTTGTGACTTTTCAAATGTCCATAATTTAGTTGGAATTTTCTTGACAAATTGTTTTTATTTTTTAACTGATGGATTTCAGCCATCCTGTTGACAAGTTCATTTTGGATGCTACAGTATTTTCGAGTCACTTCCTTGATGTTATTTTCTTTTTCTTTCACAACATTCTCTATTTCTGTCACTTTTTGTTTTAATTTTTCAATCTCCATATCTTGTGGGCTTAGCTCTTCCTCCTCTGGTTCCAAAACTTCACTGGGCTCTTCCACAACAGGAAGATTTGAGCGCTGCTTAACTCTCAGACGTGCACGTTGGAATCGATCCTGTTTCTCTTTCTTTTTTTCCTCACTCATTTTTTTCCCAATTCGGTCGAAAACTGATGGCACAAAATCAGGGCTCAGTGGGTCCTTTGATTTTTTTCCTACAAAAAGAATAGAATATTCCATATATTCACAGTGACTAGATGTGCAAAACATTGACTTACTGGGAGTGAAAGAATCTCAGTGCGGTAGTAAATACGAGACAGGGAGGCCTCACCCAGAGGGGGGAAGAGGGAGTTTCAAACGTTTATGGACAAGAGAAATGAATATACATACCAGATGTGAAATGCAGATGGCATACTTTAGCATTTCCAATTAGCTGTTCTGGCCAATCCACCCTGCCAATCGCAGTCAACCATCTTTTTCTGACGTCTGGGTATTTCTTCGAAGGAATTCGAAAAAAACCACCACTTCCATCGCCTTTCTTGCGTCTGTTCGTACAATTCGGTACACAGCAACTATCAGGCATCCTTCCACAATCAGTACTTCAACGTTTACGACGAATATTTTAAATAATTTTAAGTTTTTTCTCTCTAACTATCACAACACGTCTTCCCTCTTCGATAACTTCCTTATGAAAGAACGAAAAGGCGCGGCTAATGTTTTGCCTGTCGATTTTTACGGCAAGCCGCGCATGCGCAGAAGTGCCGAAAAATGTAAACATTGAAATTCGTCTATGGATCTGCAAGTTTGACATGGATTAACATGGAAGAGCATTTAATAAAGGATTTATTTGCAAAGTATAGCTAACTAGTTATATAAAAAAGAGCACAGATGAAATTGATTGAAAATAAAATACACACTTCAATGATATAATGACTGGCTTTGACTTTTCGTTAGAAATTATTGTATATAAATATTACATAACTAGCTAGGAAGGGATATATATAATAGCATGTTACACTGTATTACTGTGTTCTTAATTTTGGTAAAATGCATGAATAAATTTAGGCAAGTTCCACTTTTACAATTTTGTGATAGCTTAGTAATTTTGGTACATTGACATAAGAAAAATTTGGCAACCGAAAATATTTGACGAAAACAGTTAAAGTCACTTTAAAAAGTTATTCTCCATTAAATTTGTTTATTTTAACCACAGTATATTATTTTATTTTATATTTCGCAGCGGTCAAAACTTTGTACTTTACAGATTAAAGTTATTCCAATGCAAAATTGAGGCGTAGCAATTTTCAAAGCTAGGTTGGTGTTCAAACTGCACTGTTTGATGTTTTTTGAAGTTGAGTGATAATTAGAAATGAGTTTTTATGATCCTATTATTAGCATCTGGGCACTTGCCCACCTATATATCTGATTACTGTATGAATAAGGTTACGATATATATGAGTGACCCAGTGTGACCCCTAGCTAACAAAAACTACGAGACAGATACAGCCAGCTTTTTGACAATGTTTAATTTGGTTTATAAAAAATGTAGGTAGCTAGCTCTGCCCTGCTTAGTTAAATAATGTTTCTAGCAAACACAAAATAAGAAATTTTGGATTTTTTTTAATATTATAGCTAGCTAGGTATCTGTTTAATAAGCATAGAACTATTAGTTTAGAAAAAAACCCATTGTTTTCTTTACTTGTGTTTAATGAGCTACATTATTTTGGCTGTACTAGTAGCTATATAAATCTTGAATGACATAACTAGCAATTCCTCTTTGATCAGCACTGTGATATTTTAAGACAATATTAACACTTGTGATGTAACTAGCTTCCAAAATAAGGTTTCTTTCTCTTTTGACTGCCAACTTTTCATGATGAGTGTACCCCACAACTCGAAGCAATTAACTTAATAACCATGTTTAGGTCTTGAACTTTCATAATATACAATCTTATGTCAATACTGAGTATCCTTCCTTTAAATAATTGTAAAATCAATATATCGCACCAGTTTAAAAAGTGAAAATACAAAGGAAAAAATGATTAATTCTCTGCGTACTGCATTTTTTTTTACAAAATTAGACAAATTAAATGAAGTTTAATTAAAAATAATAATTTAGCTCTGATCTAAGTATTCAAGTGAGATTCGGCTTCCGTAAATTTACTGCTTCAAAGACCCATTGTGAAGGCCAAAATAGTGAATAATAGTGCTAAAGGTGTTAGGGGAGTGGTGGTGGGCACTTGAATACTTAGATCAGAGCTAAATTATTATTTTAATTAAACTTTATTTCATTTGTCTAATTTTGTAAATAATAATTTAGCCTCTGATCGTAAGCATTCAAATGAGATTTCAAAGCCACCTATTTTGGATTCAACAAACAGTTTAGTAAAAACTGGGCAAGGACTAGTATATGGTTAAACAGAACTACATATTAACGGTTTGTCTGTTATAACTCCTGGCAATGCCACAATGTACCATAACGGTACATGTCTATTACATATATATAGACATATACAAAATCTAACGCAAGTAAATGTGTTTATAAACATTTAAGAAGTTCGTTCCCAAAGCTCTTGCTTATGGGCAATTTGTAATGTGTTGCAAACGTGCTAGTGCCTCTCCAGCCTGCCGCTTTTGCGATTGTCTTCATAGGTACGCCTATGTCCTCTGCCTTGCTGGTAGACGCACTCCTTGTGGAATGGGTGCTGAACGTCTTAATATCGATGCCAGCCAAGCCTAAAGGCCGGTTTCCATACAGCTACATTTTGCGCCCAGTCGTAAAATGCGCCGTGACTTTTGATCTACGCATGCGCATTATCAGAATAATGCCGCTGACCTCGCGCTTTTGCATGCGCTGGCGCGATTTAAAAAATGTTGAACAGGCTCTACTTTATGCGAGCTACATTTTGCGCTTCAGCTTAACAGCCAATCAAAAGGTAGCAATCTACATGAATTACGAAAGAATTTTTAATTAGATCATTTCAATATGGCTAGCAAAATCTCGTTTCTGTGTTAAATTTTTGTCAAAGCCAAATGAATGTAGAGAAACAGAATATATATCAATCAAGTGAAGTAGATGAAAAACAAAATAACATTAATGAGTCTGTGGAAGCACAAAGAAACAACATTGTAAACAAACTTAAAAAGACTACTCGTGATCTGACGATATTAAATCCATAAGCAAAACGTTGTATAGTCCTTTGATTCTTCTTTCTATGGAAAGTCGTCTCATCCACATGTTTTTCTTACGTATTTTACAACGTTGTTTATTTCTACGCCATAAAAATATTGCTAGGACTACTCTCAAATTTTGCAGCAACAAATATCGTCAGTTAACATCAGCCATGTTTTGCAAAAAACACGTGAGCAAAAATCGCGAAATGGAAATGGTTCGGTATATGTGATAAAAGTCGCGGCGCATTTTACGACTGGGCGCAAAATGTAGCTGTATGGAAACCGGCCTTAAGAAAGTTTTAACGTATTTTGCAATGGTGGTGATTCCGATAGGTTTATGGGGATATGCATAAAAGAGAAGTAGTTCCCTTGGTTGGTTTTCAAGGTTCTCTCGTATAAGGTCTGTCCTCCTCAGGTATTCATCTAGGCAGTGGACTATACATATCCGGTTATCGAGGTGGTACTTCTCGAATTGCAGAGGTTCCTGATGTTTGCCTGGTTTTGTTGTCTTCATGATTGTAGAGATGTAGAAAGTGTACCTATCTGAAGATCGATGACAAAAGTTAACCTTTAGGGCACCTATTGTCTGGGCTCTCTGGCCACTCAGGTGGCACAACAAGGCGGCTAGTTTTTTCGTTAGTAACTTTAACTCCAGGTGCTGGTTACCAGGCAAGGTTGTCATATAGTTTAATATTACATCAGGGTCATATATCACAGTGTGTTTTGGTAGGGAAGGACGTAGCTTGAAAACTCCCTTGATTAGTCTGCTAACGTCCTCGTTCTTACCAAAGCTTGTTCCTGCATCCTTTGGTAATACAGCTGACAGGGCTGACCTTGCCGCTGCGATGTATCCATAACTTGCCTTTTCTACGTGGAAAAGGAAAGCAAGGAAGTCCATACCTTGTTTATGACTAGCCCTATAAGGCTCTGGGATTTTTTCACTTTTACAAAACTTCAGCCATTTCCTTAAATAGAGATTATAGCTGGATTGGGTTTTTTCTGACCACGATGCAGTGAGCAGTTGTTTAAGATCGTCAGAACATGACTGTTTTAGGTTTATTGCCTCCCTGAGACAATTGCTATCCGAAGACTTAGATTTGGGTGCAGTGGATGAAAGACACTTGGTTGCTGTGGAAGCAGTAATAGGTCCATTCAAGGTAAAACAAGAATTTCTTTAATGATTAGTTCAAAATACCCTGTGAACCATGGTTGGTTAGGCCAGTCCGGAATTACCAGGATACCTACTGCCTTATCACTATGGATCTTTTGAATTACCTGGGGAAGGCAGGCGAAGGGTGGAAAGGCATAAAACGAGATATTGTGCCAATCCTCAGTAAACGAGTTTACTCCGATGCAGTTGGGACCAGGTCGATATGAGAAAAAGGCAGGTAACTGCGTGTTTATTCTACTCGCGAAGAGGTCTGTTTCTGGACGGAAGTCCAGTTCGTTCAGTGCATAGCGGAATGTTGATTTGTTTAACATCCATTCTGTTCTTGTCTCCTGTTGTCGCGACTCTCTGTCTGCTTCTACATTAAGAATGCCAGGGAGATGTGTAGCGACTATCCAATTATTTTTGCTTATTGCCCATTCCCAAATGCTATGTGTAATCTTATTCATTGGGATAGATTTTACGCTACCCATTTTGTTTATACAGGCTACTGCTGAAGTGTTATCCATCTTTAGCAATATGGTAGTGTTTGCAGTATGGTTGCAAAGAGCCTGTAGTCCAAAGAATGCTGCCATTAGTTCTAGGACATTTATGTGGTGTTCCTGCTCCAGAGATGAAACTCACCCCCTGTGTGGGTTTGTGTCATTGACGCTCCCCAACCTCTTGTTGAGGCATCCGTGGATATAATGACCTGGGGGTTGCCTCGAACTATTGGGGCTATGCTACCCCATAAATTATTCTTTCATAAAGATATGTCACCCATGGCAGTAGGGGTTAATGTGATCTGCACATCAAAGTTTCCGGCGCTCTTTTTTTAAGGACTCAATTTTTAGTCTTTCGATAGATCTATAGTAGAGTCTACCGTGTGGTACCCCAATAAGGCTGCTGGTAAACTTACCAATTAATCGCGCTAGAGTTCTTATTGTTATCTTCTCTCTCTGTGTCACTGCTTGACACAGATCGATTATGGCTGCCTTCTTTTTGGGGGTGAGAGCGACGGTCATATTCACTGTATCGATGACGAATCCAAGGAATTCCAAAACTTGTTTTGGTTCAAACTCGGATTTGTCTGGGTGGACCGTAAATCCCAGTGAATCTAACAAAACAACGGTTTTGTGTACGTTATTGCAGCACTGTTGTTTACTGACGTTCATAGTGATCAAGTCGTCAATGCAGTCAGCAATGGTGACCTGTTCCTTCCTTAATTTAGATAAGGGTGGTTTCATTATCTTGGTGAATTTTCGAGGTTCTTCTGTATAGCCGAAGGGGAGTACCAGGAACACGTATACCTTACCCTCATGTTCGAATTTTAGGAGCTTCTGGCTTTCTTTGTGTATTGGTATGCTATAGTATGCATCCTTGATATCAAGTTTTGCCAGATACAAGTCCTTTTGGATTAATCGGAGAATGGACGTTAAGGTTTGCATCTTAAACTTTCTTTTCTCAATGTGTACATTGAGTTTTTTCAGGTTTAGGATGAGCCTGAACCCACCGTCTGATTTCTCGGTGACGAATATGGGTGAGATAAAGTCGCCTGGTTTGCGACTGCTCAACCTTATTACACCTTTCCCCAAAAGGCTTTGAATTTCTTCGTCAATGAAGAGTTTCTTTTTTCTATCTAGGGGGTATGTCCGATATGGGGTTTGGGGCATCTCGTTTACTAGAATTTGCAAACCAGACACTGTCTGGAGGATCTCCCCATCGGTAGTTATGTCTTTCCACTGATCAAAATGAAACCTGAGAGAACCGGGTTTAAAATATTTGACTTTTGACCTTAGAAAAGCTTTTTTATTATTATTATTATTAATCATATTTATACAGGTTTACATCTTCAGTATGATATAATATATCTGCACTGTTATCAACGAGTGACCTGTTAAAACAAAAATAAACAAAGTAAACAAAGAGCCAAAAATTGTTTTTTGTTTTTAAATAATATATATAAAATTATGAGAATGTTAGAAAAAAAGAAAGAAAAGAAAATAAGAATCAAATAGCAGACTATGAACAGAAAAAATAGCAAAAATGGGAATTAGAAAAAATTTGAGTTTAGGATTCAAACTTCACAACATTAGAAATTAGAGAAACAATAGCGTATCTCCGAGACACCCTGTAACGTATAGGATCAAGCTAAGGTAAGTTGCCAAAATCTAGGGTCTCAGTATCGCTTACCTCAGGGATTAATTTTTCCTGTTGGTGTGCTTGGAAAAGTTGCTGTTGTGGCTGCGGTACGGTTTCTTTGATTGGGATTGCCCATTGTGGTAGTTGGTCCTCTTTTGGGGCTAGTAAGCCTTTGTTTGATGAAGGCTCGAATCTTCTTTTTTGGCCTCTTTCCAGGAGTGATTTGAGCTGGTTCTCCTTTTTCAGCTTCTCAAGCCTTTCGCAGACGGAGGAACCAAACAGCCATTCGGAATCCTCTTCCACTTCCGTAGCTAAGGCTACGTACTCTTTTGGCAAGGAAGGCTTAATTAAGTCTCGCCTGACCTGATTTAGCAGCTGGGAGGTCTTACCAGCGAGGTTCATGGCGTCATTAAGGTCGTTTAACGGACCCTTTGTGTCTGCGTTGGCATCACCGGATTTCTCCACCAACGTAGATGAAGCTTTCAGAAGCATAGCAACCGACGCTGAATGCATGTTTTGGATGTCCTGCATTTTAACGTCAGTGGACCTGTGAAAATTGGAAGTGTTTTCCAAATTTCGGTGTTTGTTCTCTTTGGGAGTAGAAAGTTGCAGTTCGATGGAATTGCTACCGTTTCTAACTTCCACTTGAGAACATCGCCCTTGAGCCTTTTTTGCCAAAACACTTTGGCGGCACATGCCACTGATGACGTGACTTCTGGTCCCGAGGCTGTGCAGTCCACGGGGATAGGAACAGGGTATTCGGGGTCCTGTAAGGTGAAGTCATGGTCGCCATTTTTGCTGTGCTGTGGGAGCATGGAATCGTCGCTTTCCTGTTGCATTATGCTTAAACCGAATAATTAATAAAAGGAATTAACATTAGAGGAATTATCCTAACCTAACACCAGCACTATAAACTCATTTAGTTTATATCACTTAGCTATGTCTCAATACAAAAGATACCTACCACTCTTTAACATGTTCTGGAGGCACTTCGACATCTTCTGGAATAAGCATCAACACTTCCGAGACGAAGCTTCTTTCAGGACCATCTTTCAAATAATATAGCATGTGACTACCTACTACTATATGGTCCAGCCTATACATCTTTTTACTCCAGAAAGCATCGGTGGCACGCCGTTTCGCATCACCGTGCTCTTCTCCAGGTTGCAGGAGGTACAAGTATAAACCATCCTCAGGTAGAGGCTTTTCCTCTGGATATTCCTCGCTTTTTGCAAGTGGGACATCTTCGAGCTTGATCGCCTTATTGGGCTTTATGCCGATCATAGTAGTCTTGGTATTGTTGAGACCTTTCACTATAGTGTACAAATGCTTGATCCAGGTGGTACTAGTTTCATCGGATGCTAACTCCTGGGCATCTTGGGGCTTGAATAGTCTTTCCGCAAGGACCTTGTTGTAACTTTTGACAAAGGCCGTGAATGTATGGTGATATTTCATGGTAGCTCTCTTGATCTCAACCCCCTTGCCTTCCATTAGTTTCGTTACGTCGGATTTGAATTCGGAACCATTGTCGCACTGAAAAATCTTGGGGTATCGTAAAGGTCCCGCCCTGTAGATATCCTTTATCATCTCCACGACCTCGCTAGGTCTCTTCGTTCTTAGGGACCTCGCTACTTTGTAACGTGCGGCTACATCGATGCCCGTGAGGATGTACTTGTAGGTGCTACCATATAGCTTGTCATGTGGCATGTACAACAGATCAAATTGGTGCATATCATTCGGTGTTATAATGGTAAAATGAGGGTAGTCAATACGTTTTGGGCCCTGAATGTGTCGTAGCCATAGGAGTTGCCTACTAAGCCAATGTATTACCTTCTTTTTGTAGAGACTGCTCTCATTCGAGAGTAATTTAACGGCCTTTCGTCCGGTCCAGAGATGTTCTGGGATATAGTAGATATTTCCCAGCTTTTCTGCTTCCTCCTCCGTAATGATATGTGGTGATTTTTCTGACATATTTATTATATGTCAGAAAACGCGTTCTTACAGATACTTGTAAGCCACGAAGCCTAGCAGGGACAGGGAGCCAAGGACGAACGTGAGTTTACCATCCTGTTGCTGCTTCGAGGGTGTGTAAAAGTCCTTCAATTGTGGGGCCTTTCCATCAGAGGCAATATAAAATTGGTACATGCTATCGTCTAATTCTTTTAGGCTTCTGCCGGCTTTTATTTGTTTCTCTCGTTCCTCGTTGAACCAGTCCAATTTAGCCTGCCTCTTACGTATCCACTGCGCCCGGGCCGTGTTGAGCCTTTCAACCGCAAGGTCATGTCTTTTCCTCTCCGCCTTACCATGCCCGGAAGTTTGCTGAATAGATAATTGGTCCCGGAGAAGGCTAGGGTGTTCATTAACGCGCCCCCGCAATGATCATAAGAGTAGCCATTTATTAGTACTCCATCCTATCCAGGCTACCGTCCAAAATATTAAGCTGGACATCTTGTAACAGATACACGTAACATTTAAAACACCTGTTCCATCGGCTTCTTTGATGATATGCAGGGTGATTCCATCACTCAGTCTTAGTAATGGTCTACCACTACCATGCAGCATGTCATCGGGGGAGCTCTGGAAGTCCACAAATAGGGCATAGCGTTCATTAAAAACTGTCCGATAGTTACATTAGTATTCCCACGCCTGCCAAATATATTGACGATTTGCTCCAAATGATCCTTGAGCAACATTTCGTGACTATACAATTCATTAGGTTCCCCCTCGACAGTGACGCTGATCTTCTCGATTTTTGGGTTGTAAAACGTTTCGTTAACACCGGCATAGGGTTTTATTTTGGAGGGATCTAAAAACAGCAGCAGTACACCTTTGAAGGACTTGGAAGGACTATCAATCTGGAGATTGTATGAGGTATCAGCCTTTTTCATTATAAGCACCTTCATTCTAAGTACCCTCTCATAGGGTAGGGCGAGTCTCGAAAATCGGGACATCATGGCACTTGCCACTCCCTCATGATTGACCTTGTCGAATTCCAGCCTGATGTTAATTATTTTATACGCGGCATCAGCTGCCTTGGCCGCCGTAGACCCCGAGGCTGCCGTCCCTGCATTCTTGATGACATCGCTGTAAGGCCGAGATTGATAATGAATTGCAATCTGTCGTACAGGCCTGCCGGATAAAAAGGCAAATCTCGTGTCAACTCGAACATCTTTCCAATGGGTATACAAAAGGTATGTCCATAGGCTTTAACGATAGCTTTCTACTCATCTGTTCCCACATGACCAGTTGCCTTGACCTGTAGGGCCCTGATGGTCCCGTCATTGGGTTTAATACCTTCCAATATGAGGTTGTTGTTACGTTCGAACTTGGATAGCCAGAGATCCCGGTACAATGCCAGAATATTGCAATCAGAGATATTTTGAACCTACTTGTTGTTTAGAGTAATACGTAGGTTCTTCACCAGACTTTTCCCTATGTTTGACACGATCGTACGTGCCGTGTTGGTTCCCATTATTGCCAAATCAAATAAGAGCTTGAGACTAACCGGGATAATGACATCATGGAGTGGCATGTTTGGAATGTCAACGTACAGATCTTCTTCCTGGTCAAAGGTCGAGGGTGTATGGGAAATCTGGACTCTTTGTCAGCGCCCCTTCATACCTAATAGCTTCTTGCTTTCTGCGTAGGGGTCCATCAATGTACCGTATGCGTTCATTATATATTTATTATATATGATATGTAAATAAAGGATGGCTGATAACCCGGGATATGATGTTACGGACGAGAAAGACATAGGTAGGCATGATGATAAAGGTGACAAAGAGGATACCCAGCAATCAACGCAATTGCCTGCATCATTGGGGACTTCAACGCCGGGTCAGCAGCAGGGAGGTGCGCGCAGGCAACTGGAGCTGGGGCTGGAGGCGCAAAAGACTGAGCTATTTCATTTGAAAGTTGATAACCTGTACACGAATCTTAGGGACGGGATGGTAATGACGCCCAATGCGATGCATTACGATAGGTTCCGAATGGGTGAGGGGGTGAAATATTAAAGAAGGTTGTGACAGGGAAGAAATTACTACCGGAAGTAATACTTGCGCTGCAAGATGGTAATTTTCCAACCATAAAACAGCTCCAGGTTAGGTGTGGCACATATGAGAGCGATAGGCTTTGAAGACTATCAGAAACCCAACAAAGGTAGTAGGACAGAGGCCCAGAATCTTATCCGTGATGTTAATGTCCTTATGAATAGGGATGAGGATGATGAGAGGACCCCTTTGATAAGACCCGAGGTGATGGAGATGGAGACGTATGACAGTATTCAAAATTTGTGGAAGGTTATACAGATACCTCATTTGCAGGCATTGACGATGATGATGAGGAGATTAATGTAGGGGCCCTTTCCTCCGAGGTTTTTAAGCATCTGAGAAATATTAAGTCTGAGTTGATGAAAATCGCCGAAATATAGGCCAGGATGAGGCCGACCCCTGTTATTATCATAGTAGTCTTGGTATCCTCATGTTAGTTTTGTTGAGGTTGTTCGTGTATTGGGGGCGATGCAGTAGGCCTGGGAGGTATAGATGGTATGGCCTGTATAGTATGATCAGGAGTATGTATGGGGGGCGTGGTATGCTTTGTGGGTATAGGGGGCTTGGCATGCTTTGGGGTATATATAGGTGTTTTGGCAGTATGCTTGAGGGGTGCGGCGAATGCATGCCTTACAATAGGCTTGTTATTTAGGTCAAGTCTGATGCCTATTATTGCGTTTGCGGGTGCGATCAAAATATTATTGTTGTATCCGACAATTTTGTCTATGCGCAAGTTCATATCGGATGGTAGCATGTACACGCCTTGTATAACGGCGAAGTCCACAGGAGTTCGGGCATACTGCAATACCTTTTGGAATTTGGTGATGTCATGACTTACGTTCTCCTGACGTTGGACCATGGCCTCAAATTTTTGTAACAAAATTTGCCTTGCTGTATAATTATCGCCACCGGTCCTGATTAAGGATGCTTTCGCCCCTGCTTGAGACCCTAGCAATAGGACCACGTAAACCCAGATACTCTCGCTTAGCTTTGTCAATCCTTCAGATGTAAGGTTTTGGCTTGTAGGCATAATAAATTTCGCCCAGTCACCGTCAACCTGGGGCCACCATCTACCATTTGTCAATGACGACATGACAGCCTTAAACTTGTACAAAGAATTGGCATCTGCGCCATATTCCCTACATACTTGGGCGTATCCCGAGGTTGAGTAGGGATTTTTGTATTGTTCAAAACCATCGTCGTACGGCATGGGAACTTTCATTCTTGCCAGAATACGACGAATATGGTAGTAAACGTGGAATTTGAAAATGCTGTTGATGAGGGGTACCGAGCCTGTCATGTGTTTGCTACAGATGCCTAGGACCGTTGTTGCACAATGGGTAGCGAAATTAACCTGGATATTCCAGTAGTCCAGCGCCTGCCCTTTCTACCCTACACTAACAGGGTCATTGAGATAGGTCGTTGGGATGGCGTACTTCGTGAATTCGGGGAATACCACGGAAATATGGGAGTCTGTACTCACGTACAGGTCCTGATGCTCCAGGTTTTTTACACCAAGTGGCCATTACTTTTATACTTTACACAGTGGTTATATTGATAGATGTTCATTTTTATTAAAACAAAAGGATGTGAAACAACTCTATATTACCGACATAGATAAACCTACGATTTTCGAGGACTACCCGGGACAGGACACCCGTATTGCACTATAATCTATCAGCATTGAACAACGGTATCACCATACAGAAAGTGGGGCCTGATCAGAGGGTTACTAGTATTGAGATTATGAATGGTTTGTATAGGATCGCGGCTATTGTCAACAGCCAGGCAGAAGATAAGATCAACCTGTTTGTATTGAAAAATGCCTACTGCAGGCTCTGCGTCAGTAACGGGTATACGGTGGTGATCGGTATACAATTGCGAGAGCTTTTGGGATTAACCTATGACCCCGCAAAAAATATTATACGAAGGGTGACTACGATACCATATAGAGAACCGATATATACCAGAAATTAAGACTTATTTGTCCACAATTGGATGAAGACGACTGCCTCCTTGATGGCAAAAAATCTAAGGTTCTGGCCTTGCTTTCCACCAAAGAATTGAACGCTTGGGGAGACATGCTGACCTGGATCTTTGACAGTCCTGTATACCTTCCCCTAAAGGGGTCCACTGACCGTCTTGAGTTTATGCTGACAGATGTGTACCATCACGAGAAAAACGTCACGTTTTTTGACATCACAATGCATTTGCTGATAGAATAAAAGAATGAGTGATATTGGCAAACTTATTCCGAGTTTGCCGCCGAGTGCACCTGCGCAGCTCCCTGATCATGATGAGGGACAGATTTTTAGGCTCAAGAAAATCGAAGAAATCGAACATTATCTAAGGGATGAAATAAAGGAGCGGAATAGATCGGCAAAGAAGTTCAAAATGCGCAATACGTGGGTCAGGATGTGCGACCATGGTCTGCTTGGCGTAAGTGTTATCACGTCGGGGCTTGGGATAGGAGCCATGGCCTCAGGTATGGGGACCCTTGGCTTTTGCCATGGGAGGACTCGCAATTGCCGCCGAAATAGGGCAAGCCGGTCTTCGGAACGCTTCAAAACGTCTACGTGTTAAATCCAAAAAACATGAGGGTATAAGACTACTTGCGGAGGCAAAACTAAACTCGATAGTGGATCTTACTTCAAAGGCAATGGAAAATGGTGTCATCAGCGACTATGAGTATAGCTTAATCTCCCGTGAGAAGGAAAGGTATATGCTGTTGAAGGAACAAATGCGGCAGAGATTTAACAGAATCGTTAATGCTATCAACGAATAGGAGAGAGCCCAGCTGGTTGCCAAGGGTAGGGAGGAGGGTAAGGATGAAATTAAAAAAAGCATCAATCTGTGCAATATGCAAGCACTATGTAGAGTCCTCACCAGAATATAGGCCTTAATTTTAGGAGAAATAGAGTGTGTAACAACCGTATGCGGCCCATACAGTTGTTAAAATACCTTGGAAAGTATTAAAAAATGACATGATATTTTATAGGCTCAAAAGGCCTATAAAATATATGGTTCTAGTCCTCACTTAGTAACCACTCCTTTTTAAAGTCTTTATACCGGTATTCTGTGGTGTGTACCTGGGGGTAGTAATTCTTACCCTGTACATACACCGATGAAATGGCTAGGATGGCACTGACCTGACAGGCCTCATCGTAGGGTACGGGCATACCATGGAATTTGGTAGTAATTATGTCCTTATAATATTGAAGTTTGGCGTTCACATCCTTTTTTACAGGCCCTGTCGTTAATTTTTGAAAAATTAACTCTTCGATCTTGTCCCAGATTTGGCGGTACCTCGCAACCCAATCTGGATACTCCTCAAAATCGAGGCTCATTACCGGTGATGCATTAGCGTTATACTTGTTCACCCCATGTGGGGACCAGATTTTTTGGTGTTTTCACCCTAAGGGCTACCACGAGGTCCTGTGTATGATAACCTATCAAATATCGTTTGTCCTTACCTCCGTTAGCAGGCCTGGCTTCCGAAACTGCCAGATATTCCACTTTGATATCGTTGATATCCGTAAACGTACTAGCAAAATTGTAGAATAATTTTGAATTGACAAGCTCATTTTCAAATTGCAGCATCTTCTTTATTGTATATGAACGATTGCAGAGAATTACATGTCATCGTACATACGCAGCGACCCCTATTATATGTGATATGTTCATGGTAGCAGTACCAGCACAACATTTTACCGCTTACCAAGAACCTACGACCACAGGTACATTTGTCGTAGGCATCGAGTACCCTTTCACAGTCATTACAATGCTCATTCATTTACTCTATCACAGTTACATTGACGATCTAGGGTATTAATTTGATCCCAGTGGTCTTGATTTCTCTGCTTTATTATACTGCTCCTTCTCTGATTCTTGTACGCATGCCAGGGTTACAAGTGGTAGGGAGAGACCAATGGCGGTAAGGAAGGTCATGAATAACATACTTTTCAAGTTGTTAATGCACATTTTATTATAGGTCATTTTACAACAATTGCTATAGGATAACATTTCAAGTCAACCCCCAATACTTTTTGAGACCTAACTTTTCATCCCCTGGAAAGTACCAATCGATGACCCTATCCGGATGCCAGGCTATTGGAAGAAGATCCTCTTTAATCCCGGCCTTCCTCATATTCCATTAATAGCAGGCCTCGAGTAGAATTTTTTGATGAATATTAGTATCGTTAAGGAATTACCCTTAGGTGCGCGTTGATTATTAGGGAATTGCGCTAGAATCTTGATGACGTCATTATGGTGAATACTAGGTACTTGGATGGTGTTGGATTACTAGATCCTATGTAGATTAATATGGTCTAGGGATGGGGGTGTGGTGACTATTAGGGGATTGTCAGTGACTTGTCGGTGACTTTGCTAGGGGTTCCTGTGGGTTGCCGTGACGTCACTGTTGTGCGCGCACGCGACTGCGCTAGAACATACGTTTTCCTATATCTACGTCATCAAAAAACCTTCAAACCCCAATATCTCTGCAACCGTTTGTCAAAAGTATTCCTATACATTTTCTTGATCAGCAGTTTAATCTCTACACAATAAAGGCAACGAGAAAACAAGATTCTAATTTTTTTGTGTGGATGGGTTGCTGACGTCATCAAAATTTATATTCTGCCTCAGTGGATTTTTTCACAAGCTTTATCGACTAGCCTATATAATAATACGGAGAGTGTGTCCGTCTGTCTGTGGCAGGCAAAGTTGATGCGTTTATTTTCCTTTGATGTTGCCGAAAAAGTTATGTCTAATATGTTAAATTTTCTGACGTTACGGCACGACGTCAATAACACTACTTTAACGTCAATATCCTATATTTTAAATTAATGAAGCCATTATAGTGTACCTAAAATTTTGAGGCCAAATAGCTTGGAAACGAAGTGGTGACGTCAATGATTTTTCACCGCGTGGGTAACTAGGGACCACCTAGGACCAAAGACGTCAGCAAAACGTCCTAAACAACCAACTTTTCAATGTCCTATTGCCTAAGTGGATTTTTCCACGGGTTTTTACCGATATGAAAAGATATGATCCTATACATTTTCTTGATCAGCGTTTCGAGATCTATAAGATGGAGGCAACAGGAATACAAATTTCGAAAGAAAATTTTTGAGGTTTTGACAGGCCATTGCTGACGTCAGCAAAATTTTTAAACCCTAAATCATTAAATGCTCATCAATAGCACATGATCATAAACATTTTCTTGAGCAGCGCCTTAAGCTCTACACAATAAAGGCAATGTGAAAACAAACTTTTAATTTTTCTTTTGTGGATGGGTTGCTGACGTCATCAAAATTTAAATAACGCTTCTTTTTCATTTTCATCCTGCCTCAGTGGATTTTTCCACGGGCTTTATCGACTAGTTGGATAATAACACAATTTGTTGCACTGTTAGGATTCTTATTGGCTTAAAACTCATTTTAGCCTTTTTCTCAGAAAAAATCTGTCAAAACGAGGATTTAGGCTTTAGCCTGGATAAGTTTCTCTATCTCTCTATTTACCTATCTATTTCCTCAGGAGATTTTAAAGGTTCCGAAAATCAATAAAAGTTATGAATTGAAAACGTTTTCTCATCTTTTTGAGTTGTGGCCTCAAGCAAAGCAAATCGCATATTTTTTTTTAAAAAAAGAAATTACTAAAAACTCTACTTTGCTTTTCTTTTTGTTCCATTGCAAACTAGTCATAATTGTAATCAATCATTGCCAAATATTTTTGTTGTCATCCACCAAAGCAAGGGAAAAAAAGAAGCCCCGGGGACAACCTGCTAATTTGTTGTTTTATCATGCCAAACATTCGAAGAGGTTTGGTGCATGAAGCTCTGAAGATAAAGCACACAAGTGACATTATATCTTACAACAAACGCAAACAAAACGAAACGTGTCATAATAAACTCACATTTTAAAAGAAATTGCTAACAAAAATACAGCCTATCATTTATGGTTGAAAGTCTTGTGATTGAAACGTTTATGGTCTTAAACGGCATTTAGTTGACAAAAAATCAAACTTTTGTACCATAATCATTTTCAGCATACTTTATTTGTTAACTGTGCCAGATTCAGCGAAAATGAAGTAGTTTTAATTTTTGAACAAATTTTGGCCTGAAATGACATTTAGGTGAAAAAAAATCACATTTTTCTATCATCATCACTTTCAGCATACTTTATTTGTTAACTGTGCCAAATTTGGCCGAAAATGAAGTGGTTTTAATTTTTGGACTATTTTTGGCCTAAAATGGCATTTAGGTGACAAAAACCAGAAGTTTGATGTCACCATTATGTTCAGCATACTTTTTTTGTTAACTTTGCCAATTTTTGTTAAAAATGAAGTAGTTTTAATTTTTGGACCAATTTTGGCCTAAAATGACACTTAAGGTAGCAAAAAATCAAAATTTTGATGTCACCATCATGTTCAGCATACTTTTTTTGTTAACTGTGTCAATTTTTGTTGAAAATAAATACCAATTTTGGCCTGAAACGTCATTTAGATGGCTTTCCAGTACTTAGGGAGCTTGGGTACGAAGTTTAAATCTGTGACGTTGAAATTGACCATTTGGGACAGGGTTAGTTAGTTAATCCATAGTCACAAGAAAAAAAGATAGTCTAGTTGCGTGGACCGTCGGCATTGTTTACGCGAACTATCCTCAATCAGCCTGGGACGGCCCGCTCATCCTGCACAGAAGTTCAAAATGGCGGCGCATGCAGGAGGAGACTACCTTGCAGGCGAAGATCTTGATGATTTATTTGAGTTACTTGAAGGCGGTTTTCTTGATGAAGATGTGGATTTTAATGTGGAATTAGATGCTGTAATAACGGAAGTGGAAGCTTACGAAGAAGTTGGGTATCCTTGTCAGGATTGTGATAATAATAAAAGTATGAATCTTCTGGAACACATGCTTACTATGTTTACAAGAGTTAGCAGCTTTTCCTATGCTAGAGACATACGTGAAAAACATAAGGCTGCTAAAAAACTTGCAAAGAAAAGATCATTGAGAACTGAAATTAAAAAAGCCAGTAGCAGCAAAGACATGGGTCACTGATTCATCTAGTTCCGGGCATGAACTATAAAATCTGCCACAATGGCTATTTTTATAGCCACACATGTGATAAAAAAACATTACACATGGCTAAAAATCACAATAAAAATTCATTCCTTTTTTTTTTTTTTTCTGGTTGAACTTCAGACAAAAATCAGGATCCCTCACAGTACGATTTAGAGGTGCCGTGTGAGAAATCCTGTTACTTCATTTACGGTCAATTTAAGATATCAGGATTCCTCTGATTTTCCTGTAAATATATGCGTGAGTAATTCTGACGCGTTTTGAAAAAGTGACAACATTGCAATTTTTTCATAGCTAATAGCTTTCACAAAATAATAGATAGATGGGACATAGAAAAAATAAACATACATACTCATCCAATAACCATCTCCTAAAGTGATCCAATGATAGAACAAAGCATCTCCAGTCCCACAATATAAAGAGAACTAGATAAAATTGCCAATTAATAACATTTTTTCAAATGTGTGGCTATAAAAATAGCCGTTTTGTTGTGTGCTTCATTCAAAGTGTAGACTTTTTTCTTTTTGGTAATGGGGTGTCATCTATCATGTTGAATTTGCTACCACATCCTTGTACATTCCCAGCAATTGGTCTTACAGAAAATTGTGCTTTTATGGTATTATCATTATATCCAACGTCTCTCACCGATGGGTTGTCACGTCACGATCCAATGGCACGCTGCCTACCAAAATAATTTTCCAGATCGTCTTGACAAAACCGTTCAGAAAGAATGTACGGTACACCATGTTGTAAAAGGAATTTCACTACTTTTTTGAGAGAGTTAACTGTAATCTTAAGCCCTTCATGTGTTTGCCAGGAAATAAACATATTTGATTTGGCATTTTTTGTAAAATTATCACCACGCTCTTCAATTGACTCTTTCCATAAGGCGAAATAGGAGAGAAAACCGTCCAACCGTGCAAAGCGTTCATCATCAACTGACTGATAAGGTTTTAGAAATGGTTTTCTCTTCAACTCATGTTCGACAGTGTTTTTCACATTCAAGCAGTCAAAAAAACTATCCATCATTAGACAAAATTGTGCAGTACCAGCTGCTTCAGGTGGACCAAACTGATTGAGAACTTTGCCAACAGTTTCACTGAGAACTTGAGCTGCAAGACGAACTTTCATTACTGAAAATGGTGTTAGCTGTATTTGATCATTTGTTAATTTATTGACCAACTTCAAACCACTCTCGAGATCATTGTGATAGAGTTGTGTGATATGACTCCAAAGAACATAAAATCCACTATTCCACATATAACGGGTAGCTCGACCAGAACCAGAATTAAACAGACAATTGCGTGATGTTTTGATGAGATGTGGAGCATCAGCAAAAAAATAGATAAATCGACCATCATTGGGTTGTCACGTCACGATCCAATGGCACGCTGCCTACCAAAATAATTTTCCAGATCGTCTTGACAAAACCGTTCAGAAAGAATGTACGGTACACCATTTTGTAAAAGGAATTTCACTACTTTTTTGAGAGAGTTAACTGTAATCTTAAGCCCTTCATGTGTTTGCCAGGAAATAAACATATTTGATTTGGCATTTTTTGTAAAATTATCACCACGCTCTTCAATTGACTCTTTCCATAAGGTGAAATAGGAGAGAAAACCGTCCAACCATGCAAAGCGTTCATCATCAACTGACTGATAAGGTTTTAGAAATGGTTTTCTCTTCAACTCATGTTCGACAGTGTTTTTCACATTCAAGCAGTCAAAAAAACTATCCATCATTAGACAAAATTGTGCAGTACCACCTGCTTCAGCTGGACCAAACTGATTGAGAACTTTGCCAACAGTTTCACTGAGAACTTGAGCTGCAAGACGAACTTTCATTACTGAAAATGGTGTTAGCTGTATTTGATCATTTGTTAATTTATTGACCAACTTCAAACCACTCTCGAGGTCATTGTGATAGAGTTGTGTGATATGACTCCAAAGAACATAAAATCCACTATTCCACATATAACGGGTAGCTCGACCAGAACCAGAATTAAACAGACAATTGCGTGATGTTTTGATGAGATGTGGAGCATCAGCAAAAAAATAGATAAATCGACCATCATTAGCATGAATATTCTTAGTACGATAAACTACATCACTGTCATGGACACCATCTAAATGCCTATGCATTCTGAAAAAGCGTCTATTTGGAGAAGCACCATCAGCTGTTGCAGCGATAACTTTCAAATTTATTTTTTCAAGGTAAAGAACAGCTTTCCAAAATATAGGCATGATTTGATAGGAAGTTATTCCAGTTGTAGTAAATGTTGCAATACTATATGAAAGAGGATTAACAACACTTTTGGCAAGAAACACGAGAACATGAGTAGCAATTTCTTTGACAGATTTGAGTGTGGCAAAATTTGTATGAATATCACCAAGGTCAACAAAACCAATGAGTTCACCAGTATACTAAATCCTCCTGTATTTTCATCTCATCAAACAGAATTATGGTATATCTCTCAATGTCTGAAAATGCAGCAGTTTTTTTTGCTAGATCATTGATGATTTCATGATTAAATCCTCTTGTTGGTCGTATGTAGTTTCTATAATCACGAAGTGTTCGCAGGCTAGGAAGAACCAACATACCACTACCAGTTTTAGGGTCATATCTGAGATCTGAATAAGCAGAAGAAGACTTTGAAGCAAGATTAAGACAGAACTTTATGATCATTGGATGATATCTGACACTGGTTGGTGATGAGGATTGGAGATATTTTTGCTGCTCCTCCCAGAACAATTTCATAAAAGGTGGTACATTTTTTTTATCACATCCACTGAATAAGGTTACAAAATCAGAGCTCATTTCAGAAGTAACATTACCACCATGTGCTTGAATAGCAGCTTTCATTTCAGACAGTTGGCTTGCCAGTTGTTTACATTCCAAACGCTGACTCTGAAGGGTTAATTTGACACGGTTCGGTGATGTGAACTTGATTGGTGCTTTCAACTTTGCAGGTTCAAGCATCTTCCTTTCTTTACGAACAGTAGCTGATTTGAATGAAATGTTATGCGATGTACACTTTCCACAAGGATTAGGTTTGGGTGATAGAATTAACATACGACACATATTTGAACGAAAATACTGGTCTTGATGGAGATTTGACTGAAAGGACTTCTGTTG
This sequence comes from Hydractinia symbiolongicarpus, assembly GCF_029227915.1. Lineage (NCBI taxonomy): Eukaryota > Metazoa > Cnidaria > Hydrozoa > Anthoathecata > Hydractiniidae > Hydractinia > Hydractinia symbiolongicarpus. The sequence goes on from NC_079886.1 coordinate 12,071,874, forward strand.
ATAGTCTAGATAGTTGAATTTTTTAGGAATGACATGCTTTTGGAAGTTTGTCTCTCTACTATTATTGTAATCTGGAGCGGTGATACCAATACATAATTCATAACTATTGAGTTCTTTTATGAAATTGGAGAGTGTTGTATTAAGAAAGGATTTTTTGTATAAGATATGCAAATCATGGTCATCTGGTAACATCCATCCAAATATTCTTAAAGAAAATGAAAGGCATCGATCAATGAATATTTCAAATTTTGGGATGATGTGGTCTGGTGATAAACAAGTAACAACAACAAGTGAGTCTTGAGTGTCAATATGCCAACATCTACCCAACGAGAGCTTTGAAACACGTTGACTGAAGTCAACAAAATTTCTATATATGGTGGTTGGAGAAGGTGGTGGTGAAAAATCTTGTAAAATTTGGAAATCTTCACGTTTTTGTATCGAAGTGTTCGATCGAGGTGGAGAGGCTAAGGTCGAAATATTGCCAGATTTTTGTGGAAGATTCAGATGTGGTAGTTCTCCTTCTTTCAAACTTTTTCGAGTTGGGTAAACCCATATTTGATCCTCCGAGAAATGACGTTCACAAATAAACAATTTGAACGTGGAAATGCGACGTCTCAGCTCGTCATCTACCTCCCTATATTTCGTGATGATATTGATGAGCTCCTTTCCCCATTTTTTGTTTACTTCATTATTTGGCAACGGAACTTTGAAAATACTGATGTCTTTATTTCTCCTCGATACAGAGCATCCATATATAGCACAATTTTCACCAGGCATAGTAAAATCTTGTACGAAAAACACCCAAAGTCGAAATAAAAACACCAAACTAAGTACACACAACACCCAAAAAATGCGCCATTTTGAACTTCTGTGCAGGATCGGAGGTTTGGGAGCCACTATAGTTCAGCCGTAAAAACATAGAACAATGGCCTATTGTTTGTTGCTAGACTATCTTTTTTTCTTGTGACTATGGTTAATCATCTATCCTCCTCTCAGAGGAACGTGAAATCCCAGGGTCGATTTTTTCTCAAAAAATGCTCCGAAAGAAAAAAACGACGGTTGCGCAGAAAACGACACACGAAAAGAAGCCCTATGAAAGGCATCGATCAATGAATATTTCAAATTTTGGGATGATGTGGTCTGGTGATAAACAAGTAACAACAACAAGTGAGTCTTGAGTGTCAATATGCCAACATCTACCCAACGAGAGCTTTGAAACACGTTGACTGAAGTCAACAAAATTTCTATATATGGTGGTTGGAGAAGGTGGTGGTGAAAAATCTTGTAAAATTTGGAAATCTTCACGTTTTTGTATCGAAGTGTTCGATCGAGGTGGAGAGGCTAAGGTCGAAATATTGCCAGATTTTTGTGGAAGATTCAGATGTGGTAGTTCTCCTTCTTTCAAACTTTTTCGAGTTGGGTAAACCCATATTTGATCCTCCGAGAAATGACGTTCACAAATAAACAATTTGAACGTGGAAATGCGACGTCTCAGCTCGTCATCTACCTCCCTATATTTCGTGATGATATTGATGAGCTCCTTTCCCCATTTTTTGTTTACTTCATTATTTGGCAACGGAACTTTGAAAATACTGATGTCTTTATTTCTCCTCGATACAGAGCATCCATATATAGCACAATTTTCACCAGGCATAGTAAAATCTTGTACGAAAAACACCCAAAGTCGAAATAAAAACACCAAACTAAGTACACACAACACCCAAAAAATGCGCCATTTTGAACTTCTGTGCAGGATCGGAGGTTTGGGAGCCACTATAGTTCAGCCGTAAAAACATAGAACAATGGCCTATTGTTTGTTGCTAGACTATCTTTTTTTCTTGTGACTATGGTTAATCATCTATCCTCCTCTCAGAGGAACGTGAAATCCCAGGGTCGATTTTTTCTCAAAAAATGCTCCGAAAGAAAAAAACGACGGTTTTAAAGAATTTCCTACGCCTTCGGGCGCGGAAATTCAACGAAAGAAAAAACGACGGTTTTAAAGAATTTCCTACGCCTTCGGGCGCGGAAATTCAACAAGACCAGCAGGGATTTGCCTGTTTGTTTTTCATTTGTATTGGGTTTCAAAGAATATGGATTTTTCACAAAGTAGCCAGCCTGTGCAAGAGTCACTGCATTCCATTGCGGAAATTAAACGCAATTTGCAGATAGAAGTCGGAAATCTTTTAAGAACAACCAAAAATAGCGAAGGTTATACTCAGAGTTACAATGCTGTATTGAGTTTATTAAATGAACTGGATACTATTAATATGACAGTTGGAAATCTTCGAAGTACTAAAATTGGTAAGCTAATGACAAAGTACGAAAAAGAACTATCAGGTAATTTATCTCGTTTAGCCAAAGAGCTTAACAATAAATGGAAAGAATGTCTCAACTCATATCGAGAAAAAATTAAGGAGAGACTCTGTTCAAAGAGTAAAAACCAGGTATATATATATATATATATTATGCGTTATAGGCGTTTTCATGCCCTGAGCGTCAGGTGCATGAGACAGATGAGATGCACTGAGCGTCAGATGCATCGACATGTCCTGAGCATCAGGCACATGCTAATTATGGTGTTCTCTTCCATACCCTGAACGTCAGGTGTATGAGAGATGCCCTGAGCGTCAGGGGCTTCAACATGCCCTGAGCGTAAGGCGCATGTTTCCTATACACATAATGACTACACTAGAGATGCTCTGAGCGTCAGGTGCATCTCGACATGTCCTGAGCGTCAGGCACATGCTAATTACTGGTGTTTTTATTCATACCCTGAGCGTCAGGTGTATGAGAGATGCCCTGAGCGTCAGGGGCTTCATCATGCCCTGAGCGTCAGGCACATGTTTCTTATTCACATGATGACTACACTAGAGATGCCCTGAGCGTCAGGTGCATCGACATGTCCTGAGCGTCAGGCACATGCTAATTACTGGTGTTTTTATTCATACCCTGAGCGTCAGGTGTATGAGAGATGCCCTGAGCGTCAGGGGCTTCATCATGCCCTGAGCATCAGGCGCATGTTTCTTATTCACATGATGACTACACTAGAGATGCCCTGAGCGTCAGGCGCATCGACATGTCCTGAGCGTCAGGCACATGCTAATTACTTGTGTTCTTATTCTACAATGACTTTTATCAACACATTACTTGCCTAAACGGCCGACGAAGGAGGCCCAACACACCCAAATTCCCCTATATTGTAAAAAGGAACAATAAGAAGAAACACACTATTGCATAATTCTCCAATATGACGTGATGCAATGTAATAACACAATAATAAATTCACATATGTAATTGACTGACACTGCCACACTTTATTGCACCAACACTCACAGCTGATATTACACAATGCAGTGATAAAAAAAATTAATTTTGAATAAAGAAACTGTTAACGTTAAATAATATTAAGACAATTTAAATATGTCAACAAATTACACTGAACACACTAAAGAAGCCTCACATTCCATAGCCTAGTGATCTTATTAATCATTGGCAATATTATTACACCAGTTTTCTAAAACATTGTAATTAAGTGAATATATCTGCGATAACAGTCACATCCTGGTTAACCAGATCTTACAGACTCCAAATGAAATTTTTTAACTTGATATGAATGTTAAGAATGTTATTGTCCTATGAACTAAAATCATGTGGTGATAAGCATGTGAGAGGATTCCATTTGTGTTTGGTAGGAGAGATGTACTCCGATACTGAAAATGGCTGAAAATGTCACTGATACTAAGTAATGTAACATAGTTTTATCCTAGTTAGGAAATTGGCTATCCCTCTAAAACAACAAAATCTCAGATAGATGAGCTGGAGTAATTGGTAGGCAAAGTACATGTATGTTATGCAAGCCTTCTGCTAAGCAGTCGGTTGAGCCTGGAGTTTAAAATTTCAATAACTAGTTTGTGATAAATAGATAACACAATAATAACTGGTTTCTCATTCATACCCTGAGCGTCAGGTGTATGAGAGATGCCCTGATCTTCAGATGCTTCATCATGCCCTGAGCGTCAGGCACATGTTTCTTATTCACATGATAACTGCACTAGAGATGCCCTGAGCGTCAGGCGCATCAACATGTTCTGAGCGTAAGGTACATGCTAGTTACTGGTGTTCTTATTCTACTTTATCAGAAACTCTTTTTATTCTGTCCACCCTTTTGTCTGTTATATGAAAATAAGTTTCTTAATGTTGAAGATTATCTCACCCTGCTCAAATTTTTAAAAGTTTCTTAAACTCTCACATAAAAACTCATCATTGTAGAGTACAGTTCTATTGCTGTAGATAGGACAAAAGTTACAAAACATTTATATATAGTAATAGCTGAAAATATATACAAGCATGAAATGAAAGTAGAACACATATATAATATAAGCAACAACAAAGCCAAGGAAATAACACATCTCTATATAATATTAATAAGCGTGAACAAAATATATATATACATAGCATAGCTCACAACGTAAAATATGTGAAAACATAGAGGTATATATAATAGCAGCAGGGAGGGAGGAGGAAGAAAAACTGCTAGAACTGAAAAGGAAAACCATGAGGCAACTGCAGCTTAAATACTAGCAAGACTGCTGACCAAAATATATGCTGCTGACCAGAAAAGGCACATGGTGAACTAACTATGGGCAATACAAACCAGAGTACTGTAGGAAGAAGATCTATATATGTGTGCATTTAAACACTCATAAATATATATTTATGAGTCACTTAAAATTTTTGACTTTCCAAGCCTAAGGTTTCTTATAGACTGGTTTCTTATAAAAAAACCCGTGTAACATGCATAGTTTATTCATGTTTGGCATTGTGTTATAACCATAATAAAGCTCTCATATTGGATTCCAGCAAGACAAACTCTCATGGTTTTTATTTGACCATTGACACAAGGGAGGTACTCAAAGATTTTAAACCTAATTCCTGAAGTGGAAATAAAGGTGTTGACAATCGACAGCAGAACACTTTGTATGCACGAAAACCAATACTTTCATAAAATTGTTTGTAAATTTAGCTTCTGTTAATCCTTGTACTTATATACACTACAAGCTTTATGTAAATTTTTAGACTTAAGATGACATAAGAGTAGCTCAGAACATGTATATGAATTAAAAAAATGTGAGATTTTATTAAATTAGTAGTTATTATTTTTATAATGCAATAAACGTCACAGTCAAAGCACAAGAGTGACCTAATCTAACAATTTTTGTAACAGCAAAGGTGGAATGCCAACATGATAAAATGTTTAATATACATTTCCTTTTCTTTTAAAGAACCCTCTTGTCACTATGGGTGTTCCCAAAATAGAATTCCTGTAAATGGAAAGCCTGACCATATTTATACCTTCACTTACTTTGCATCTAGAATCGTTTTTAACAATTTATTTCCTGATTTCCAAACACTCAGTGATCTAATTTATATGATTTTAACAAAATTGTGTGATGATTGCAAAACAGAATTTGTATTTATTATAAAGTCATAGCAAAAGCATGATAAAGTTAATATGCATTTCCTTAATTTTGAAGAAGAATTACAAGGAAAGCCTGTCTAGTTTTATACCACCAATCGCTCAGCATCTAGGGATCAGCCAATAAGGTTATAAATTGTTCTAAATTGACAAAAAGTCATGTACCTAGGCACAAGAGTAGCCAATCCGACACAAAATTGCATTCAACATCGATGTTTGTTAATGTTACCCTAATAAGTGTTTAGATGAAATCATCTTGGGAGCTAAACTCCTTTTTAAGAGGCTTTTTGACTTAAGAACCCATCATAATGGGAACATCTTTGATTTTTTTTTTTTTTTGCAGATAATCAGATTGATATTATAAGCTATTTAGTTAAAAGGATTGTTTGCTTGAAACTGTAAGCTGTAAGGTACATCTGAAGAACTTGTGCAGTGTGGGATGTTGGGTTCTTATATGCAACCATTAATAATCAAGACCTGGGTAGGGTCCAGTTCCTTTACAGGCAAGTGAGACTAATAACCCTGGCAATCTTAACATGAGCAAAACTTTAGTTTAGCTCCATTTAATGGCCCTCTTCCAATCTGATCTAGACTGTGTTAGATCTAAACTCACTTCCTCTGTATCAAGTCTGTCCTTATAACCTCCTGCCAAAGTCTTTCTCGGTCTGCCTCTGGACTTTGCCCCAGGAACTATCAAGTCTCTACACTTTCTTACCCAATTATCCTCCTCCATTCTTTCCAAGTGCCCCAGCCAGTTCAATCTAACGTCCGTTTTCATGCTAGCATGGGTTGGACGGGGTATATTAATGGCCCTCTTCCAATCTGATCTAGACTGTGTTAGATCTAAACTCAACTTCCTCTGTATCAAGTCTGTCCTTATAACCTCCTGCCAAGTCTTTCTCGGTCTGCCTCTGGGCTTTGCCCCAGGAACTATCAAGTCTCTACACTTTCTTACCCAACTATCCTTCTCCATTCTTTCCAAGTGCCCCAGCCAGTTCAATCTTCTTATCTGGATAACTTCTTTAATTCTACGGAGACTTAGCCTGCTTCTTAGCTCATCTGAACTCTTTCTGTCTCTCAGGCTGGCGTTACACATCCACCTAACCATTCTCATATCATTCCTTTCTAAACGGTCAAGATCTTCCGGTTTCACTGCCCATGTCTCACTACCGTACAACATAACACTTCTTACACAGGCCTCATACAACCTACCTTTTACCTCAATTGACAGGACTCTGCTAGTCAACAAAGGAAGTAACTCTCTGAACTTTTTCCAAGCAGAACCTATCCTGCAAGTAACACTTCTACCAATACCCCCTTCACTGCCCAACATATCACCTAAGTAACAGAAGTTCTCAGCTATCTCTAACGAGCCACTGTTGTACATCTTTAAAGCTGGAAATACTTCATTCTCTATAATCTCACCTTTGCAACGCTTGCTTACAAACTGCATGTCAGCTCTTAACCTTCCACTAATACTACTGCACTTCTTATGTACCCAATGATTGCAAGTCTGACAAAAAATTGAGTTACTACCAACCCCTTTCCTGCAAACTCCACAAGTCCACTTTCCAACTACAAGGTCGCACTTGGCTGCAATGCTACTAATCATGACTTTAGACTTTGCTGTGTTTACCTTTAGCCCTTTTTCTTCTAGTCTTTTCTTCCACTTCTCAAACTTTTCAACTAATTCTTCCATCGACTCTGCTATGAGAACCAAATCATCTGCATACAATAACTCCCATGGACAACCTGTTATAAACTCCATCGACAGCGCTTCTAAGACTAGAATAAACAACAAAGGACTAAGTACAGAACCCTGATGTACACCAACATTTACACTAAATTCATCACTAAGTATATATATATATATATCACACCCCCAGTTTTGTTTGTTTTAATGAGCTACGGTTGCACAGACAAAAAATGGCAAAGGTAGACTATATATTAGTTTCACTGTACTTCCTCAGATAAAATATAATGGGTAAAATTAAACCAGATATTAAAATTCATGATAAGTTTTCTAATGTTTCAAGAATATAAGTTCAAAGGATAATATTTGAGTATTTACAACATTTAGTAATTTCATTTCTACATGTATACATTACGTCATAGCTGAGATTTTTTTTAGCATTTGTTATTTCTTTTTCAATTGCAACTGTTTGATATGTCATATTTGCATTATACTGTGTCATGTCTAATGAAATCCTTATTTGACAATATTCTTTACTTTTGTTAGACTAACTTGGTTGTAAAAGAAGAAGTTCTTAGTCAAAAAGTACATAATTCTCTTGCCTGCAGTACGAACTTTGATTTTGGAAAACTTAAGCATCTTCCTTCTCTTCAGCCTCCAAACTACTGTACATCGAAAGCAGGTATGTTTTTTATACAATTTTAAGTTATGTAATTTTAATGTTTTAATATAATAGTACGTACCAATAAAGAAGTACTATGAATGTATTCTCTAGTGTTAACTAAGCCCTCATTTTAATTGTTTTCTATTAAGTTTTGTTTTTTTCGTTTTATTTTGCGTAATTTTAAGATTTGAAAGAAGCCCCTATAATGCTGCAAGCAAGCCCGTCAGTAGATTTTACGAAGAATGTATCACAAAAAAACAATAGAAGTAAAGAGTGTCCTGCAACACAAAAAGTACAAAAAAATGCTATTAAGATAATGACTGAAAAAGCAAGTGATATGGACACTGGTGAACCAGGTTTTAATAAACATCTCAATTCAGCAAATTTGATGACCACCAAAGATTTCATTAACGATGTGAAAATTTCTATTGTTGATTCTCTGAAGAAAATTTCAGTAGTGGAGAACGAGTGTGTTAATTTACGCAGTGTCATGGACGATATTGTAAATAAGCTAGAATCCTATGAAGAGAAAGCTACTCACTTTTTATCTGATTTGAAATCTGAATATGTGGCTGAGATGGCTTCACCAGAAATCAATATTGATGGGAGTAGTAATGTGAATAGTAAGATAGACAATGTAAATATAGATGTTGCCTTGAAACAACAACCACAAACGAAACACTTACAATCAGACGATGTAATGCCTATTGAAGCTTTTCCATTGCAATATAAAAAAGAAGATTGTGAAATCTTCACTGAAGACGCTGAATCCAACGAAACGAAGAACAAAAAAAGAAGAAAATTTGGTGGTAATGTTGAGAATGTTTTAAAAAGTATAAACATAGCTCAATCTAGCAGTAAAAGCGTGAGTCATAAGAGCAACATTTGCATTACCCGAAAAGATGACAAAGCACTGAAAGTAAGAACAAAAAATGATCCCCTGGTAACCGTTAAGGGTGATGATGATCGCCTGTTTTTAATCTCAGATAGTAAGGACGCAACGCCTTTGCCTAAGAGACAACAACATAGGCATCATTGTTTAAAACGGAGAAGTAGCGATCCTATAACTGGAGATAGAGCAAGGAAAACGAAAACGAAAACAACTATTTTGTTGCCAATAGAAACAATAGAACACACTGCAACTTCAAAAGCGTTTAAACATAAAAAAAACAATTTTTCCGTAGCCTCCGGATTACCAATAGACAGATCTGTAGCCTCCGGATTATCGATAGACAGTGCACATAAATTTCCGGCGCGCCCAAAGTCACCAGCAGTGGAGCATTCTGAGCCGTCAGTATGGAAGAAATCTACTACGAAATACTTGAGACAATCACAGTCGATAGCGCACGAACCGCAAAGAAAGAGCATGTTGAAAGAGATCAATCAGTCGAATAAAATACATCACAATTGCAGTTTAACCAAATCGGCAATAGATTTTACCTTCGTTCGCTGCACAGATTCGGAAGGTTTTACTATACCAGCTGTTGTTAGTCAAACAGTTATCACACCAACTGATAATACATCTATTTTAGTAAAAGGAGGTATGTTTTCATCTTAAAGGGGCTACAAAACGGTTCAAGTAAAATCTCTGAGATGAGCGTTACTCTCCATCTTTGCGCATTCTGAATAAAGATGTGTAATAAGTAGACCACTCAAAAGGTCAAATACAAGAAATTATACGCACTTTACAAGTGAAAAGACAACCTCTTTTATGATGAATTTGCTACTTTTTTTTGCTATTTTCTAAAAAGGATCATTCTCTTTAAGTACTGTTTTTGGCGGTAAAATGACCTACTGTACTACTGTCTGTAAAATTTATCAAATATCAGTACATCGAAAGTTTGTATTAACGAGTGAACAAAGACAACACGAGGAGCTATATTTGGTAAAAATGCTATGTTAGGTTTAAAAAGATTTTAAAGTCATTGTTGGCTCTGACTGGCTCTGACTGGCTCTGACTGGCCTTATGTGCAATAATCTTGTATATAAGTTTTTACGCAAAATTTTTAAATATAGCTAGCTAAGTTTATTTCTTCAGAAAGCTTGATTTAATGGCATGGTTAGTGCTTATATCGAATAACTTATGGATATCAAATACAAGTAGGGAACTTTTCTGTTATATTTTAGATGTTGTTTTTGTCCTCAGTGCTCGTAATTGTTTTACCGCCAATAGGTCGACTTTCGTGTAAGTCACTAAAGTCAAAAATCAACAGTCCGTTTTGTAGCCCCTGTAAGAGCCGTTGCTTGTCTCTGTGCGATTTCATTTTCTTACGAGCAAATTTGATATATTTTCGTCTACTTTGTTACGCCGGTCGAATATCCTTGGATTTTTTCAGGATGCTAACCTGAGTTAGCACCAAGGTGACTTTGCGAATATATTTTTGCAACTCTTGTTTGTTTTTTGACGAGGCCTCAAACCTGGCGTACAAAATTAAAAATTTCCAAGCCATGAAAGTCAACTTAGACAATATGACAGTTTTTCATTTGGTAGAAACCCTGTTATTTTTGTTCCAGTTTATGCGTTTTTATCTGTCTTTCGAATCCTTTTATTCCAGTTTGTCCACCCGATCAGTAAAGTGAGGAAATGTCAAAAAAATCAAATGAGTTAAAATATCGTAATAACATAAAAGGTGTAACCAATGTCAGTAAAAAAAACAAAAAAAAAAACAAGAAATTTGCTCTAACTTGTTCGTGAAAAAGTCAGGAACTTTTATGATAATAATGTTGTGTCACAATTTTCGTCACAATTTTTTTTGTTGTCATAATGTACGCCCGATGCGATTTACAACTTCGACCTAAGACATAATGTGTAAATAAAAACGAACAGAAAAACTCCGAAATTTTGATCGTTACCACAAAGTCGACACCCTGTACTGTTAATTTAATTTACGAATTGATTTTTTATCTATAAACGTTTATGTTATATTGCCTCTTAGTGCCAGTTAATAAAGATCTGACGACGGAAGATTTGAATGGCGTCGAACTGGAACCGTTCCTATCCTATTCGCAAGTTGTTGACGAAATGGAAGAAATAGAAGACGACGAACGCGATTATTTACTCGAAAACAAACAGAAAAACAGAAAATCCTGGAATATTTTTTGTAAAAATGCGGAGGGTGTTCAATATGCTCCCTTGGTGAAAACAAACGGGAGAATGAAGGCCGCGCACAAACATTCCGTTGGTAAGGAAGGCATACAAAACATATTGGATAAACGAGTTATAAAATCATAGTTTACTTCAGGTGGCAGTAACCCTTTTTTAGCTGTCAAAATAGTTGTATTATTTACTCAGTGTTTTATTTATACCATTTTTTTAACTATTCCCTAAAAATATAGGCCTTGATACATAATAAAATGATTTTAACTTAACACCAAAATTGCTGAGTCAGCATTATAAACAAGAAAAAAATCCGCTTCTAAGAGCTCTAACTTTTTACAATCCCGTTATTTTTCATCAGCTTCTGTTTTTAAATGAACCTTGAGTTAACCTTGTTAAAACGGTGTGCGGATTCATATTTTTTTAACAATAGCCTTTTGCTTTTTCGAAAGATTCTTTGTTAGCATATTCTGCTCCATCGAACGCTGTTAAAAGAAAAATATTCTGAATAAAAAGATTTCCGCACACCATATCATGGCTGCATGGTTCCCCAAAAGTTATATTAACTCTAACCAATATATGTATTCTGAGAGCCAAATAAATTATCTCTAGAGTGATGATAAAATATTTCCATAAAAAAAATCCAAACAGGAGAAAAAAAATTAAATACAAAAATTCACCCTTCCAGTTTATTTTGTCGAACAATCCCCTAATATGATTGCGTAGCTCTTATTCAGCTCTAAAAAACTTACACAAAACAACACTTGGTTCCAAAAATATATCATATTTTGTGTTACAATAGCTGTTTTATGACTGATTTATCAATTTTTAAGCATGATAGATCAATAACTCGATATTTCTTCACTTTCTGCGTTAGAAAAGCAAAGTTTGTAGTCAAAGATAAATTGTCGCAACAAACTTGTTTTTTCGACAAGATGGAGGAGGGTGTTTGACAAAAATATATACCGTTACGACTGAGAATTTTATTTCAAGAAAAAGCAAATCAAAGACCTTTCTTTTACCTGCAAGAATCATGGTTACACCCACTTAAACGTTATGAATAATTATTAACTCATGAATATTTTATTTGCTGACGTTAGCAGTGCAGATACAAAAAAAAATTGTCGGAATTTAGTTCATTAGTTCTGCCTTCATGTGTAAAGAATGAAACGCTGGTCAAAATAATATATAGGATCATATGTTTTCGACGAACGCCTAAGGAGATTTTAGGGTTTAAAATTTTTGGTAACGTCGGCAAGAACCGTCAAAAGCAAAATTTTTTTTTAAACATTTATATCCCTATTGCCTTAATCGTATAGATCTTGAAACGCTGATCAAGAAAATGTATAGGTTCATGTATCTTTGACAAACGGTTGCAGAGATATTGGGGTTTAAAGGTTTTTTGATGACGTCATCAACCCTTTTATTCCGAAACGGATTTTGGGGACACAGGTTTAGGAAAATTACCCAAATTTGTCCTAAGTAATCCCTGCTGGTGAAAAATCATTGACGTCACCACCTCGTTTCCAAGTTATTTAGCCTCAAAAGTTTTATGTGCACTGTAATGGGTTCACTTATCTTAAAGGGGCACTCCAGTGAAAAAAAAAATATTTGAAAAAAATGTTATTTTAATAAGACAATACATAAATATGTCAGAATAAACCTTTTACAATCGTTAAAAATCTTTATTTATACCTTAATTGGGTCTGTAAACATCTTCAATTTTAAATAAATTTGCAAGGTCGCGTAAAGTCGAGAGGACTAGGTCCGAATAAATAAGCATACGTCACATCGTGCAGAAAGTCCGTGAGCTCAGCAGCACACCTTCTAAAAGTTTGTTTACTTACTGTTTAAATTGTTTGTTGATAAGACTTCTTGTAATAATGACGGAGATTATAACTAAGAAAACATAGAATCGGTAATTTTCTTCATGAAAAAGACTTACAAAGCTACAGCCACACGACTTCGAACCTCTTGTGTCTCACAAGGGAGAAATTAATAATGATGTAAAGTGACGAGGTGTCTTTTACTGACTCAAAGCAACGTTCTTAGCAAAATATTTTCTTTTTAAAGAAATAAAAAATATATTTAATCGCTACACGTAGTGTACCTTATCGGTAAAAAAAAAGTCGGTGTAAAAAAAAGTCGGCAAAAAATTTAGTCGGCAAAAAAGTTAGTCACTTAGCAAAAATTAGTCACTTTTTACCGGTTAATTTTTTTAATATTGGTCACTTATTGCCAACTTTTTTGACACCGCTGAATTAAAAGAGAACAAAGATTTTACAACAATCTAATCTATTTCAATAACATCTTTATTAATGATTTTATCAATAATATTTTGGACATCTCCCGGCTCCTTCGCCTTATCTTCTTATTCATTTTCATCATTTTTCTCTTCTTCAACACTCCCTTCTGCCTTATCATTGTTAATAACAATATCAATTTCGTCGTCGTCACTCTCGCCGTCGTCATCACTTCCGTCGTTTTTTTTGTCTTCCTTCTCGCCAGTGTAATCATAGTCGTATAGGTTGTTGATAAAGTCTTTCATTAGAAAAAAAATTCTGTCTTCTTTCACTGTAAAAGTAAGTAGAAGCGGTACTTCAAGTCCTCCTGCAGGGATCGGGGACACTTTGTAGTTGGTGGAGAGCAATTGACCAGAAATACTTCCACCTTCTTTGATGAAATAAAAACAGTGGCGTGAAATTTCCCTTGGAATGTGCCCAACAGTCATCCAGTTGTCAAAGAAATTATTCTTTATTTTAATGGCACATGCATAAGGATCACATTCTTTGGACGATTTGTTAGTCTCAATTTGTACTTGGACTTTTTGACCTGCTTCAGCATTTTTCTACGTTGTGTTCTTGTAAACATGATAACCTCTGGCTGCAATCTTTCTGTCGAATGAAGGCATATTTCTACGAACATGAATCAACGAACTTGCCTTGTGAAAAAAATGAGTGCAAAAAAAACACGTTCGAACATTCGAATGCTTTCGAAATCTATCGTGACATAATAAGTTGCTCTCCACCTTTGTTGTTACGTTATAAAAACAAAAGACGATCAATTTCAATAAGGAGTGAAGGAGGGACTTAAATCAAATTATGTAACTTTTCTGTTTCATCACTTTATCAATCAAAACATTGATAAAAAAGAATAGCAACAATGGCTAAAGTACGAGATTTGAGAGATTTTTATAAATCTTCATCGAGAAGCTGTAATTGGAAATCTCCTGAGAAAGTACCAACGTTTTTAACTTCTGCATCTGGCACTGTTAATGGAGCAGAAATCAACGCGATTAATAAAGAGATGAAAGCGTTTGTTCAACCAAAAACCAAAAAGAAATACTCATCAGTTCCAAGCAACATAAAGAATGAAGTTGGAGAATACGCTCTTTTGAATGGCACCAAATCAGCACTGGAGAAATTCAAGAAAAAGTATCCAAAATATACTTTCTTCCGAACGTCAGTGAATAATTGGAAAAAAAAGATTCAGAAGAACAAAAATAACTCTGTTTCATCTACTGTACACGAGAAGAAAGGTAGGCCAAACCTCTTACCAGACGAACTTATGCTTAAAGTGAGAGATGTGCTAACTGAAGTACGTCTGGCTGGAGGTGCTATTTCAAGAAAAATGGTCATAGCAATTGGTAATGGAGTCGTCAAGGCAAACTGTCCATCAAAACTTAAAGAATTCGGTCGTCATATTGTACTTATAGAAGGCTGGGCTAGAAATGTATTGAAATCAATGGCGCTGGGCTAGAAATGTATTGAAATCAATGGCATGGTCTAAACGAAAAGGAACGACCGGCAAAATCGAGCCAAGTGAACAATTTTTACTTGAAGAAAAGCTCACATTTCAACGACAAATTTCTGCTGTTGTCAGCGACGATGATATTCCTAAGGATCTTATATTAAATTTGGACCAAACTCCTTTATCTTATGTGTCTCCTGGAAAATGCACTTTTAATCCAAAAGGAGCAAAAACTGTTCCAATTAAAGGCATCGATGATAAGAGACAAATAACAGCTACTTTTGTTATCAGCATGACTGGTAAGTTTCTCCCGATTCAACTTATCTATGAAGGCAAAACAAAAAGATGCCACCAAAGTTTGATTTTCCAACTGGCTTTAATGTTACATTTTCCAGCAATCATTGGTCAAATACTGAAAAATCAATGGAGCTATTTGAAAATCATTCATTTCCAATTGTTACAATGAATGGTTTTCTCATCAAGTTTCCCAGCAGTTGGAAAAAGGCATAAGACCTGCAGATATTAAAGTGTCGCTTAATCTAACCGAATTAAAGGTGATGCATGCTAAATGGATTTCAAAATTTTATGAATTCTTATGTGCTCAAGATAAAATGATATTAAATGGCTTCAAAGCTGCTGGTATAACAGAAGCAGTGGAATCTGCTAATGCTGTCTTGGAAAGAATTGAAAACCCTTTTCGTTGTTAAAATATTTACTTATTTTTCTCTGCTATTTGTATAAACAGTTTGTTGTTGTTGATTATGTTGTTTTTGATGTTTATATTACAAAGATACCATTGTTAGCATTAAATTAAACAGTAGGAATTCAAAAAAACTTCTTTAATTTTCTTTCTCCTTTACCAGGTTTGGTTTTACAGGATCATTATACACTAACTCTGTGAAAAAGCTCTCCACCAAATATGGTCATAAATAATTGAACCAATCATTAACCGAGAAATTATTTGCTTTTATCATCTCACGTGGGTTTGAGAGAAAGCTATTGGTTCAATTGGTTCAAACTTGTGTATACAAAGACATAATATAGCGGAGCTCCGCTATTTGGTGTATACTCCGTATAATATTGTGGATGAGGCTTCATAAAACGACAAAGTCTAAATTTGATTAGAATCCCTGGAATCACTTTGGAAAGTCAAAAAACTAAAAAATTGGAGGTTAAAAAGTAATTCAAAAAATCGGCAAATATTACACTAGTCGGTAAAAATTTTCGGTCGGCAAAAAAAAATTTCGGTAAAAAAATTGGTCGGTAAAAAATTTAGTCACCTAGCCAAAATTTGGTCACTTTTTGGCGACTTTTTTTTTACCGATAAGGTAGTGGGTTCGTCTGCGGCTCCCAGTTTCTGGGGACATTTATTTTATTTCACAGTTCAGCAATATTTTTCCTCCGCATGCGCTTTTTTGCGCACAAATGCAAACAAATTTTATGTAACGTTGAAATTTTATCCGTGATGGAGGACCATTCAAATGCGTGATCGAAAGATCGAATAATGTTCGGGTCGTGATAAGTTGGTAAAACAGGGGTATTAATATTGTGTAAATAAAAATCATTCTTATGATTATGGCAGGTCATAAATGCATTGCAGAAGCTACTGACTTATAAGTAGTTGTTTTGACAAAGCTGTTTTAGAAACTGCATTATCAGCATTACATGCAGCCTTAAAAAGTTACAAAGATTGAAGAAAATGGGTACATTTACCCCCTGACATTATTCGGCATGTCATTCCATCAAAAAGCTTCTTTTTTGAAAAACAAAGAATAGAAACTTGAGCGCTACGAAAGAGATACATGTGTAACTGGAAAACTTTTTTGTCTGTGTTGGTATTGAAAATTGGTATAATGTTCTTTTATTTAATATAAAAATGTACAAAACGTTATTTGGTTGTGTTCTGTGGATATAAGTACAAATAATGAAATGAGAAGAAATGAGACACTTTGATCGCGTTCACTAGCTGAAATGGCATTTTTACAAAGTGGCAATATTTTAATACGGAAGTTTATTTCCTGGAGATCTCTTTTAAAAGAACTATCTGTGAAATGCGCTAACCAAATATAAAAACTTTGATCGCTTGGTAGATCACCTGCACTACGTATTTTGTTTAGCCATTTTTGAGATCTTTCTTTTTCACAGACGGGATTCTGTGAAAACTTACTTCTTTACACTTCTCTAATCGATTGGTACATCGAAACGCAGAGCAACTAACCATTTTTTAAAGATTTAAACGTAACTTACATACAAAAAGCGGTGGCACTCGAGGGCTAAAATATGCTGATATAAGCAGCAAATATCTGAGAATCATAAGGCAGAACCACATTTTTTCAAAATTACCCAGGGTTCCTCGAAGTTGTCCATCATTTTGGCCAGCGCTGAAACTTGTGACCGAGACGCGGTTGGAAGCTAAGGGATCGTGGGTTGGAACTAAAGACATGCAAAAGAAATGCCATGAGTAGTACAAGGGAAAGAAGAGGAAGTCTTGAGTAATTTTTTTCATTGGATTTACAAGAATTTGAGGTACCCCACAATGAGAAGTAAAGAACAGAAACGCCTTTCCGATGTCTGATGATGAGGGATGGTCACATCTGGATAGTATTTATTTTGTGATTTTAAGCTACCTAGCCAGTACCATGCCAACACTCCAGGGCACATTTGTTATTAAATAATTAAGTGATAAAGTACAAGAGCTAAATATATTATAGCTAGCTACACAAAAGATTTTTCAAGGCATTCTGTCATTTTAAATAAAAATAGATAGCTAGTTATTTGGACCTCCCATAACAGTGAACAGTCAAGAATTGAGTAGCTATATAGCTAGATAGGTATGCAAGGCATTGCATGTTGGTAAACATGTTTTCACGACAAACTGAAACCTTAGATTATTTATTTGGCACCGTGTTTTAGAAGCACATTCCTACTTTCTCTGAGCTGGATAAGGTATTTGGTCCTAAACCTGTACCACATTTTATCTGTTTGAATTATTTTGAATTCTGAGAATCACTTTGAATGTTTAAAATTCAAGAACTCAGAAACTATGATAGTAGTAAACAAATTTTTTGGGTTCATTTCATCAAACTGGTCTAAAAACATGTAATACTAAGTTTCAAGTCATTATTTCAATTTTTACTGAAGTAATAGGACTTTTACTTAGTATAGTTTTAGCATAGTTTTTCATACCGCTGACACCAAAATGGCTGCAGGGACTAATCGGTTTGAAATTAATTTATAATATTTTAATAACAACCTTTTTTTCTTTGTGTTTTTATTTTACCGCAAAAGCTGTTGCATAGATTATGTATTAACATTAAGATAAGGATGAAAAAGTTACTGTGGGACATGGGTTTTAAACCTTAAAAATTTCCGGCGAGAAATTTGAAAACTAATGAATGACAAAATCGCAAAAGTTTATCTTCAAATTTTTAATTTTTGTTAATGTAAAAGTAATCCACATGAAAAAAGTTTCTGATGCTTTTTATGAAGAAATCTTCCATATTAGCCATATGGGGTAACTTGATGAACAATGCATTTTCCTGCAGGTGTTCTCAAATATGTGACTCATAAATATATATTTATGAGTGTTTAAATGCACACATATATAGATCTTCTTCCTACAGTACTCTGGTTTGTATTGCCCATAGTTAGTTCACCATTTACCTATGTGCCTTTTCTGGTCAGCAGCATATATTTTGGTCAGCAGTCTTGCTAGTATTTAAGCTGCAGTTGCCTCATGGTTTTCCTTTTCAGTTCTAGCAGTTTTTCTTATGCTTATGTCTGCTGCTTATTAATCCACTTATATCTAATCAATCATTTTGCAATCAAACCAATCTTTGGCTAATTACACATGAATTTATCACCTATATGGATGCTGTAATATTTTATCTCACCTACTCAAACGCCAGATGGCTCAGAAGATGAAGATTCAACTTCACAAACCTTCCAATCTGCTGCAATGTCTGTCGCTCTTGAGGAATCGTCCACACTCAAAAAGAAACGTATCCCAAACTGTCCTGGCTGCAAGGAACTTCTGGCTCTACACGACTTTGGTATTCCCAGTCGTCACTGTCCAGGTCGTCGTTCTAGCGCTACCAACACTGTCACATCAGCTGCTTCAACACTTTCCTCAACTATCGCTAATAACCCAATGTCTTCAATCCAAAGATCTTCGCCTCTGCAGTCTCACCTAAACAACCCAAACAAATCTTCTTTGCCGTCTCAGCTAGCTGCTCTTCGAAATCAGCTGGCTGTCTTAGAACAGGAAGAGTTATCGCTAAGGGAAAGTTTACAAACAGAAGAGCAACACCTTCTCAATCAGATTGCTGCTCGACAATCAGAATTAGCTAGACTTCGCTCAGCTTCTTCCAGAAATGCCCGCCCAGCACAATTTTTAAGCACTTTCCCGTTGCAGCAAACTGTAAATCCAACCAATCGTGTCCGCGACAATCTCCGCCCTTCACCTCTTGACGTACAACCGCCATCTTGTTTTGCTTCCTTGCTTGCTCCAATTTGTTGACCAATCGCACTGTCTTGTCACAACAACAAACACGCTCCCTATCGGATGTTTTTCACCAGCAAGAAAACCGTAGTTCAGAATTGTTTCTGCGCCCTGCACTTTCTTCCAACACTGGAAATGGTAAGCCACTTCGTATTGTCGATTTTGTGTCTCGGCTTCGTCCTGTGGAGCAGGAGAAAGTTATTTCTACTGATCCTGGTTCGCAAACTACGCTAATGTTGGCCATTGGAAATAAGAAGCCAAGACTGGAATCTCTTTCCATGGAACAATATAACATAGCTAATTTGAGAATTTTTTATGAATTATTGTCTTCTGCCAGATTGCCAACCTCGTCCGATTTACGTGACTATTTGTCTTATTCCATTAAGATCTTAGAGTTGGCTAGAAAGTACACCTGGGAGTCTGTGCTAAAGTGTGACGATGAATATCGAATTCTTCAGCACACAGCTTTGACAATAGCCATTTGCATGAAGTGATGCTTAGATAAGATAAGATAAGATAAGATAATTTTATTAATCAAAAATAGCTGTACAGTTCAAATAATTAAATAAATTTTAATATGAAGAGAAAAAACAAACAAACTATTTTTAAAGGGAGACCTTACCTAATAGCAAAAGCTAAGACGAGGATAAGGCCACCCTTGGACGAGTACAATAGACGGCACAGGACACACAAGACGGCACGAACATATATAATCACCAGATAAATGAACCGTGTGAGAACAAAGGGAAAATTTGTTACAAATTAATAAGAGGCAATAAAATACTTCTTTAGATCACTTTTCAGACCAAAGTAATCTATGGAAACAAATTTTTTAGTCATTGATGTCTGTATCTTATTCCAGGATTTAATGGTGTTAAATCTAATAGAACAAACGGTGTTGACAGTAGGAAGATTGATCAAGCCAGCCTTTTCTGCACGAGTGCTCTGGGCATGGTTGAAGTCAACCGCAAAAGTATTCTGGATAGTAGCAGGCATTTTATCATGAAAGAGCTTATGCAAAAACAGAATGTTCTGACACTGGACAATATCATTAAATTTGAGGATTTCCAGGTTGCCATAGATGATACTAGATGATGCTCTTCGAGATTCAAAAGTCATTAGTCTGATAGCAAAATTTTGTAAAACAGCAATACGATTAACATCAAGACTATTTGGTTGACCCCAAATTTGATTACAATATTGCAGGTGGGAATGAAAAATGGCGTAGTAGACTAGGATAAGGACATTTTGAGGCACAAAATGACGAAGTTTAGCTAAAGCTCCATTAGCCCACTTGAGCTTGGCAACAGTATTATTGATCTGAGTCTTCCTTTTAAATCAGAATCTAATAGAACACCAAGATATTTAATAGAATCACTAGGCATAAGCCTTTTACCATTGATGAGAAGCCTAAAATCATAATTAAGAGGTTGATGTGCATGTTTAAATATAATGTATTCTGTCTTGCTAGCATTAAGAGAAATCTTATTAGCATTCAGCCAATGGCAGAGAAGCTTGAGGTCTAAATTCATTTGTTTAACCAGTTGTTTCAAAGAGTCACTGAAATGCAGGAGGTTTGTATCATCAGCAAAGTGGTGTACCATAGAATAGTTAATTGCACAATTCAAGTCGTTTATATAATTTAAAAATAAAAGTTGTCCTAAAACAGAGCCTTGAGGGACACCATGTCTGGTAAGATTATTTGCTGATCTAGCTCCATTTAAAGACACAAATTGTTGACGACCTATTAAGTAGGACCTAAATAAAGTGAGAGCATTACCTCGAATTCCATAATGATGAAGCTTTGTAAGCAGAATTTCATGATCAACAGTATCAAAAGCCTTCTGGAGATCAATAAACACTCCACATGCATAATTTCCTTTATCAAGAGCATCCATAATTTTTTGAGAGATATTCATTAGTGATTGACAGGTTGAGTAATTTTATACCTCGTTGAGCCTCCCCTCCTGTCTGTAACCCTTCCAGTACCTTAAGTAAGGGAAATTCTGGTTCACCTGCCTCAGGATTGTCTTCAGGGTTTCCTACACATACTTCTTCCGGTGTGGAAATATGCCGTAATTTTAACTGCCAGAAAACAGAATGTAAATTCACCCACGTCTGCAACCGCAAAATTGGTAATCAGGCTTGTGGCAAACCTCATTCTGGACATAACCACAATTCTGACAATTGACTACCCTCAGAATTTCGCACTCCTCTTAATGTTGACTTATGGACCAATGAACTGGCTGAAGACCCAGATTGTGACTTCCTCCTTAATGGAATTCACTGTGGTTTTCAGCTTCTTCCTAAGGACTCTGATTTATTGCCTGCCGAAATAAATAACTACTTTTCTGTTACCAGTCCTACAGCTCATATGAAAGTAGAAGCTACTCTGCTGGATGAACTTAAAACTGGTAATTATGTTCTTACTCAATGTAAACCTACCATTGTCAGTGCTCTTGGGGCTGTTCCCAAACCTGACTCTGACGAGTTACGCATTATACATGACTGTTCCATGCCAGTTGGAAAGGGTGTCAATACGTACATTGATATTGAAAAACAAAAATTTCAAACTATCGATGATGCCTGTGCTATGATCAAACAGGGATATTTTATGGCCAAGGTTGATTTACGCCATGCATATCGGTCAGTACCTGTTCATTCATCAAACTATGCTGCGCTTGGTCTAAAATGACGGTTTTCTGGAAGCACTCGATACTCATATCTTGTCGATACTCGACTTCCTTTTGGAGGTCGAAGTGCTCCTGGAATATTTCATCGCCTTACACAATCTGTTCGTCGTATGATGCTAAGACGAGGTTTTCCTCTTGTTATTGTCTACCTAGATGATTTTCTTGTTATTGGCCGAACACAGACTGAATGTTATAAGGCCTATAACACACTCTGTAAATTACTTGTTGCACTAGGGTTTCAGCTTAGCCCTGCTAAGTTAGGTCCTCCATGCCAGCGACTTACTTTTCTTGGAATTCTGCTTGACACTGTGTCACTTACCCTTTCTCTTCCACCTGCTAAACTGTTACATTTTTAACCAAGCAGAGAGCCTCTAAGAAAGAGTTGCAACGTCTTGCTGGTCGCCTAAATTGGGCTTGTAAAATCGTGTATGGTGGTAGAACGTTCTTGAGACGTGTCCTGGATCTGATGAACACCTTGTCTTCCCCTGCCTCGAAGTGTCGCTTGACGCTCGAATTTCACAGGGATATAGCTTGGTGGGATCAGTTCTTGGGTGTGTTTAATGAACAATGCGATTTCTATGACCAAAGACTTATTACCAGTCTGCAAACTGATGCTTGCTCTGACGCTGTTGGTTCCTTTTTTGAGGATGATTGGTTCTATTCTCATCTATGGGTAGACCATTCCCCTCTTGCCTCTTTGCATATTAATTTTAAGGAAGCCCTGTGTGTAGTTCTTTCTGCTTTTCGCTGGGCTCCCACTTGGAAGAACAAAAACTATCCATGTCTTCTGCGATTAAAGGAACAACCCATCACCCTGTCATGATGGACTATTTACGTCTGTTGTTTTTGTCATCGGCTACCTTCAATTTTCGTTTGAAGGCTTTCCATGTAGCTGGTGCTCAGAATGTCCTTGCTGACGACATATCACGTCTTCATTCAAGACAACACTTATTATCATTTTTGCACTTTTTGCAGCTCAACTCACTGACTTCAGTCTGTGATTTGGTTGCCATCAATCATATGTCTGCCTATTCTTATTATTTTCTCATTGGTAAGTATACCATCTGAGGTAGCTAATTTTTGTATTCTCCTTCCCTTTCGTTTCGGAGTTGGTGCACGACGTTGTCCTTTTTCGGCAGGCCACCTATGCTGAGAATGCAAAAAAAGGGCTATCGCACGCATGGCAAGGCTTATGAATGTTTTTGTAGCCAGATGTCTTCGCCATTTGTGCCTGCCTCCACAGATTTTTTATGCCTATATATTGCCCATTTGGCTAGGTTTTTACTACCACAATCAATTTGTATGTATCTAAATTTTGTTGGCCTTCTACATCTTGAGATGGGATATGCTAATCCTCTAACCAACAATTGGACACTATCCACAGTTTTAAAAGGTATGAAGCGTATGCTTGGTGTTCCGGCCAAGCCACGTCTTCCTATTACCACTGCTCTTCTTTTTGGTATTCGTTCTCGCCTTAACCTAAATTGTAGCTTTCATGCTTCATTTTGGGCTGTTTGTTTAGTTTCATTTTTTGGTCTGTTCCGTAAGTCACATTTATTGCCGACATCTTCTACGATATTTAATCCGCTCAAACAACTAGTTCGGTCTGATTTTACTTTTCATGATGACCATATTCTCGTTCTAGTTAGATGGAGTAAGACCATCCAACTGGGACAGCGCACAATTACTTTTCCACTGGTGGCTATTCCTTCTTCTCCTCTTTGTCCAGTTCGGGCTATTTTGCATGCTTTTTCTCTCACTCCAGGTGTTCTGCCTGATGCTCAAGCCTTTTGTTGGAGCAAATCCTCGATGCGACCCAACACTATATTGACATATCGGACTTTCATGTCCGTTATGAAAAAAGTGTTGACAGAGTTAGGGTGTTCTACCTCCCGATATGGTACCCACTCGTTTCGCCGTGGGGGGGGCACCTTTGCTTTAGAGGCAGGTGTTCCCCTGGATGTCATATCCTTATTGGGGGACTGGAAATCTGATAGTATGTTTCTTTAAATTCACATGCCCCTTGCTCAGCGGTTTTCTGCCCAACGACTTATGGCATCACACCTTGCATGACATATTTTATTTTATTTTCTACTACTACTTTGGATTTGGACTCTATGTTTTCACATATTTTACGTTGTGAGCTATGCTATGTATATATATATTTCGTTCACGCTTATTAATATTATATAGAGATGTGTTATTACCTTGGCTTTGTTGTTGCTTATATTATATATGTGTTCTACTTTCATTTCATGCTTGTATATATTTTCAGCTATTACTATATATAAATATTCTGTAACTTTTGTCCTATCTATAGCAATAGAACTGTACTCTACAATGATGAGTTTTTATGTGTGAGTTTAAGTGTAGTATAATCTTAAAAATGTGATGTAATTTTCCTCTTTAAGTTTTGACTTTTAACCCAGCTAAAAAGCTCAGCCTTGTCCTTTCATACTTTGTCTAACTAGCTATAGCGAAATAGTTTAATATTCAAACTTGACCTATTTTACTGAGTATTAAGTAATAAATGCTAGTTTAATCCTAAATCTAACTATTGGGTAGCTAAGCTACCTGTAAGAACAACATCAAACAACATCGACGCTGTTCTCGTTTGTAAACAAACCCAGTGGTATTTTTGTAATAAGTACCAAATTTTATGTGTGCATTTATTGCGCTTATGAGTTGTAACCAAAGTGCCTTGTACGTAAATCCTAAAATCTTATGTCATTGGCTCATTCTTTACGAATGACACCACGTAACAAAGGAAAACCATGCTTTGCTATTTCCCGTAACCTATACCGAGATTGGATTGTGATATATATCAGAATTAATTACAAGCTCCTGAGCACCGACACGGGAGTAGTCGTGTGTTCGAATCTCATCTTGGTAACTATTTTTACTTTTTTTTTCTTCTTACTATCTCGCCCGCGAGGACGTGTTTACAGACTGACCTAACGAAAATTGAAATTTCGAGAAATTTTCTATCAATATTATTGCCTATCCGAATAG
Source organism: Hydractinia symbiolongicarpus (assembly GCF_029227915.1). Classification (NCBI taxonomy): domain Eukaryota; kingdom Metazoa; phylum Cnidaria; class Hydrozoa; order Anthoathecata; family Hydractiniidae; genus Hydractinia; species Hydractinia symbiolongicarpus. The sequence continues at coordinate 12,096,760 of NC_079886.1, forward strand.
CAAAATATGTCGTGTCTAACTTCAGCTTTTTATACACTTTTTTGGCGAGGTTGTTTGCGTATATCATACGTCTTGTTGTCTTTAACATAAACGTTCTCTGCGCTCGCTTAAACTTTCTGCACAATGTAATGTCATTATTTATAATCGGGTCCAGTCCTAAATGAAATCGCGCCTGTCTGTTTTTTATGAGAAAAAAATTGAATACGCGAAGGCTTGCACAACAATTTTATTTCCCAATCTTCTGCGCAAGCAGAGTATGAGAGCGAAGCTCGATAACCCAAAATCCTCACCAGTTCATTTCCCAAATCTTACTGAAGGTGACGGACGTGTGCGATTTGTTGGTGTTTGCGATTAGTAAACTTCAGCTATGCTAATCCGTTTTTAATTCTTTTTCTATAGCTAGCTATATTTTATTATTTTTCCATAAGTAGTAGAGAATTATATTTATTCCTTCTCTTATATAATTTTATTTATTTACTTATTGCTATAGATCTAAAATTTATGGTGAGCTGCAATCAAAATGGCAGACACCTCAGCTCCAAAAGAAGGTGGTGAACCCATAGTGTTAGAAACTCCAATGGATTTTTTAACTAAGCTCCTTCCAGCCATGCAACAACAGCAGCTGGAAGCAATCACAGCCCTAGGAGAAAAATTTTCTACTTCATTAAACAGCCTCCGAGCCGATGTTTCAAACAATGATAATAACTTCCATGTGGACCGCAGTGGAGACAATTCTCCTGGTCTAAGTCATGGTGCAGATAAACAAAATAAAGCAAATGCTTCCATATCTGTAGATCACCCTAGAGGAAGGAAAAGATCCAGGTCTTCATCAGCAGAAACTTGCCTCAGTCATGTAGAATCTAGTTCTTCTACTAGGAGGCCTAGTAAAAAAGATGTTGATGCCATAAGTACACCAGCATCCAACCAATTATATGATGGTTTAATAAATGAAATGCTGGGGCAAGAAGAAAACCAGTTAGAGGACCCAGACCAAGATGTCTGGTCTGACCTCGTCGAAGAAACTTACCAATGAAAAATTAAAAGGCAGACTAGAAAACGTCCAAATTCCCACGAATTGCCGTTTTTTGTCTGTAAAGAGCTGCAATAAACCTATATGGGCCAAGGCAGACAGCAAAAGATCAAATGATCTGGTATTGCAGAAACTGCAAACCACTGTTTCGAAAAGCCAAGTGCATATCTTACAATCGGCAGACCAAATTATTAAGGCACCCAAACAAGGAAACCTTATTGTAATAAAACCATCCATTTTATTAAATTTGGCTAAAGATGCTCTTTGTCTAATCGGTAACGCCAACCAGCAGCTAAATCAGTATCGAAGAGTAGGATTAATCGGTGCAATGCCTCACCTAAAAGGATTGGCAAAGGATGTGTCTGAAGAAGACTTGTTGCTGTTTGGAGATGATTTGGACAAAAGAATCCAATCATTGCAAGATGAGGAGAAAACTAGTAAAGTGCTCTCACGACCATCTACACCATATTCAAAAAATAATTTTAAAAAGTACAAACAGCCATCCTCCAGTTATTCCTCCTCTGCAAAGTATAACCAGTGAAAAAACGAGAAGACCTTCTCAAAAGATCGAAACCACTCCCTGAGAAGGTACACTCAAACCCTGAAGTACAAAGGGTACA